>NW_027467777.1:14716100-14759666 GCF_004210375.1 Tachypleus tridentatus | reverse complement strand
AGGATTAATATTAATAAAACAGGAAATGAACAGTAGCTGCATTTTAAAATTGGTTGTATTAAATAGTGAAATATTAGCTAATAATATAAAAGTATCGCTATCACAAATAAATGGACATATGTGTGCATGTGTCTCCATGTTTCCGTGTTTATTGGATACCACATCAGGACTATGGGCTTTGAAGTTGGCGAATCGGCCTCGAATTCTTGTGACACCGTAACATATTCCCGCACTTTGACCCATGGGTGGGTTATAAGAGTTGTGGACAATCCCTAAGTAGTTTCACAGTTAATACAAATTACTTGCCGCTGTTTATGAATGCTTTACGAAATAAAAACATAAAATAAAGTTGTTCAAACTGAACTTTTGTTCGAAGACTACAAGTAATTAATGTAGGGATAACAATCGAATTAACAAAACAACTTGCATTATTCGAATACAAATATGGAAGGTAATTCTATATGATTTCCCCCCCTTATAAACACATTTTAATTTTTGCAACGATTGCTTTCTACCCAGGAAGCAGCTAAGCCTAACCTGTCAGTTATTTCATTTTATACTGCTGTTGTTTTTATTATATTTTAGCGAAACAGACAGTTAATGAAGACATATTTAACCAGGGTATATTAAATATTTATGAACATAAATTTTTGAAACTCTATGCGCGAGTAACTCTTGGATACAGAATTATGTCTCTAGACTTTCCTCGGGAAATTGTCATATGAATAAACTATTACATTTAGACAATAATATATAATCTATGTTAGTAATATAAGTTATCAACTCTTGCTAGCTAAAACAGAACGGACCAATTTTATTATTAACAATAAGTGTGTTAAGACTAAAATATGTAGATAATGCGTCTTTTCCGAATCACTTAGTGAAATTGAACCTTTTTCAAATGATGTGTTTGCGAAAATCTAGACACACACTCAATGTTACTTTCTATCACAATAATATCTATAACAGAACTATGTGGTTGTTGTTGTTTTCAGATGTGGAGAGATTTTAAGTTGCTGAAAGCAACTTACCAGCTAATAAACAGCAACATTAATTTACGTGAGGCCTTTCGTAGTGATGTTCCAAGCGTTCTTTGTTACACTGGCTTTTATTGGTTAGTTCATTTTGATGGTTAAATTCGACTTCGGTAGCCAGAAAATACAATATCATGTCAAAAGTAGGCTTAGCTGCTTGTTGAACGAACGGTGATGTTCACCTAGCTCGTTGCTAACATTTACCATATATTCCACTTCTTTAAATAAATCCACATAATTTAGAAAGCAAGCAACGTTGCGAAAGAGATTAAAATCTTCAGAATAAATAGAATATGTATCTTGTTTTTAAATCAAACTCAGACTTCTCAATTACTTTCTCGCAATTTAAGTTTGGACAAATAACCGACCGGAACAAATATTCTCGTCACCAAGACTTTAAACTTGAGCTATTTAAACAGAGTTGTCGTCCTTCCCCCTAACTGGGTCAGCACTAAGCTTAAGGATTTATAACTATAAAATTTGGGGCTCGATTCCTTGTAGCGCAGACAGATCATTAAGTAGCTTTTGGTAAAACATTCGAATCGAGTGAAACGAAATATTTTAAAAGGTACGATACTAGAGACACCTGGAAATTTGTATTCGTGTAAATCAATGTTTTTGTGTTTAAGTGTGAACTTGCTTTGCAAATTTGGCCTTTTAAACATTTATAAAATATAAATCTTTTTATTGTTTGTTTGCTTGTTTTGAATTTAGCGCAAAGCTACTCAAGGGCTATCTGCGCTAGTCGTCCCTAATTTAACAGTGTAAAACTAGAGGAAAGGCAGCTAGTCATCACCACCCACCGCCAAATCTTGGGCTACACTTTTATCAACGAATAGTAGGATTCACCGTCACAATATAACGCCCCTACGGCTGAAAAGGCGAGCACGTTCGGTGAGACGGAGATTCGAACCCGCGCCCCTCAGGTTACGAATAGAACGCCTTAATCGACCTGGCCATGCCGGGCCTAGTAAACTTGTTAATATCAACTTGTATTATTACCAAATAATTTCAAATTACTGGTAAACACTGCTTGCTGACCTCTGATACTTTTAATATCAGAGAGGCCTGATTTTTTTAATATCAGAGAGGCCTGATTTTTTTAATATCAGAGAGGCCTGATTTTTTCAGATCTTAGTTACTGTGACTCTGTTCCAACGTATTTATTATATCTACATATATATTATTAGGCCTGAAATTTGCGATAAAATTCATGTAAGCTGTAATTTTTTTTATCCGTCTTACTTTCATCTTGGCAGTACAACAAGTCCGCGTACTTTTAAAACTGAAAATAGGATTTCATTATTCGTGTGGGCGCAGTACAAAGAATCCATTCTGTTTCTTTACGCTCAACTACAAACAAACATTTCAATTTGTTCCTTTAAGATTCAAAATCAAAGGTTTGTAAAATTAACAGTTTGTAATGTTTTAATTTTTACAAGTCACTGCTCAAGAGGCCTCTCCTATCAAACTGACAAATTTTGGTATTGTACGAAGGGTCTCTTGGGTAGTAACTTACAGGAGAAAAAATACATATTTAAAGTGGTATTTTCTTACGCCTCTGATTTTCGGTACTTTAACTGACAAATTAATAGAAAATAATGCGTGAAATAGGACCATCTGGAGTTAACATAATTTTCCTCTCGTTGTTTGAATCATCACTACACATCTGATTGTAAATAAATCCTAATATGTTAATTGTGAACAAACAAGGATATCTGTGAAAGCTTTCCAAGCCGTACTTTCTCTGGTTAGTCCAGCATGGTGAGATGGTTAGGTCACTCAACTCGCAATTTGAGGATCGCGGGCTCGAATCCCCGCCACACTAAATATGTTCGCCCTTTCAGCTCTGAGGACTTTATAATGTGACGAACAATCCCACTATTCGTTAGTAAAGAGTTGGCAGTTAGTGGTGGTGACTAGCTGCCTTCCCTCTAGTGTTACACTGCTAAATTAGAGTCGGCTAGCACAGATAGCCCTTGTCTAGCGTTACGCGAAATTCAAAACAAACACACAATTTCTCTGGTCAAAATAAACTTGTTAGCAATAATGTTGCTAGAGAAAACATAAAACTACAAAACTCTCAGATATTTTACTACTTGTAAAACATGTTACTGAAGCATTAATACAGATCAGAAGCACGTGTTAGACGTCATAGCTTTGGGTATTTCAGTATAGATGGTATATTATAAATAATACCAACTTCATATTACTCTTTGACTAGTGAAACAACTTCATTGGAGACGTAAGTTACATGGCGGTACAACATCGGTGACGACACAGCTTAAGTGGGGACACAAGTTAAATAGCGGTACAACATCGGTGGCCACACAAGTTAAATAGCGGTACAACATTGTTGGCAAAACATCTTCAGTGAAGACGTAATTTAGATGGTGGGGACTACTTCGGTGACGACATAAATTCAACGGTGATACGACTTTAGTAGTGATATTACTTCGATGGTAAGGCAAGCACAACTAGCTGGCTATGAAGATATTTTAGTCGACAATTATCATCAGTGACAAGAAAATGAAACTCCATGATGGAAAAATGTAGTAAATAGCGAGGAGTCTAGGAAGGAAGTAACCCAGAAAGAAAACCCCTTAAGGAGTCCAGGAGGGAAGTAACCCAGAAAGAAAACCCCTTAAGGAGTCCAGGAGGGAAATAACCCAGAAAGAAAACCCCTAAAGGAGTCCAGGAGGGAAATAACCCAGAAAGAAAACCCTTAAGGAGTCCAGGAGGAAATAACCCAGAAAGAAAACCTTAAGGAGTCCAGGAAGGAAGTAACCCAGAAAGAAAACCCTTAAGGAGTCCAGAAGGAAATAACCCAGAAAGAAAACCCTTAAGGAGTCAGAAGGGAAGTAACTCAGAAAGAAAACCTCTTAAAGAGTGTAGGAGGGAAGTAACCCAGAAAGAAAACCTCTTAATTAATCACCATTACTTAATTAAAATGACAATATATATCACTCTAAATACTGGCCTTCAGTTAATATGTTCCTAACAGTTGTCACCCACAACAATAATACCACTATATATCATTCTAAACACTGGCCTTCAGTTAATATGTTCCTGACAGTTGTCACCCTCAACTATAATACCACTATATATCATTCTAAACACTGGCCTTCAGTTAATATGTTCCTAACAGTTGTCGCCCTCAACTATAATACCACTATATATCATTCTAAACACTGGCCTTCAGTTAATATGTTCCTAACAGTTGTCACCCTCAACTATAACACCACTATATATCATTCTAAAGACTGGCCTTCAGTTAATATGTCCTAACAGTTGTCACCCTCAACTATAATACCACTATATATCATTTTAAATACTGGCCTTCAGTTAATATGTTCCTAACAGTTGTCACCCACAATGGCCTTCAGTTAATATGTTCCTAACAGTTGTCACCCACAATGGCCTTCAGTTAATATGTTCCTAACAGTTGTCACCCTCAACTATAATACCACGATTGTTCTCAGAACCGCTGGAAACACAGTACATTTATTACTACCTGTAAAAACGAGCCTGCTTCAGGACCGGCATGATCAGGTGGGTTAACGCGTTTGACTCACAATTTGAGGGTCGCGGATTCGAATCCCCGCCTCACCGAACATGCTCGCCCTTTCAGCAGTGGGGGCGTTATAATGTGACAGCCATTCCCACTATTTTTGTAAAAGAGTAGCCCAAGAACTGGCAGTGGGTGGTGATAACTAGCTGCCTTTCCTCTTGTCTTTCACTGCTAAATTAGGGACAGCTAGCGCAGATAGCCCTCGAGTAGCTTTGCGCGAAATTCAAAAAACAAAACAATCAATAGCGTACACGCACTCTACAAGCTACGTGGAACCGAGCCTCATATTTTAACGCTGTAAATCCACAAACCTTCCTCTGATCTGCTGGATCATACATCTCCAATCTTATAATATAGGACGAAGTACAGGGAAGTCACTGTGCACTTATATATTTATTAACAGACATGTTTCAATATAGAATACAGGAGGTAAATATGAATGACAATTATAAACAATGTTGAAAGTAACCCCCGTTGGCATCAATACAGGCCTGGATCCTTCTTATTTTGTTTCTAAACACCGCTATCAGTTGCTGGATTTAAATAGACTGATTGAATGCTGTTATCGCTGCTTTCAAAACTGCACAGTGACTTTCCAAACACCCTGTATAAGTCAATGTTTCCCCTAACTATGAAAAACACTCTGGTTGTAAGTGAACTATGGATTTTGGTGAATATATTCAGAAGTTGTTTTAACTGTTCTGAAGCCTTTTCTAATAAAAACTAAATGAATTATCTCAAACAACATCTATTCGTAGATTATATTATATTATCTGACTTCTTGTAATTTATAGAGCGAAATATTTCCAGACAAAGGATGGTATTTCTAACAGAGTTGAAACTGTAAAGTCTGAGTTTTATTAATTGTTGTATATTATGTCATTCGCTTGGTTTTCAGCAGCTCAAATAATGCACGGTCAGGAATAAGCGTCCACATGAGTGAACTACAAGCCTACTGCTTAGTCCGGCTCTGGACTTCAGTTTGTCCAGGTCCAGAACAATGCCTCATCTCCATGATTACTGACTCTCGCTTTAAAACAAACAAACTTTTGACGTTGCATTTCTATTCATAAATACAGAGTTTTGGGAAATGTTGATGTTACTTTGATAAAGATGCACACTGTTATAACTGTAAGACTTGAATGTGGTAATCATACTAGTCGACCACCAACTTTTCTCTAATTTTATAAATATTTAAGAAAGTTTTTTGAACGATGTAAGTTTTCTTTAGATGAATTAAATCGTCATATTTATTTATATCTCAGAACAGCTGGTATGGGTATTAACACTTTTATTGACAATCAGAGAAAATCGTTTCGACATTCTTAGCTAACAAAGAATGAATGTGACTGTTGACGGACGATCACATGTCTCAGGGACGAGAGTATAACCGGGTACCGAATTGTAGGGGGCATTGGAGGTGGAGATTTGGTTATTAATTAGTATAGGTATAGCTTGTTTGCATTTTTTTTAAATTTCGCACAAAGCTCCTCGAGAGCTATCTGTGCTAGCCGTCCCTAATTTAGCAGTGTAAGACTAGAGGGAAAGACAGCTAGTTATCACTCACCGCCAACTCATGGGCTACTCATTTACTAACGAAGAGATGTATTGAGCGTGATATTAGTAGTCAAACTACTGAGTGTTATCAGTAATAAATTATTAGCTCTAACAAATTTTCAAAAGAGTTGTGGCCACGGTTTGTGAGACCATAACATAGTACTGTCGTTGAAACACATAACACATAATACACACAACATATAACACACAACACGGTACTGTCGTTGAAACATATAACATATAACACAGTTCTGTAGTTGACCATTTCAAACAAAAACCTACTTTAACAACAAGATCGAGACAGTTCTGTCGTTGTTGAAGAAATCTACAATACATAATTTATAGAAAACTGACACCAAGTATCTTGTACTACAGAATTTACGTTGAACGCGATGTTAGGTGTTAGAAACGGCGTGTAATCTCTGATTCAAGCTACATCTCTTTGGTACTAAGCATCTGTTTGTACAAGAGTAGAAAATCACTTGAGCCTTAAACACGTGTTTACAGAGAGTACCTAAAACTTGGAGGTATTAACAACTGTTGGAGTACAAAAACGAACTTAAAACCCTGGTTGTTAGCAGTCATGATGTATAACTGTGAACAGCTGTGGAAACTAAGTGTGCGGGTCGTGAGCAGACATTGAAATTATAGATGCGACCCTTAAACAATGATTTTAATTGTAGACTTAAACATCTGACCCTGAGAAATACTAAATCGGTAATCGTACTCAATGAAATATAATTATTTTCTAATTTCATAAGAACTAACGAACCCATAATTTTCATCTTGTGGTTTTAACATAAAAGTGAAATTCATCGAGCACGACGAGAAATAAATAGTGTATATGATTTGCACGAGATGGCGACACGAAGCACATCAGTTTGTTTGGAATTACGCGTAAAACTACACGAGTGTTATCTGCGCTAGCCGTTCATAATTTAGCAGTGTAAGACTAGAGGAAAGGCAACTAGTCATCACCACACACCGCCAACTCTGGGGCTACTCCTTTATCTTCGGATTATGAGTCGAGTGCCTTAACCATCTGGACCGTTTTTTGTTTGAAGAATATTCGTTCTAGATCATGTAAGTTCAACTTCTCAGCAACAAGACTTTAACATATATGTTTACAGCAATATTACTGGCCATTTTTGGAAGAATAGTTTAATAATTATTTTGACACAAATGTATTTGAATTATCTGCAATGTTTATGAAATTATTTTACAAAATAAAGGTTGAATTAATAATCATTCTATTAAAATAACCTGAAATTTAACAAGATGGTCACATGTATATTTTTGTCAATAATATTTATATGATTGTATCTTAAGAACCATGAAAAGAGACTGCTTTTCCCTGTGAAGTGTTTTGTCAGTGTACCAACATTCTTAAGTTTGTTAAACCTTAATTTGCACAAACCTCGATGTATGTTGACAGCTGAATTAGGTTTCTTCCACACTCACCAAGCTGCTGTTCAAAGTTTTTCGTAGGAGACTTCCTTTTTTTTTTTTTAGGTTTGTGCTTCAGATGTATAGCACTTGTCTTTAAGGAACAAACATGGCTCTTTCAAGCAAGAAATAAAATCTTCCTGATGTTGTCTCGTTATTACGCAATATGTTCTCAATCTTTACGTATCTGCTTTTAACTCTTTAATTCCAATATATCTAAGATACAACACATATTGCTTTGCAACGAGCATGAGGTATCGAGGCAAGTTAGGCCTTCACTATGGGTTATGAGTCTATTCAAAGATAAACATTATATGAATAGTACTAATAATACAAATAACTAGCTTAAATTAAGGAGTCTGAGCCGATACGTAAGCCTAAATGGAAAAATAAATGACATTATAGAGGAGAGTAAATGTAGTACTTTAAAATCTGTTAACACAGTTTCCTATAGAAAATTAATTTAGTAGGTTAAAGAACTTACATTTTTCGTTTCTATACTCGTAAGAACAATTTATCATTAGATTACTTGTAAAACTGAGCGTGGGGAATAATCTCTAAAGCAGATCTTACTGATGATTATACCTGCTGCTACTTGTGGCTATTATAGAATTAATATTCTCCATCCCCAGAGTTAACGCTTGCAGCTTTCACTTGGGTTTGTATTTATCATCGTGAGTATTTTAGCTTAACACGATTATAAATAATAGTGTATGTACACTCACTAGAAAAAGTAGCGAAGTATACACAGATACGTGTTAGGCGGCTGTATCTAGAACCAGAGGAAACCGCGTGTTTTTTAATAATTTTCAATCACTAAATGATGAGACACTTCGTCATGAAAACGATAATGTTGAATGTTTCAAATCTCATAAGTTATTATTTTTTATGTAATTACCAAAAATATTTTATTTCATATTAGTTATTACAGGATCATTGGAATATAAATTTAGCCCAATAATTAATAAAAAAACAATTTAATTAATTATTTATTAAATTAATGATAAATTTGAAGTCACTAACAGTAATAAAATGTGTGCGGAAGAAAATAAATAAAATTATGTAGAAAAAAAAAATCAATAAAAATGTTTGGTCCCGTGCTGGGGGTGAACCCAGGTTTCCTGGGTTATGCCAGGTCTACTAGTCAACTAGACTACACGGGGACAGAATAAACAATTGCTTATATTCTATTTATACTCTTACAATATAATATTACTGTTTTTATTCTTTTATCATATCAATATTTTAACTATATATTCTTCTATTATTTGATATATTTCCTAAATTTCTTTTTTATTACTTTAAAATAACTTAAGCAAAAGTATTCTACAATAATAAAAATCAAACGTCACACGTACGTATTTCATTCTCGCTCGGCAACACTCACGCCCCCTAAAATCATTTTCAAACACATAAATTATATTTAAACGTACATATTTATTTTATTTAGAATACTAATTCATTTACCAATCTGTATTTACACATTTACCTTCCATTCGCTATCAAGTAATTTCTACCTTATATGTTGTAAATATCTTTATTACTTTGTTCTTTTTGAGTTTCGCGCAAAGCTACACCAGGACCATTTGCGTTAACCCACCCTAATTTAGCAGTGTAAGACTAAAGCTAATCATCACCACCCACCGACAACTCTTGAGCTACTCTTTTACCAACGAATTGACCGTCACTTTATAACGCCTCCACGGGTGGGAGGGCGAGCATGTTTGGCGCGAGGGGGATGCGAACCCGCGACCCTCAGATCATGAGTCGCACGCCTTAACACGCTTGGCTATGCCGGGGCATAGGCATAGCAACTAAAACAAAATTAAACCAATATCAAGAAATACCTATACTATTGTAAGGCGTTTGTGCATTTCAGAATTAAAATTAAATATAGATATTTTAATAAACTATTACACCCAAACACAAAAGTTTTTTACGTTTTCATATTTCTTTACCAAATGACTATTTTGATACACGTTTTCACACAGCTTTCAAGTTAATTTAGGCGCTTAATAGCAATCTACTGTTCGAATCCCCGTCACCTAACATATTCACCTTTTCAGCCGTGTAGGCGTCAAAATATTATAGTTTAGACAATTATTCAGCAAAAGTAGCACAAAAGTTGGCGGTGGGTGGTGTTTTTATCGTTGCTAAGTTATGGAAGGCTAATGTAGATCTCGCGGAGTTTCGTGGAAAAGAAGTACAGGTTAGGATATTTCAATAATTTTGAAACAAATGACTCAGAATCGATATTCTGTTTATTTATATTAAACATTTATTGTAGTTCACGAAGGAATAAACATTAAAATTATGATAATAATGTTTATTTTCTTTTGAAAGTCGCTAGACAAAGCTGTAACGAACGTACTATAAGAAACTTTCTGTTTATTTCAAATAATATCTTTGACAAAACCTATAACTAATTTAAAACATACTTCATCAGCTTTCTAATTTTGAGGAATTTGCCGCTATTTTGACTCAGTTTTATCAACACTCACAACTGAATGATTCGATAATTTACTCTATAATAAAATCACCTACACAGTTGGTTACGTATGTTTGAATAGTACAAAGTAAGAAGCAAGCGGCTGATCGTGTAGTATTTATAGTTTCGTGTAAAGGTACTAGATGGCGCACCAAAGCATCGATCATAACGATTAAAGACAGTTTTGAAAGCTTGTGAAATTATGTTTCAGGGAGAGAGAAATTGTCTTTGCCAACGAAAAAAGAACTAACCTAAGTTTACATTTCAGAGACAAGTTTAAATGATGTTAAATAATAATACGTACAAGTATGACATAGTAACAAGTATGAAATAAAAACCCTATCGGCCTATTTTAGTTTTAAAATGGCTAAATATATGTATAGTATTAAATATACATATGAAAATATTCATGACACCTTTTCACGAACACTCTCGCCATTGGCTACAATGTACCAGAAGTAACACGCTTGTAACTTGTTACTATCATGATGTTAGAAAACCACGTAGATGTAATAAGTCTTTATAGACCTCTATGGACCATTCTTTTTTAATAGAAAAACTAGGAGCGGTGGTGCAGTTGAACAAGTATAAAACTGTTGCAGGTTTTACAAATACAAATAATTTATAGATAACGGAATTTTAATTACAATCACACACACAAGGAAACGACAAAATCACGATATGAAACTGTTTGGTAAAACGTAGTCAACATAACTTTGTTCACGAGAATGCTAGTTTAGCAGGAGGAATAGATCCAGTCTTGAACATGACTCATTTTACGTGTTGTTCTTGTTCTTTTAAAACGTGTTTAGACTTTTGGTTGTAAATTGCTTCAAGAGGCTACATATTCTAGAAAGGTCAACTTAGCTTAACAACAGTAGTAGTCGATGGTGTTTTGAAGGCCAAGTTAGTCTAACGACAGTAATAGGCTATGGGTGTCTTGAAGGTCATGTATGCCGAACAGCAGTAATATGCATTGGTATTTTGAAGGTCAAGAAGGCTTAATGGCAGTAGAAGTTGATGGTGTTTTAAGGGTCACGTTAGTCTAGCGACAGTAATAGGCTACGAGTGTCTTGAAGATCATGTAGGCCTAACAGCAGTAGTATGCATTGGTGTTTTGAAGGTCAAGTAGGCCTAATGGCAGTTATAGTCGGTGATGTTTTGAAGGTAAAGTTAGTCAAGGGACAGTAGTAGTCGATAGTGTTTTGACGGCTATAACGCTTATTTATTGAATTTTGTTTCCATCTTTGTTTTGTTTAAACATTGTATCATTTAAACCTCGATACAAATTAACATATAACTGTTTTCGGTCATAGACAACGTGTTCACTATGAATCAGTGTATTTGATTTTTACTGCCTGTCTCGGAGGTTATTCAGCGTGGGTTGTAACTAGTAACAGTAACAATTCTGCTAGATAAACGTACGAAAAATAGGAAAATGATTGAGAAAATATATTTGGCAATTTTATAAATGGCAGCAACAAGATGTGCACCATAATAAACAAGAAGAAAACATAATAATGTAACAATTCTTAGAGATTAAAGATTGAACTGGGCTTTCCTTTTCTTCTTTGTTATTATTTTATAACATAGTTTAAAGAATGCTGTAATAATCGAATATAACTGATACAGGTACATATAATTAGTTTGAAAAAATACTTACCCAGGCTTTATATTTCTTGATGAAATTCACTGAAAATGAAGAAATCGTGTTTTATCTTTCAGTGGTTGGCATTGTTATTAGAATATGTCTTTAAATTGCATTAATTGTGCATTTGAATAGTTTACAACGAGAAGACAATTTGTAATTTAGGAACAGTTACTGAAACTCAGTGAACTTGGATACAGACACATATATAGATAGATATAAAAAAAAATATTTACAATAAGACTAAACAAACAAAGACTTTTTCATGACCAGTTCTAGTCGTCCATCATCTTTAAGAAATTAACTTCAGTAAAGGTCTGATCAAAGCTGTCAAACAATTTGGGATGTACCATTTATCAGACGAGATCAAAATACAGATGTTAAACGAATCAACAACCATAGAGAATCTTCAAACGATTAGAAGTTGAGAGCTTGAACCAACAATTCTCAACACCAACTAAATTTTACTGTCTGCAGCTTGTTGTTGAACGTCAGTTATTGTTGATGTTCAAATTAAAAAAAACAACTAAAAATAAACTCTAAAATTACACATTTAAAATGCCCCGACATGGCAAGGTGGTTAGGCACTTGACTCGTAATCTGAGGGTCACGGACTCGAATCCCCGTCACACCAAACACGTTCGTCCTTTCAGTCGCGGGGCGTTATAATGTGACAGTCAATCCCGCTATTTGCTGGTAAAATATTAGCTCAAAAGTTGGTGGTGGTTTCGTGATGACTAGCTACCTTCCCTCCAGTCTTACACTGCCAAGTTAGGGATGACCCTCATATAGTTTTGCGCGAAATAAAAACAACAACAACAAATACATTTAAAAGACTCCACACATCCACACTTTTTTAATTATGATTTAAAGATTTGATAATAAATATGTTAACAAAAAAACTCGGTTACTAAAACTACTTTTTGTAGAAGATAGAGGTCGTTAGTTAGTGTCTATTTGTTTGTTTATTAATCTCGCGCAAAGATACACCAGGGATATCTGCGCTATCCATCCCTAATTTAGCAGTGTAAGACGAGAGGAAGGCAGCTAGTCATTAGCGCCCACCGCCAGCTCTTGGGCTACTCTTTTACTAACGAAGAGTGGTATTGAGCGTGATATTATAAAGCCCCACGGCTGAAAGGACGAGCACGTTTGGTGCGAATTGGATTCGAACCCGTGGTCATCAGTTTACCACCCGAGTACCTTGATCACCTGGCCACAGCGGGCGTTAGTTAGAAGACCATCTTTAGTTTATAAGTAACTACCAATTCTAACAGAACAATTAGGTTACGGGTTTTAGTTATATTTAACATAATTATGTTATAGTTATTAAATTAACAATAATAATTAACTATGGAAAATCAGTTTCATCCTTCATTACAAGTGTGAAAGTATGTGTTGAAACTATTCGGTGTTATCCGTCGTTATAAGTTTGAAAGTATGTGGTGAAACGACTTGTGTTATCCGTTGCTAAATGTTTGAAAATGTGTAGTCAAACTACTGAGTGTTATCAGTAATAAATTATTAGCTCTAACAAATTTTCAAAAGAGTTGTGGCCACGGTTTGTGAGACCATAACATAGTACTGTCGATGAAACACATAACACATAATACACACAACACGGTACTGTCGTTGAAACATATAACACAGTTCTGTAGTTGACCATTTCAAACAAAAACCTACTTTAACAACAAGATCGAGACAGTTCTGTCGTTGTTGAAGAAATCTACAATACATAATTTATAGAAAACTGACACCAAGTATCTTGTACTACAGAATTTACGTTGAACGCGATGTTAGGTGTTAGAAACGGCGTGTAATCTCTGATTCAAGCTACATCTCTTTGGTACTAAGCATCTGTTTGTACAAGAGTAGAAAATCACTTGAGCCTTAAACACGTGTTTACAGAGAGTACCTAAAACTTGGAGGTATTAACAACTGTTGGAGTACAAAAACGAACTTAAAACCCTGGTTGTTAGCAGTCATGATGTATAACTGTGAACAGCTGTGGAAACTAAGTGTGCGGGTCGTGAGCAGACATTGAAATTATAGATGCGACCCTTAAACAATGATTTTAATTGTAGACTTAAACATCTGACCCTGAGAAATACTAAATCGGTAATCGTACTCAATGAAATATAATTATTTTCTAATTTCATAAGAACTAACGAACCCATAATTTTCATCTTGTGGTTTTAACATAAAAGTGAAATTCATCGAGCACGACGAGAAATAAATAGTGTATATGATTTGCACGAGATGGCGACACGAAGCACATCAGTTTGTTTGGAATTACGCGTAAAACTACACGAGTGTTATCTGCGCTAGCCGTTCATAATTTAGCAGTGTAAGACTAGAGGAAAGGCAACTAGTCATCACCACACACCGCCAACTCTGGGGCTACTCCTTTATCTTCGGATTATGAGTCGAGTGCCTTAACCATCTGGACCGTTTTTTGTTTGAAGAATATTCGTTCTAGATCATGTAAGTTCAACTTCTCAGCAACAAGACTTTAACATATATGTTTACAGCAATATTACTGGCCATTTTTGGAAGAATAGTTTAATAATTATTTTGACACAAATGTATTTGAATTATCTGCAATGTTTATGAAATTATTTTTACAAAATAAAGGTTGAATTAATAATCATTCTATTAAAATAACCTGAAATTTAACAAGATGGTCACATGTATATTTTTGTCAATAATATTTATATGATTGTATCTTAAGAACCATGAAAAGAGACTGCTTTTCCCTGTGAAGTGTTTTGTCAGTGTACCAACATTCTTAAGTTTGTTAAACCTTAATTTGCACAAACCTCGATGTATGTTGACAGCTGAATTAGGTTTCTTCCACACTCACCAAGCTGCTGTTCAAAGTTTTTCGTAGGAGACTTCCTATTTTTTTTTTTAGGTTTGTGCTTCAGATGTATAGCACTTGTCTTTAAGGAACAAACATGGCTCTTTTCAAGCAAGAAATAAAATCTTCCTGATGTTGTCTCGTTATTACGCAATATGTTCTCAATCTTTACGTATCTGCTTTTAACTCTTTAATTCCAATATATCTAAGATACAACACATATTGCTTTGCAACGAGCATGAGGTATCGAGGCAAGTTAGGCCTTCACTATGGGTTATGAGTCTATTCAAAGATAAACATTATATGAATAGTACTAATAATACAAATAACTAGCTTAAATTAAGGAGTCTGAGCCGATACGTAAGCCTAAATGGAAAAATAAATGACATTATAGAGGAGAGTAAATGTAGTACTTTAAAATCTGTTAACACAGTTTCCTATAGAAAATTAATTTAGTAGGTTAAAGAACTTACATTTTTTCGTTTCTATACTCGTAAGAACAATTTATCATTAGATTACTTGTAAAACTGAGCGTGGGGAATAATCTCTAAAGCAGATCTTACTGATGATTATACCTGCTGCTACTTGTGGCTATTATAGAATTAATATTCTCCATCCCCAGAGTTAACGCTTGCAGCTTTCACTTGGGTTTGTATTTATCATTGTGAGTATTTTAGCTTAACACGATTATAAATAATAGTGTATGTACACTCACTAGAAAAAGTAGCGAAGTATACACAGATACGTGTTAGGCGGCTGTATCTAGAACCAGAGGAAACCGCGTGTTTTTTAATAATTTTCAATCACTAAATGATGAGACACTTCGTCATGAAAACGATAATGTTGAATGTTTCAAATCTCATAAGTTATTATTTTTTATGTAATTACCAAAAATATTTTATTTCATATTAGTTATTACAGGATCATTGGAATATAAATTTAGCCCAATAATTAATAAAAAAACAATTTAATTAATTATTTATTAAATTAATGATAAATTTGAAGTCACTAACAGTAATAAAATGTGTGCGGAAGAAAATAAATAAAATTATGTAGAAAAAAAAAATCAATAAAAATGTTTGGTCCCGTGCTGGGGGTGAACCCAGGTTTCCTGGGTTATGCCAGGTCTACTAGTCAACTATACTACACGGGGATAGAATAAACAATTGCTTATATTCTATTTATACTCTTACAATATAATATTACTGTTTTTATTCTTTTTTCATATCAATATTTTAACTATATATTCTTCTATTATTTGATATATTTCCTAAATTTCTTTTTTATTACTTTAAAATAACTTAAGCAAAAGTATTCTACAATAATAAAAATCAAACGTCACACGTACGTATTTCATTCTCGCTCGGCAACACTCACGCCCCCTAAAATCATTTTCAAACACATAAATTATATTTAAACGTACATATTTATTTTATTTAGAATACTAATTCATTTACCAATCTGTATTTACACATTTACCTTCCATTCGCTATCAAGTAATTCCTACCTTATATGTTGTAAATATCTTTATTACTTTGTTCTTTTTGAGTTTCGCGCAAAGCTACACCAGGACCATTTGCGTTAACCCACCCTAATTTAGCAGTGTAAGACTAAAGCTAATCATCACCACCCACCGACAACTCTTGAGCTACTCTTTTACCAACGAATTGACCGTCACTTTATAACGCCTCCACGGGTGGGAGGGCGAGCATGTTTGGCGCGAGGGGGGATGCGAACCCGCGACCCTCAGATCATGAGTCGCACGCCTTAACACGCTTGGCTATGCCGGGGCATAGGCATAGCAACTAAAACAAAAATTAAACCAATATCAAGAAATACCTATACTATTGTAAGGCGTTTGTGCATTTCCAGAATTAAAATTAAATATAGATATTTTAATAAACTATTACACCCAAACACAAAAGTTTTTTTACGTTTTTCATATTTCTTTACCAAATGACTATTTTTGATACACGTTTTCACACAGCTTTCAAGTTAATTTAGGCGCTTAATAGCAATCTACTGTTCGAATCCCCGTCACCTAACATATTCACCTTTTCAGCCGTGTAGGCGTCAAAATATTATAGTTTAGACAATTATTCAGCAAAAGTAGCACAAAAGTTGGCGGTGGGTGGTGTTTTTATCGTTGCTAAGTTATGGAAGGCTAATGTAGATCTCGCGGAGTTTCGTGGAAAAGAAGTACAGGTTAGGATATTTCAATAATTTTGAAACAAATGACTCAGAATCGATATTCTGTTTATTTATATTAAACATTTATTGTAGTTCACGAAGGAATAAACATTAAAATTATGATAATAATGTTTATTTTCTTTTGAAAGTCGCTAGACAAAGCTGTAACGAACGTACTATAAGAAACTTTCTGTTTATTTCAAATAATATCTTTGACAAAACCTATAACTAATTTAAAACATACGTCATCAACTTTCTAATTTTGAGGAATTTGCCGCTATTTTGACTCAGTTTTTATCAACACTCACAACTGAATGATTCGATAATTTACTCTATAATAAAATCACCTACACAGTTGGTTACGTATGTTTGAATAGTACAAAGTAAGAAGCAAGCGGCTGATCGTGTAGTATTTATAGTTTCGTGTAAAGGTACTAGATGGCGCACCAAAGCATCGATCATAACGATTAAAGACAGTTTTGAAAGCTTGTGAAATTATGTTTCAAGGAGAGAGAAATTGTCTTTGCCAACGAAAAAGAACTAAGCTAAGTTTATATTTCAGAGACAAGTTTAAATGATGTTGAATAATAATACGTACAAGTATGACATAGTAACAAGTATGAAATAAAAACCCTATAGGCCTATTTTAGTTTTAAAATGGCTAAATATATGTGTTGTATTAAATATACATATGAAAATATTCATGACACCTTTTCACGAACACTCTCGCCATTGGCTACAATGTACCAGAAGTAACACGCTTGTAACTTGTTACTATCATGATGTTAGAAAACCACGTAGATGTAATAAGTCTTTATAGACCTCTATGGACCATTCTTTTTAATAGAAAAACTAGGAGCGGTGGTGCAGTTGAACAAGTATAAAACTGTTGCAGGTTTTACAAATACAAATAATTTATAGATAACGGAATTTTAATTACAATCACACACACAAGGAAACGACAAAATCACGATATGAAACTGTTTGGTAAAACGTAGTCAACATAACTTTGTTCACGAGAATGCTAGTTTAGCAGGAGGAATAGATCCAGTCTTGAACATGACTCATTTTACGTGTTGTTCTTGTTCTTTTAAAACGTGTTTAGACTTTTGGTTGTAAATTGCTTCAAGAGGCTACATATTCTAGAAAGGTCAACTTAGCTTAACAACAGTAGTAGTCGATGGTGTTTTGAAGGCCAAGTTAGTCTAACGACAGTAATAGGCTATGGGTGTCTTGAAGGTCATGTATGCCGAACAGCAGTAATATGCATTGGTATTTTGAAGGTCAAGAAGGCTTAATGGCAGTAGAAGTTGATGGTGTTTTAAGGGTCACGTTAGTCTAGCGACAGTAATAGGCTACGAGTGTCTTGAAGATCATGTAGGCCTAACAGCAGTAGTATGCATTGGTGTTTTGAAGGTCAAGTAGGCCTAATGGCAGTTATAGTCGGTGATGTTTTGAAGGTAAAGTTAGTCAAGGGTCAGTAGTAGTCGATAGTGTTTTGACGGCTATAACGCTTATTTATTGAATTTTGTTTCCATCTTTGTTTTGTTTAAACATTGTATCATTTAAACCTCGATACAAATTAACATATAACTGTTTTCGGTCATAGACAACGTGTTCACTATGAATCAGTGTATTTGATTTTTACTGCCTGTCTCGGAGGTTATTCAGCGTGGGTTGTAACTAGTAACAGTAACAATTCTGCTAGATAAACGTACGAAAAATAGGAAAATGATTGAGAAAATATATTTGGCAATTTTATAAATGGCAGCAACAAGATGTGCACCATAATAAACAAGAAGAAAACATAATAATGTAACAATTCTTAGAGATTAAAGATTGAACTGGGCTTTCCTTTTCTTCTTTGTTATTATTTTATAACATAGTTTAAAGAATGCTGTAATAATCGAATATAACTGATACAGGTACATATAATTAGTTTGAAAAATACTTACCCAGGCTTTATATTTCTTGATGAAATTCACTGAAAATGAAGAAATCGTGTTTTATCTTTCAGTGGTTGGCATTGTTATTAGAATACGTCTTTAAATTGCATTAATTGTGCATTTGAATAGTTTACAACGAGAAGACAATTTGTAATTTAGGAACAGTTACTGAAACTCAGTGAACTTGGATACAGACACATATATAGATAGATATAAAAAAAAATATTTACAATAAGACTAAACAAACAAAGACTTTTTTCATGACCAGTTCTAGTCGTCCATCATCTTTAAGAAATTAACTTCAGTAAAGGTCTGATCAAAGCTGTCAAACAATTTGGGATGTACCATTTATCAGACGAGATCAAAATACAGATGTTAAACGAATCAACAACCATAGAGAATCTTCAAACGATTAGAAGTTGAGAGCTTGAACCAACAATTCTCAACACCAACTAAATTTTACTGTCTGCAGCTTGTTGTTGAACGTCAGTTATTGTTGATGTTCAAATTAAAAAAACAACTAAAATAAACTCTAAAATTACACATTTAAAATGCCCCGACATGGCAAGGTGGTTAGGCACTTGACTCGTAATCTGAGGGTCACGGACTCGAATCCCCGTCACACCAAACACGTTCGTCCTTTCAGTCGCGGGGCGTTATAATGTGACAGTCAATCCCGCTATTTGCTGGTAAAATATTAGCTCAAAAGTTGGTGGTGGTTTCGTGATGACTAGCTACCTTCCCTCCAGTCTTACACTGCCAAGTTAGGGATGACCCTCATATAGTTTTGCGCGAAATAAAACAACAACAACAAATACATTTAAAAGACTCCACACATCCACACTTTTTTAATTATGATTTAAAGATTTGATAATAAATATGTTAACAAAAAACTCGGTTACTAAAACTACTTTTTGTAGAAGATAGAGGTCGTTAGTTAGTGTCTATTTGTTTGTTTATTAATCTCGCGCAAAGATACACCAGGGATATCTGCGCTATCCATCCCTAATTTAGCAGTGTAAGACGAGAGGAAGGCAGCTAGTCATTAGCGCCCACCGCCAGCTCTTGGGCTGCTCTTTACTAACGAAGAGTGGTATTGAGCGTGATATTATAAAGCCCCACGGCTGAAAGGACGAGCACGTTTGGTGCGAATTGGATTCGAACCCGTGGTCATCAGTTTACCACCCGAGTACCTTGATCACCTGGCCACAGCGGGCGTTAGTTAGAGAAGACCATCTTTAGTTTATAAGTAACTACCAATTCTAACAGAACAATTAGGTTACGGGTTTTAGTTATATTTAACATAATTATGTTATAGTTATTAAATTAACAATAATAATTAACTATGGAAAATCAGTTTCATCCTTCATTACAAGTGTGAAAGTATGTGTTGAAACTATTCGGTGTTATCCGTCGTTATAAGTTTGAAAGTATGTGGTGAAACGACTTGTGTTATCCGTTGCTAAATGTTTGAAAATGTGTAGTCAAACTACTGAGTGTTATCAGTAATAAATTATTAGCTCTAACAAATTTTCAAAAGAGTTGTGGCCACGGTTTGTGAGACCATAACATAGTACTGTCGATGAAACACATAACACATAATACACACAACACGGTACTGTCGTTGAAACATATAACACAGTTCTGTAGTTGACCATTTCAAACAAAAACCTACTTTAACAACAAGATCGAGACAGTTCTGTCGTTGTTGAAGAAATCTACAATACATAATTTATAGAAAACTGACACCAAGTATCTTGTACTACAGAATTTACGTTGAACGCGATGTTAGGTGTTAGAAACGGCGTGTAATCTCTGATTCAAGCTACATCTCTTTGGTACTAAGCATCTGTTTGTACAAGAGTAGAAAATCACTTGAGCCTTAAACACGTGTTTACAGAGAGTACCTAAAACTTGGAGGTATTAACAACTGTTGGAGTACAAAAACGAACTTAAAACCCTGGTTGTTAGCAGTCATGATGTATAACTGTGAACAGCTGTGGAAACTAAGTGTGCGGGTCGTGAGCAGACATTGAAATTGTAGATGCGACCCTTAAACAATGATTGTAATTGTAGACTTAAACATCTGACCCTGAGAAATACTAAATCGGTAATCGTACTCAATGAAATATAATTATTTTCTAATTTCATAAGAACTAACGAACCCATAATTTTCATCTTGTGGTTTTAACATAAAAGTGAAATTCATCGAGCACGACGTGAAATAAATAGTGTATATGATTGGCACGAGATGGCGACACGAAGCACATCAGTTTGTTTGGAATTACGCGTAAACTACACGAGTGTTATCTGAGCTAGCCGTTCATAATTTAGCAGTGTAAGACTAGAGGAAAGGCAACTAGTCATCACCACACACCGCCAACTCTGGGGCTACTCCTTTATCTTCGGATTATGAGTCGAGTGCCTTAACCATCTGGACCGTTTTTTATTTGAAGAATATTCGTTCTAGATCATGTAAGTTCAACTTCTCAGCAACAAGACTTTAACATATATGTTTACAGCAATATTACTGGCCATTTTTTGGAAGAATAGTTTAATAATTATTTTGACACAAATGTATTTGAATTATCTGCAATGTTTATGAAATTATTTTTACAAAATAAAGGTTGAATTAATAATCATTCTATTAAAATAACCTGAAATTTAACAAGATGGTCACATGTATATTTTTGTCAATAATATTTATATGATTGTATCTTAAGAACCATGAAAAGAGACTGCTTTTCCCTGTGAAGTGTTTTGTCAGTGTACCAACATTCTTAAGTTTGTTAAACCTTAATTTGCACAAACCTCGATGTATGTTGACAGCTGAATTAGGTTTCTTCCACACTCACCAAGCTGCTGTTCAAAGTTTTTCGTAGGAGACTTCCTATTTTTTTTTTAGGTTTGTGCTTCAGATGTATAGCACTTGTCTTTAAGGAACAAACATGGCTCTTTTCAAGCAAGAAATAAAATCTTCCTGATGTTGTCTCGTTATTACGCAATATGTTCTCAATCTTTACGTATCTGCTTTTAACTCTTTAATTCCAATATATCTAAGATACAACACATATTGCTTTGCAACGAGCATGAGGTATCGAGGCAAGTTAGGCCTTCACTATGGGTTATGAGTCTATTCAAAGATAAACATTATATGAATAGTACTAATAATACAAATAACTAGCTTAAATTAAGGAGTCTGAGCCGATACGTAAGCCTAAATGGAAAAATAAATGACATTATAGAGGAGAGTAAATGTAGTACTTTAAAATCTGTTAACACAGTTTCCTATAGAAAATTAATTTAGTAGGTTAAAGAACTTACATTTTTTCGTTTCTATACTCGTAAGAACAATTTATCATTAGATTACTTGTAAAACTGAGCGTGGGGAATAATCTCTAAAGCAGATCTTACTGATGATTATACCTGCTGCTACTTGTGGCTATTATAGAATTAATATTCTCCATCCCCAGAGTTAACGCTTGCAGCTTTCACTTGGGTTTGTATTTATCATCGTGAGTATTTTAGCTTAACACGATTATAAATAATAGTGTATGTACACTCACTAGAAAAAGTAGCGAAGTATACACAGATACGTGTTAGGCGGCTGTATCTAGAACCAGAGGAAACCGCGTGTTTTTAATAATTTTCAATCACTAAATGATGAGACACTTCGTCATGAAAACGATAATGTTGAATGTTTCAAATCTCATAAGTTATTATTTTTTATGTAATTACCAAAAATATTTTATTTCATATTAGTTATTACAGGATCATTGGAATATAAATTTAGCCCAATAATTAATAAAAAAAACAATTTAATTAATTATTTATTAAATTAATGATAAATTTGAAGTCACTAACAGTAATAAAATGTGTGCGGAAGAAAATAAATAAAATTATGTAGAAAAAAAAAATCAATAAAAATGTTTGGTCCCGTGCTGGGGGTGAACCCAGGTTTCCTGGGTTATGCCAGGTCTACTAGTCAACTAGACTACACGGGGACAGAATAAACAATTGCTTATATTCTATTTATACTCTTACAATATAATATTACTGTTTTTATTCTTTTATCATATCAATATTTTAACTATATATTCTTCTATTATTTGATATATTTCCTAAATTTCTTTTTTATTACTTTAAAATAACTTAAGCAAAAGTATTCTACAATAATAAAAATCAAACGTCACACGTACGTATTTCATTCTCGCTCGGCAACACTCACGCCCCCTAAAATCATTTTCAAACACATAAATTATATTTAAACGTACATATTTATTTTATTTAGAATACTAATTCATTTACCAATCTGTATTTACACATTTACCTTCCATTCGCTATCAAGTAATTTCTACCTTATATGTTGTAAATATCTTTATTACTTTGTTCTTTTTGAGTTTCGCGCAAAGCTACACCAGGACCATTTGCGTTAACCCACCCTAATTTAGCAGTGTAAGACTAAAGCTAATCATCACCACCCACCGACAACTCTTGAGCTACTCTTTTACCAACGAATTGACCGTCACTTTATAACGCCTCCACGGGTGGGAGGGCGAGCATGTTTGGCGCGAGGGGGGATGCGAACCCGCGACCCTCAGATCATGAGTCGCACGCCTTAACACGCTTGGCTATGCCGGGGCATAGGCATAGCAACTAAAACAAAAATTAAACCAATATCAAGAAATACCTATACTATTGTAAGGCGTTTGTGCATTTCCAGAATTAAAATTAAATATAGATATTTTAATAAACTATTACACCCAAACACAAAAGTTTTTTACGTTTTTCATATTTCTTTACCAAATGACTATTTTTGATACACGTTTTCACACAGCTTTCAAGTTAATTTAGGCGCTTAATAGCAATCTACTGTTCGAATCCCCGTCACCTAACATATTCACCTTTTCAGCCGTGTAGGCGTCAAAATATTATAGTTTAGACAATTATTCAGCAAAAGTAGCACAAAAGTTGGCGGTGGGTGGTGTTTTTATCGTTGCTAAGTTATGGAAGGCTAATGTAGATCTCGCGGAGTTTCGTGGAAAGAGAAGTACAGGTTAGGATATTTCAATAATTTTGAAACAAATGACTCAGAATCGATATTCTGTTTATTTATATTAAACATTTATTGTAGTTCACGAAGGAATAAACATTAAAATTATGATAATAATGTTTATTTTCTTTTGAAAGTCGCTAGACAAAGCTGTAACGAACGTACTATAAGAAACTTTCTGTTTATTTCAAATAATATCTTTGACAAAACCTATAACTAATTTAAAACATACTTCATCAGCTTTCTAATTTTGAGGAATTTGCCGCTATTTTGACTCAGTTTTATCAACACTCACAACTGAATGATTCGATAATTTACTCTATAATAAAATCACCTACACAGTTGGTTACGTATGTTTGAATAGTACAAAGTAAGAAGCAAGCGGCTGATCGTGTAGTATTTATAGTTTCGTGTAAAGGTACTAGATGGCGCACCAAAGCATCGATCATAACGATTAAAGACAGTTTTGAAAGCTTGTGAAATTATGTTTCAAGGAGAGAGAAATTGTCTTTGCCAACGAAAAAGAACTAAGCTAAGTTTATATTTCAGAGACAAGTTTAAATGATGTTAAATAATAATACGTACAAGTATGACATAGTAACAAGTATGAAATAAAACCCTATAGGCCTATTTTAGTTTTAAAATGGCTAAATATATGTGTTGTATTAAATATACATATGAAAATATTCATGACACCTTTTCACGAACACTCTCGCCATTGGCTACAATGTACCAGAAGTAACACGCTTGTAACTTGTTACTATCATGATGTTAGAAAACCACGTAGATGTAATAAGTCTTTATAGACCTCTATGGACCATTCTTTTAATAGAAAAACTAGGAGCGGTGGTGCAGTTGAACAAGTATAAAACTGTTGCAGGTTTTACAAATACAAATAATTTATAGATAACGGAATTTTAATTACAATCACACACACAAGGAAACGACAAAATCACGATATGAAACTGTTTGGTAAAACGTAGTCAACATAACTTTGTTCACGAGAATGCTAGTTTAGCAGGAGGAATAGATCCAGTCTTGAACATGACTCATTTTACGTGTTGTTCTTGTTCTTTAAAACGTGTTTAGACTTTTGGTTGTAAATTGCTTCAAGAGGCTACATATTCTAGAAAGGTCAACTTAGCTTAACAACAGTAGTAGTCGATGGTGTTTTGAAGGCCAAGTTAGTCTAACGACAGTAATAGGCTATGGGTGTCTTGAAGGTCATGTATGCCGAACAGCAGTAATATGCATTGGTATTTTGAAGGTCAAGAAGGCTTAATGGCAGTAGAAGTTGATGGTGTTTTAAGGGTCACGTTAGTCTAGCGACAGTAATAGGCTACGAGTGTCTTGAAGATCATGTAGGCCTAACAGCAGTAGTATGCATTGGTGTTTTGAAGGTCAAGTAGGCCTAATGGCAGTTATAGTCGGTGATGTTTTGAAGGTAAAGTTAGTCAAGGGTCAGTAGTAGTCGATAGTGTTTTGACGGCTATAACGCTTATTTATTGAATTTTGTTTCCATCTTTGTTTTGTTTAAACATTGTATCATTTAAACCTCGATACAAATTAACATATAACTGTTTTCGGTCATAGACAACGTGTTCACTATGAATCAGTGTATTTGATTTTTACTGCCTGTCTCGGAGGTTATTCAGCGTGGGTTGTAACTAGTAACAGTAACAATTCTGCTAGATAAACGTACGAAAAATAGGAAAATGATTGAGAAAATATATTTGGCAATTTTATAAATGGCAGCAACAAGATGTGCACCATAATAAACAAGAAGAAAACATAATAATGTAACAATTCTTAGAGATTAAAGATTGAACTGGGCTTTCCTTTTCTTCTTTGTTATTATTTTATAACATAGTTTAAAGAATGCTGTAATAATCGAATATAACTGATACAGGTACATATAATTAGTTTGAAAAAATACTTACCCAGGCTTTATATTTCTTGATGAAATTCACTGAAAATGAAGAAATCGTGTTTTATCTTTCAGTGGTTGGCATTGTTATTAGAATACGTCTTTAAATTGCATTAATTGTGCATTTGAATAGTTTACAACGAGAAGACAATTTGTAATTTAGGAACAGTTACTGAAACTCAGTGAACTTGGATACAGACACATATATAGATAGATATAAAAAAAAAATATTTACAATAAGACTAAACAAACAAAGACTTTTTTCATGACCAGTTCTAGTCGTCCATCATCTTTAAGAAATTAACTTCAGTAAAGGTCTGATCAAAGCTGTCAAACAATTTGGGATGTACCATTTATCAGACGAGATCAAAATACAGATGTTAAACGAATCAACAACCATAGAGAATCTTCAAACGATTAGAAGTTGAGAGCTTGAACCAACAATTCTCAACACCAACTAAATTTTACTGTCTGCAGCTTGTTGTTGAACGTCAGTTATTGTTGATGTTCAAATTAAAAAAAAACAACTAAAAATAAACTCTAAAATTACACATTTAAAATGCCCCGACATGGCAAGGTGGTTAGGCACTTGACTCGTAATCTGAGGGTCACGGACTCGAATCCCCGTCACACCAAACACGTTCGTCCTTTCAGTCGCGGGGCGTTATAATGTGACAGTCAATCCCGCTATTTGCTGGTAAAATATTAGCTCAAAAGTTGGTGGTGGTTTCGTGATGACTAGCTACCTTCCCTCCAGTCTTACACTGCCAAGTTAGGGATGACCCTCATATAGTTTTGCGCGAAATAAAAACAACAACAACAAATACATTTAAAAGACTCCACACATCCACACTTTTTAATTATGATTTAAAGATTTGATAATAAATATGTTAACAAAAAAACTCGGTTACTAAAACTACTTTTTGTAGAAGATAGAGGTCGTTAGTTAGTGTCTATTTGTTTGTTTATTAATCTCGCGCAAAGATACACCAGGGATATCTGCGCTATCCATCCCTAATTTAGCAGTGTAAGACGAGAGGAAGGCAGCTAGTCATTAGCGCCCATCGCCAGCTCTTGGGCTGCTCTTTTACTAACGAAGAGTGGTATTGAGCGTGATATTATAAAGCCCCACGGCTGAAAGGACGAGCACGTTTGGTGCGAATTGGATTCGAACCCGTGGTCATCAGTTTACCACCCGAGTACCTTGATCACCTGGCCACAGCGGGCGTTAGTTAGAGAAGACCATCTTTAGTTTATAAGTAACTACCAATTCTAACAGAACAATTAGGTTACGGGTTTTAGTTATATTTAACATAATTATGTTATAGTTATTAAATTAACAATAATAATTAACTATGGAAAATCAGTTTCATCCTTCATTACAAGTGTGAAAGTATGTGTTGAAACTATTCGGTGTTATCCGTCGTTATAAGTTTGAAAGTATGTGGTGAAACGACTTGTGTTATCCGTTGCTAAATGTTTGAAAATGTGTAGTCAAACTACTGAGTGTTATCAGTAATAAATTATTAGCTCTAACAAATTTTCAAAAGAGTTGTGGCCACGGTTTGTGAGACCATAACATAGTACTGTCGATGAAACACATAACACATAATACACACAACACGGTACTGTCGTTGAAACATATAACACAGTTCTGTAGTTGACCATTTCAAACAAAAAACCTACTTTAACAACAAGATCGAGACAGTTCTGTCGTTGTTGAAGAAATCTACAATACATAATTTATAGAAAACTGACACCAAGTATCTTGTACTACAGAATTTACGTTGAACGCGATGTTAGGTGTTAGAAACGGCGTGTAATCTCTGATTCAAGCTACATCTCTTTGGTACTAAGCATCTGTTTGTACAAGAGTAGAAAATCACTTGAGCCTTAAACACGTGTTTACAGAGAGTACCTAAAACTTGGAGGTATTAACAACTGTTGGAGTACAAAAACGAACTTAAAACCCTGGTTGTTAGCAGTCATGATGTATAACTGTGAACAGCTGTGGAAACTAAGTGTGCGGGTCGTGAGCAGACATTGAAATTGTAGATGCGACCCTTAAACAATGATTGTAATTGTAGACTTAAACATCTGACCCTGAGAAATACTAAATCGGTAATCGTACTCAATGAAATATAATTATTTCCTAATTTCATAAGAACTAACGAACCCATAATTTTCATCTTGTGGTTTTAACATAAAAGTGAAATTCATCGAGCACGACGTGAAATAAATAGTGTATATGATTGGCACGAGATGGCGACACGAAGCACATCAGTTTGTTTGGAATTACGCGTAAACTACACGAGTGTTATCTGAGCTAGCCGTTCATAATTTAGCAGTGTAAGACTAGAGGAAAGGCAACTAGTCATCACCACACACCGCCAACTCTGGGGCTACTCCTTTATCTTCGGATTATGAGTCGAGTGCCTTAACCATCTGGACCGTTTTTTATTTGAAGAATATTCGTTCTAGATCATGTAAGTTCAACTTCTCAGCAACAAGACTTTAACATATATGTTTACAGCAATATTACTGGCCATTTTTGGAAGAATAGTTTAATAATTATTTTGACACAAATGTATTTGAATTATCTGCAATGTTTATGAAATTATTTTTACAAAATAAAGGTTGAATTAATAATCATTCTATTAAAATAACCTGAAATTTAACAAGATGGTCACATGTATATTTTTGTCAATAATATTTATATGATTGTATCTTAAGAACCATGAAAAGAGACTGCTTTTCCCTGTGAAGTGTTTTGTCAGTGTACCAACATTCTTAAGTTTGTTAAACCTTAATTTGCACAAACCTCGATGTATGTTGACAGCTGAATTAGGTTTCTTCCACACTCACCAAGCTGCTGTTCAAAGTTTTTCGTAGGAGACTTCCTTTTTTTTTTTAGGTTTGTGCTTCAGATGTATAGCACTTGTCTTTAAGGAACAAACATGGCTCTTTTCAAGCAAGAAATAAAATCTTCCTGATGTTGTCTCGTTATTACGCAATATGTTCTCAATCTTTACGTATCTGCTTTTAACTCTTTAATTCCAATATATCTAAGATACAACACATATTGCTTTGCAACGAGCATGAGGTATCGAGGCAAGTTAGGCCTTCACTATGGGTTATGAGTCTATTCAAAGATAAACATTATATGAATAGTACTAATAATACAAATAACTAGCTTAAATTAAGGAGTCTGAGCCGATACGTAAGCCTAAATGGAAAAATAAATGACATTATAGAGGAGAGTAAATGTAGTACTTTAAAATCTGTTAACACAGTTTCCTATAGAAAATTAATTTAGTAGGTTAAAGAACTTACATTTTCGTTTCTATACTCGTAAGAACAATTTATCATTAGATTACTTGTAAAACTGAGCGTGGGGAATAATCTCTAAAGCAGATCTTACTGATGATTATACCTGCTGCTACTTGTGGCTATTATAGAATTAATATTCTCCATCCCCAGAGTTAACGCTTGCAGCTTTCACTTGGGTTTGTATTTATCATCGTGAGTATTTTAGCTTAACACGATTATAAATAATAGTGTATGTACACTCACTAGAAAAAGTAGCGAAGTATACACAGATACGTGTTAGGCGGCTGTATCTAGAACCAGAGGAAACCGCGTGTTTTTTAATAATTTTCAATCACTAAATGATGAGACACTTCGTCATGAAAACGATAATGTTGAATGTTTCAAATCTCATAAGTTATTATTTTTATGTAATTACCAAAATATTTTATTTCATATTAGTTATTACAGGATCATTGGAATATAAATTTAGCCCAATAATTAATAAAAAAACAATTTAATTAATTATTTATTAAATTAATGATAAATTTGAAGTCACTAACAGTAATAAAATGTGTGCGGAAGAAAATAAATAAAATTATGTAGAAAAAAAAATCAATAAAAATGTTTGGTCCCGTGCTGGGGGTGAACCCAGGTTTCCTGGGTTATGCCAGGTCTACTAGTCAACTAGACTACACGGGGACAGAATAAACAATTGCTTATATTCTATTTATACTCTTACAATATAATATTACTGTTTTTATTCTTTTATCATATCAATATTTTAACTATATATTCTTCTATTATTTGATATATTTCCTAAATTTCTTTTTTATTACTTTAAAATAACTTAAGCAAAAGTATTCTACAATAATAAAAATCAAACGTCACACGTACGTATTTCATTCTCGCTCGGCAACACTCACGCCCCCTAAAATCATTTTCAAACACATAAATTATATTTAAACGTACATATTTATTTTATTTAGAATACTAATTCATTTACCAATCTGTATTTACACATTTACCTTCCATTCGCTATCAAGTAATTTCTACCTTATATGTTGTAAATATCTTTATTACTTTGTTCTTTTTGAGTTTCGCGCAAAGCTACACCAGGACCATTTGCGTTAACCCACCCTAATTTAGCAGTGTAAGACTAAAGCTAATCATCACCACCCACCGACAACTCTTGAGCTACTCTTTTACCAACGAATTGACCGTCACTTTATAACGCCTCCACGGGTGGGAGGGCGAGCATGTTTGGCGCGAGGGGGATGCGAACCCGCGACCCTCAGATCATGAGTCGCACGCCTTAACACGCTTGGCTATGCCGGGGCATAGGCATAGCAACTAAAACAAAAATTAAACCAATATCAAGAAATACCTATACTATTGTAAGGCGTTTGTGCATTTCCAGAATTAAAATTAAATATAGATATTTTAATAAACTATTACACCCAAACACAAAAGTTTTTTTACGTTTTTCATATTTCTTTACCAAATGACTATTTTGATACACGTTTTCACACAGCTTTCAAGTTAATTTAGGCGCTTAATAGCAATCTACTGTTCGAATCCCCGTCACCTAACATATTCACCTTTTCAGCCGTGTAGGCGTCAAAATATTATAGTTTAGACAATTATTCAGCAAAAGTAGCACAAAAGTTGGCGGTGGGTGGTGTTTTTTATCGTTGCTAAGTTATGGAAGGCTAATGTAGATCTCGCGGAGTTTCGTGGAAAAGAAGTACAGGTTAGGATATTTCAATAATTTTGAAACAAATGACTCAGAATCGATATTCTGTTTATTTATATTAAACATTTATTGTAGTTCACGAAGGAATAAACATTAAAATTATGATAATAATGTTTATTTTCTTTTGAAAGTCGCTAGACAAAGCTGTAACGAACGTACTATAAGAAACTTTCTGTTTATTTCAAATAATATCTTTGACAAAACCTATAACTAATTTAAAACATACTTCATCAGCTTTCTAATTTTGAGGAATTTGCCGCTATTTTGACTCAGTTTTTATCAACACTCACAACTGAATGATTCGATAATTTACTCTATAATAAAATCACCTACACAGTTGGTTACGTATGTTTGAATAGTACAAAGTAAGAAGCAAGCGGCTGATCGTGTAGTATTTATAGTTTCGTGTAAAGGTACTAGATGGCGCACCAAAGCATCGATCATAACGATTAAAGACAGTTTTGAAAGCTTGTGAAATTATGTTTCAAGGAGAGAGAAATTGTCTTTGCCAACGAAAAAGAACTAAGCTAAGTTTATATTTCAGAGACAAGTTTAAATGATGTTGAATAATAATACGTACAAGTATGACATAGTAACAAGTATGAAATAAAAACCCTATAGGCCTATTTTAGTTTTAAAATGGCGAAATATATGTGTTGTATTAAATATACATATGAAAATATTCGTGACACCTTTTCACGAACACTCTCGCCATTGGCTACAATGTACCAGAAGTAACACGCTTGTAACTTGTTACTATCATGATGTTAGAAAACCACGTAGATGTAATAAGTCTTTATAGACCTCTATGGACCATTCTTTTTAATAGAAAAACTAGGAGCGGTGGTGCAGTTGAACAAGTATAAAACTGTTGCAGGTTTTACAAATACAAATAATTTATAGATAACGGAATTTTAATTACAATCACACACACAAGGAAACGACAAAATCACGATATGAAACTGTTTGGTAAAACGTAGTCAACATAACTTTGTTCACGAGAATGCTAGTTTAGCAGGAGGAATAGATCCAGTCTTGAACATGACTCATTTTACGTGTTGTTCTTGTTCTTTTTAAAACGTGTTTAGACTTTTGGTTGTAAATTGCTTCAAGAGGCTACATATTCTAGAAAGGTCAACTTAGCTTAACAACAGTAGTAGTCGATGGTGTTTTGAAGGCCAAGTTAGTCTAACGACAGTAATAGGCTATGGGTGTCTTGAAGGTCATGTATGCCGAACAGCAGTAATATGCATTGGTATTTTGAAGGTCAAGAAGGCTTAATGGCAGTAGAAGTTGATGGTGTTTTAAGGGTCACGTTAGTCTAGCGACAGTAATAGGCTACGAGTGTCTTGAAGATCATGTAGGCCTAACAGCAGTAGTATGCATTGGTGTTTTGAAGGTCAAGTAGGCCTAATGGCAGTTATAGTCGGTGATGTTTTGAAGGTAAAGTTAGTCAAGGGTCAGTAGTAGTCGATAGTGTTTTGACGGCTATAACGCTTATTTATTGAATTTTGTTTCCATCTTTGTTTTGTTTAAACATTGTATCATTTAAACCTCGATACAAATTAACATATAACTGTTTTCGGTCATAGACAACGTGTTCACTATGAATCAGTGTATTTGATTTTTACTGCCTGTCTCGGAGGTTATTCAGCGTGGGTTGTAACTAGTAACAGTAACAATTCTGCTAGATAAACGTACGAAAAATAGGAAAATGATTGAGAAAATATATTTGGCAATTTTATAAATGGCAGCAACAAGATGTGCACCATAATAAACAAGAAGAAAACATAATAATGTAACAATTCTTAGAGATTAAAGATTGAACTGGGCTTTCCTTTTCTTCTTTGTTATTATTTTATAACATAGTTTAAAGAATGCTGTAATAATCGAATATAACTGATACAGGTACATATAATTAGTTTGAAAAATACTTACCCAGGCTTTATATTTCTTGATGAAATTCACTGAAAATGAAGAAATCGTGTTTTATCTTTCAGTGGTTGGCATTGTTATTAGAATACGTCTTTAAATTGCATTAATTGTGCATTTGAATAGTTTACAACGAGAAGACAATTTGTAATTTAGGAACAGTTACTGAAACTCAGTGAACTTGGATACAGACACATATATAGATAGATATAAAAAAAAATATTTACAATAAGACTAAACAAACAAAGACTTTTTTCATGACCAGTTCTAGTCGTCCATCATCTTTAAGAAATTAACTTCAGTAAAGGTCTGATCAAAGCTGTCAAACAATTTGGGATGTACCATTTATCAGACGAGATCAAAATACAGATGTTAAACGAATCAACAACCATAGAGAATCTTCAAACGATTAGAAGTTGAGAGCTTGAACCAACAATTCTCAACACCAACTAAATTTTACTGTCTGCAGCTTGTTGTTGAACGTCAGTTATTGTTGATGTTCAAATTAAAAAACAACTAAAATAAACTCTAAAATTACACATTTAAAATGCCCCGACATGGCAAGGTGGTTAGGCACTTGACTCGTAATCTGAGGGTCACGGACTCGAATCCCCGTCACACCAAACACGTTCGTCCTTTCAGTCGCGGGGCGTTATAATGTGACAGTCAATCCCATTATTTGCTGGTAAAATATTAGCTCAAAAGTTGGTGGTGGTTTCGTGATGACTAGCTACCTTCCCTCAGTCTTACACTGCCAAGTTAGGGATGACCCTCATATAGTTTTGCGCGAAATAAAACAACAACAACAAATACATTTAAAAGACTCCACACATCCACACTTTTTAATTATGATTTAAAGATTTGATAATAAATATGTTAACAAAAAAACTCGGTTACTAAAACTACTTTTTGTAGAAGATAGAGGTCGTTAGTTAGTGTCTATTTGTTTGTTTATTAATCTCGCGCAAAGATACACCAGGGATATCTGCGCTATCCATCCCTAATTTAGCAGTGTAAGACGAGAGGAAGGCAGCTAGTCATTAGCGCCCATCGCCAGCTCTTGGGCTGCTCTTTTACTAACGAAGAGTGGTATTGAGCGTGATATTATAAAGCCCCACGGCTGAAAGGACGAGCACGTTTGGTGCGAATTGGATTCGAACCCGTGGTCATCAGTTTACCACCCGAGTACCTTGATCACCTGGCCACAGCGGGCGTTAGTTAGAAGACCATCTTTAGTTTATAAGTAACTACCAATTCTAACAGAACAATTAGGTTACGGGTTTTAGTTATATTTAACATAATTATGTTATAGTTATTAAATTAACAATAATAATTAACTATGGAAAATCAGTTTCATCCTTCATTACAAGTGTGAAAGTATGTGTTGAAACTATTCGGTGTTATCCGTCGTTATAAGTTTGAAAGTATGTGGTGAAACGACTTGTGTTATCCGTTGCTAAATGTTTGAAAATGTGTAGTCAAACTACTGAGTGTTATCAGTAATAAATTATTAGCTCTAACAAATTTTCAAAAGAGTTGTGGCCACGGTTTGTGAGACCATAACATAGTACTGTCGATGAAACACATAACACATAATACACACAACACGGTACTGTCGTTGAAACATATAACACAGTTCTGTAGTTGACCATTTCAAACAAAAACCTACTTTAACAACAAGATCGAGACAGTTCTGTCGTTGTTGAAGAAATCTACAATACATAATTTATAGAAAACTGACACCAAGTATCTTGTACTACAGAATTTACGTTGAACGCGATGTTAGGTGTTAGAAACGGCGTGTAATCTCTGATTCAAGCTACATCTCTTTGGTACTAAGCATCTGTTTGTACAAGAGTAGAAAATCACTTGAGCCTTAAACACGTGTTTACAGAGAGTACCTAAAACTTGGAGGTATTAACAACTGTTGGAGTACAAAAACGAACTTAAAACCCTGGTTGTTAGCAGTCATGATGTATAACTGTGAACAGCTGTGGAAACTAAGTGTGCGGGTCGTGAGCAGACATTGAAATTGTAGATGCGACCCTTAAACAATGATTGTAATTGTAGACTTAAACATCTGACCCTGAGAAATACTAAATCGGTAATCGTACTCAATGAAATATAATTATTTCCTAATTTCATAAGAACTAACGAACCCATAATTTTCATCTTGTGGTTTTAACATAAAAGTGAAATTCATCGAGCACGACGTGAAATAAATAGTGTATATGATTGGCACGAGATGGCGACACGAAGCACATCAGTTTGTTTGGAATTACGCGTAAACTACACGAGTGTTATCTGAGCTAGCCGTTCATAATTTAGCAGTGTAAGACTAGAGGAAAGGCAACTAGTCATCACCACACACCGCCAACTCTGGGGCTACTCCTTTATCTTCGGATTATGAGTCGAGTGCCTTAACCATCTGGACCGTTTTTATTTGAAGAATATTCGTTCTAGATCATGTAAGTTCAACTTCTCAGCAACAAGACTTTAACATATATGTTTACAGCAATATTACTGGCCATTTTTGGAAGAATAGTTTAATAATTATTTTGACACAAATGTATTTGAATTATCTGCAATGTTTATGAAATTATTTTACAAAATAAAGGTTGAATTAATAATCATTCTATTAAAATAACCTGAAATTTAACAAGATGGTCACATGTATATTTTTGTCAATAATATTTATATGATTGTATCTTAAGAACCATGAAAAGAGACTGCTTTTCCCTGTGAAGTGTTTTGTCAGTGTACCAACATTCTTAAGTTTGTTAAACCTTAATTTGCACAAACCTCGATGTATGTTGACAGCTGAATTAGGTTTCTTCCACACTCACCAAGCTGCTGTTCAAAGTTTTCGTAGGAGACTTCCTATTTTTTTTTAGGTTTGTGCTTCAGATGTATAGCACTTGTCTTTAAGGAACAAACATGGCTCTTTTCAAGCAAGAAATAAAATCTTCCTGATGTTGTCTCGTTATTACGCAATATGTTCTCAATCTTTACGTATCTGCTTTTAACTCTTTAATTCCAATATATCTAAGATACAACACATATTGCTTTGCAACGAGCATGAGGTATCGAGGCAAGTTAGGCCTTCACTATGGGTTATGAGTCTATTCAAAGATAAACATTATATGAATAGTACTAATAATACAAATAACTAGCTTAAATTAAGGAGTCTGAGCCGATACGTAAGCCTAAATGGAAAAATAAATGACATTATAGAGGAGAGTAAATGTAGTACTTTAAAATCTGTTAACACAGTTTCCTATAGAAAATTAATTTAGTAGGTTAAAGAACTTACATTTTTCGTTTCTATACTCGTAAGAACAATTTATCATTAGATTACTTGTAAAACTGAGCGTGGGGAATAATCTCTAAAGCAGATCTTACTGATGATTATACCTGCTGCTACTTGTGGCTATTATAGAATTAATATTCTCCATCCCCAGAGTTAACGCTTGCAGCTTTCACTTGGGTTTGTATTTATCATCGTGAGTATTTTAGCTTAACACGATTATAAATAATAGTGTATGTACACTCACTAGAAAAAGTAGCGAAGTATACACAGATACGTGTTAGGCGGCTGTATCTAGAACCAGAGGAAACCGCGTGTTTTTTAATAATTTTCAATCACTAAATGATGAGACACTTCGTCATGAAAACGATAATGTTGAATGTTTCAAATCTCATAAGTTATTATTTTTTATGTAATTACCAAAAATATTTTATTTCATATTAGTTATTACAGGATCATTGGAATATAAATTTAGCCCAATAATTAATAAAAAAACAATTTAATTAATTATTTATTAAATTAATGATAAATTTGAAGTCACTAACAGTAATAAAATGTGTGCGGAAGAAAATAAATAAAATTATGTAGAAAAAAAAATCAATAAAAATGTTTGGTCCCGTGCTGGGGGTGAACCCAGGTTTCCTGGGTTATGCCAGGTCTACTAGTCAACTAGACTACACGGGGACAGAATAAACAATTGCTTATATTCTATTTATACTCTTACAATATAATATTACTGTTTTATTCTTTTATCATATCAATATTTTAACTATATATTCTTCTATTATTTGATATATTTCCTAAATTTCTTTTTTTATTACTTTAAAATAACTTAAGCAAAAGTATTCTACAATAATAAAATCAAACGTCACACGTACGTATTTCATTCTCGCTCGGCAACACTCACGCCCCTAAAATCATTTTCAAACACATAAATTATATTTAAACGTACATATTTATTTTATTTAGAATACTAATTCATTTACCAATCTGTATTTACATTTTACCTTCCATTCGCTATCAAGTAATTTCTACCTTATATGTTGTAAATATCTTTATTACTTTGTTCTTTTTTGAGTTTCGCGCAAAGCTACACCAGGACCATTTGCGTTAACCCACCCTAATTTAGCAGTGTAAGACTAAAGCTAATCATCACCACCCACCGACAACTCTTGAGCTACTCTTTTACCAACGAATTGACCGTCACTTTATAACGCCTCCACGGGTGGGAGGGCGAGCATGTTTGGCGAGGGGATGCGAACCCGCGACCCTCAGATCATGAGTCGCACGCCTTAACACGCTTGGCTATGCCGGGGCATAGGCATAGCAACTAAAACAAAATTAAACCAATATCAAGAAATACCTATACTATTGTAGGCGTTTGTGCATTTCCAGAATTAAAATTAAATATAGATATTTTAATAAACTATTACACCCAAACACAAAAAGTTTTTTTACGTTTTTCATATTTCTTTACCAAATGACTATTTTGATACACGTTTTCACACAGCTTTCAAGTTAATTTAGGCGCTTAATAGCAATCTAGCTGTTTATATATTCTCAGACACAACCTTTAAATAATTTAAAACATACGTACAAGTATAACATTAGTAATATGAGCGTAATATGAACTCAAAACACTATAATTTATTTGGCCTTAAATGCATAAATATATGTGTTGTAATAAACATACATAAAAAATATTCATGACACCTTTCTACGAACACTCTCGCCATTACAATAATAAAATTCAGAAGTAACACGCTTGTAACCATATTACTATCATGATGTTAGAAAACCACGTAGATGCCCAGTCTTTATAGACCCTATGGACCATTCTTTATTAGAAAACTAGAGTTATGGTGCAGTTGAACAAGTATAAACTGTTGCAGGTTTTACAAATACAAATAATTTATAGATAACGGAATTTAATTACAATCACACACAAGGAAACGACAAAATCATGATATGAAACTGTTTGCAAAACGTAGTCAACATAACTTTGTTCACGGAGAATGCTAGTTTAGCAGGAGGAATAGATCCAGTCTTGAACATGACTCATTTTACGTGTTGTTCTTGTTCTTTTAAAACGTGTTTAGACTTTTGGTTGTAAGCTTCAAGAGGCTATATTCTAGAAAGGTCAACTTCTACTAACAACAGTAGTAATGATGGTGTTTTGAAGGCCAAGTTAGTCTAACGACAGTAATAGGCTATGGGTGTCTTGAAGGTCATGTATACGAACAGCAGCACATGCATTGGTATTTTGAAGGTCAAGAAGGCTTAATGGCAGTAGAAGTTGATGGTGTTTTAGGGTCACGTTAGTCTAGCGACAGTAATAGGCGACGAGTGTCTTGAAGATCATGTGGTAACAACAGCAGTAGCATGCATTGGGTTTTGAAGGTCAAGTAGCCTAATGGCAGTTATAGTCGGTGATGTTTTGAAGGTAAAGTTAGTCAGGGTCAGTAGTAGTCGATAGTGTTTTGACGGCTATAACGCTTAGTTATTGAATTTTGTTTCCATCTTTGTTTTGTTTAAACATTGTATCATTTAAACCTCGATACAAATTAACATATAACTGTTTTCGGTCATAGACAACGTGTTCACTATGAATCAGTGTATTTGATTTTACTGCCTGTCTCGGAGGTTATTCAGCGTGGGTTGTAACTAGTAACAGTACAATTCTGCTAGATAAACGTACGAAAAATAGGAAAATGATTGAGAAAATATATTTTGCAATTTTATAAATGGCAGCAACAAGATGCACCATAATAAACAAGAAGAAAACATAATAATGTAACAATTCTTAGAGATTAAAGATTGAACTGGGCTTTCCTTTCTTCTTTGTTATTATTTTATAACATAGTTTAAAGAATGCTGTAATAATCGAATATAACTGATACAGGTACATATATAATTAGTTTGAAAAATACTTACCCAGGCTTTATATTTCTTGATGAAATTCACTGAAAATGAAGAAATCGTGTTTTATCTTTCAGTGGTTGGCATTGTTATTAGAATATGCGTCTTTAAATTGCATTAATTGTGCATTTGAATAGTTTACAACGAGAAGACAATTTGTAATTTAGGAACAGTTACTGAAACTCAGTGAACTTGGATACAGACACATATATAGATAGATATAAAAAAAAATATTTACAATAAGACTAAACAAACAAAGACTTTTTTCATGACCAGTTCTAGTCGTCCATCATCTTTAAGAAATTAACTTCAGTAAAGGTCTGATCAAAGCTGTCAAACAATTTGGGATGTACCATTTATCAGACGAGATCAAAAACAGATGTTAAACGAATCAACAACCATAGAGAATCTTCAAACGATTAGAAGTTGAGAGCTTGAACCAACAATTCTCAACACCAACTAAATTTTACTGTCTGCAGCTTGTTGTTGAACGTCAGTTATTGTGTTGATGTTCAAATTAAAAAAACAACTAAAATAAACTCTAAAATTACACATTTAAAATGCCCCGACATGGCAGGTGGTTAGGCACTTGACTCGTAATCTGAGGGTCACGGACTCGAATCCCCGTCACACAAACACGTTCGTCCTTTCAGTCGCGGGCGTTATAATGTGACAGTCAATCCGCTATTTGCTGGTAAAATATTAGCTCAAAAGTTGGTGGTGGTTTCGTGATGACTAGCTACCTTCCTCCAGTCTTACACTGCCAAGTTAGGGATGACCTCATAGTTTTGCGCGAAATAAAACAACAACAACAAATACATTTAAAAGACCTCACATCCACACTTTAATTATGATTTAAAGATTTGATAATAAATATGTTAACAAAAAAACTCGGTTACTAAAACTACTTTGTAGAAGATAGAGGTCGTTAGTTATGTCTATTTGTTTGTTTATTAATCTCGCGCAAAGATACACCAGGGATATCTGCGCTATCCCCACTTAGCAGTGTAAGACGAGAGGAAGGCAGCTAGTCATTAGCGCCCACCGCCAGCTCTTGGGCTGCTCTACTAACGAAGAGTGGTATTGAGCGTGATATTATAAAGCCCCACGGCTGAAAGGACGAGCACGTTTGGTGCGGGTGGATTCGAACCCGTGGTCATCAGTTTACCACCTGAGTACCTTGATCACCTGGCCACAGCGTTAGTTAGAGAAGACCATCTTTAGTTTATAAGTAACTACCAATTCTAACAGAACAATTAGGTTACGGGTTTTAGTTATATTTAACATAATTATGTTATAGTTATTAAATTAACAATAATAATTAACTATGGAAAATCAGTTTTCCCATCCCATTACAAGTGTGAAAGTAGTATGTGTTGAAACTATTCGGTGTTATCCGTCGTTATAAGTTTGAAAGTATGTGGTGAAACGACTTGTGTTGCTAAATGTTTGAAAATGTGTAGTCAAACTACTGAGGTGTTATCAGTAATAAATTATTAGCTCTAACAAATTTTTCAAAAGAGTTGTGGCCACGGTTTGTGAGACCATAACATAGTACTGTCGATGAAACACATAACACATAATACACACAACACACTGTCGTTGAAACATATAACACAGTTCTGTAGTTGACCATTTCAAACAAAACCTACTTTAACAACAAGATCGAGACAGTTCTGTCGTTGTTGAAGAAATCTACAATACATAATTTATAGAAAACTGACACCAAGTATCTTGTACTACAGAATTTACGTTGAACGCGATGTTAGGTGTTAGAAACGGCGTGTAATCTCTGATTCAAGCTACATCTCTTTGGTACTGTCGTTTGTCATGAGTAGAAAATCAATTGAGCCTTAAACATGTTTACAGAGAGTACCCAAACTTGGAGGTATTAACAACTGTTGAGTACAAAACGAACTTAAAACCCTGGTTGTTAGCAGTCATGATGTATAACTGTGAACAGCTGTGGAAACTAAGTGTGCGGGTCGTGAGCAGACATTGAAATTGTAGATGCGACCCTTAAACAATGATTGTAATTGTAGACTTAAACATCTGACCCTGAGAAATACTAAATCGGTAATCGTACTCAATGAAATATAATTATTCCTAATTTCATAAGAACTAACGAACCCATGATTTTCATCTTGTGGTTTTAACATAAAAGTGAATTCATCGAGCACGACGTGAAATAAATAGTGTATATGATTGGCAACGAGATGGCGACACGAAGCACATCAGTTTGTTTGGAATTACGCGTAAACTACACGAGTGTTATCTGAGCTAGCCGTTCATAATTTAGCAGTGTAAGACTAGAGGAAAGGCAACTAGTCACCACACACACCGCCAACTCTGGGGCTACTTTATCTTCGGATTATGAGTCGAGTGCCTTAACCATCTGGACCGTTTTTATTTGAAGAATATTCGTTCTAGATCATGGTTCAACTTCTCACAACAAGACTTTAACATATATGTTTACAGCAATATTACTGGCCATTTTGAAGAATAGTTTAATAATTATTTTGACACAAATGTATTTGAATTATCTGCAATGTTTATGAAATTATTTTACAAAATAAAGGTTGAATTAATAATCATTCTATTAAAATAACCCGAAATTTAACAAGATCACATGTATATTTTTGTCAATAATATTTATATGATTGTATCTTAAGAACCATGAAAGAGAGACTGCTTTTCCCTGTGAAGTGTTTTGTCAGTGTACCAACATTCTTAAGTTTAAACCTTAATTTGCACAAACCTCGATGTATGTTGACAGCTGAATTAGGTTTCTTCCACACTCACCAAGCTGCTGTTCAAAGTTTTCGTAGGAGACTTCCTATTTTTTTTTAGGTTTGTGCTTCAGATGTATAGCACTTGTCTTAAGAACAAACATGGCTCTTTTCAAGCAAGAAATAAAATCTCTCCTGATGTTGTCTCGTTATTACGCAATATGTTCTCAATCTTTACGTATCTGCTTTTAACTCTTTAATTCCAATATATCTAAGATACAACACATATTGTTTTGCAACGAGCATGAGGTATCGAGGCAAGTTAGGCCTTCACTATGGGTTATGAGTCTATTCAAAGATAAACATTATATGAATAGTACTAATAATACAAATAACTAGCTTAAATTAAGGAGTCTGAGCCGATACGTAAGCCTAAATGGAAAAATAAATGACATTATAGAGGAGAGTAAATGTAGTAATTTTAAAATCTGTTAACACAGTTTCCTATAGAAAATTAATTTAGTAGGTTAAAGAACTTACATTTTCGTTTCTATACCTGTAAGAACAATTTATCATTAGATTACTTGTAAAACTGAGCGTGGGGAATAAATCTCTAAAGCAGATCTTACTGATGATTATACCTGCTGCTTGTGGCTATTATAGAATTAATATTCTCCATCCCCAGAGTTAACGCTTGCAGCTTTCACTTGGGTTTGTATTTATCATCGTGAGTATTTTAGCTTAACACGATTATAAATAATAGTGTATGTACACTCACTAGAAAAAGTAGCGAAGTATACACAGATACGTGTTAGGCGGCTGTATCTAGAACCAGAGGAAACCGCGTGTTTTTAATAATTTTCAATCACTAAATGATGAGACACTTCGTCATGAAAACGATAATGTTGAATGTTTCAAATCATGTTATTATTTTTTATGTAATTACCAAAAATATTTTATTTCATATTAGTTATTACAGGATCATTGAATATAAATTTAGCCCAATAATTAATAAAAAAACAATTTAATTAATTATTTATTAAATTAATGATAAATTTGAAGTCACTAACAGTAATAAATGTGTGCGGAAGAAAATAAATAAAATTATGTAGAAAAAAAAATCAATAAAATGTTTGGTCCCGTGCTGGGTGAACCCAGGTTTCCTATTATGCTTGTAGGTCTACTAGTCAACTAGATTACACGGGGACAGAATAAACAATTGCTTATATTCTATTTATACTCTTACAATATAATATTACTGTTTTATTCTTTTATCATATCAATATTTTAACTATATATTCTTCTATTATTTGATATATTTCTAAATTTTTTTATTACTTTAAAATAACTTAAGCAAAAGTATTCTACAATAATAAAATCAAACGTCACACGTACGTATTTCATTCTCGCTCGGCAACACTCACGCCCCTAAAATCATTTCTAAAACACATAAATTATATTTAAACGTACATATTTATTTTATTTAGAATACTAATTCATTTGCAATCTGTATTTACACATTTACCTTCCATTCGCTATCAAGTAACTTACCCATATATGTAAATATCTTTATTACTTTGTTCTTTTGAGTTTCGCGCAAAGCTACACCAGGACCATTTGCGTTAACCCACCCTAATTTAGCAGTGTGAAGCTAATCATCACTCACCCACCGACAACTCTTGAGCTACTCTTTACCAACGAATTGACTCACTTTTATACCCGCCTCCATGTGGAGGGCGAGCATGTTTGGCGCGAGGGATGCGAACCCGCGACCCTCAGATCATGCGAGTCGCACGCCTTAACACGCTTGGCTATTATGCTAAAGTACTAGGCATTAAAAGTAAATCCAAAACAAAAATTAAACCACCAATATCAAGAAATACCTATACCATTTAGG
>NW_027467777.1:14663102-14715600 GCF_004210375.1 Tachypleus tridentatus | reverse complement strand
ACATCAGAATCAGATACAACATGTTAGTTTTGTCGTTATGACATCAGAATCAGATACAACATGTTAGTTTTGTCGTTATGACATCAGAATAAGATACAACATGTTAGTTTTGTCGTTATGACATCAGAATCAGATACAACATGTTAGTTTTGTCGTTATGACATCAGAATCAGATACAACATGTTAGTTTTGTCGTTATGACATCAGAATCAGATACAATATGTTAGTTTTGTCGTTATGACATCAGAATCAGATATAACATGTTAGTTTTGTTGTTATGACATCAGAATCAGATACAACATGTTAGTTTTGTCTTTATGACACTAGAATAAGATACAATATGTTAGTTTTGTCGTTATGACCCTAGAATAAGATACAATATGTTAGTTTTGTCGTTATGACATCAGAATCAGATACAACATGTTAGTTTTGTCGTTATGACATCAGAATACAATACAACATGTTAGTTTTGTCGTTATGACATCAGAATCAGATACAACATGTTAGTTTTGTCGTTATGACATCAGAATCAGATACAACATGTTAGTTTTGTCGTTATGACATCAGAATCAGATACAACATGTTAGTTTTGTCGTTATGACATCAGAATAAGATACAACATGTTAGTTTTGTCGTTATGACATCAGAATCAGATATAACATGTTAGTTTTGTCGTTATGACATCAGAATCAGATATAACATGTTAGTTTTGTTGTTATGACATCAGAATCAGATACAACATGTTAGTTTTGTCGTTGTGACATCAGAATCAGATACAACATGTTAGTTTTGTCGTTATGACATCAGAATCAGATACAACATGTTAGTTTTGTCGTTATGACACTAGAATCAGATACAACATGTTAGTTTTGTTGTTATGACATCAGAATCAGATATAACATGTTAGTTTTGTCGTTATGACATCAGAATAAGATACAACATGTTAGTTTTGTCGTTATGACCCTAGAATAAGATACAATATGTTAGTTTTGTTGTTATGACATCAGAATCAGATACAACATGTTAGTTTTGTCGTTATGACCCTAGAATAAGATACAATATGTTAGATTTGTCGTTATGACTATAGAATACGATACAATATGTTAGTTTTGTCGTTATGACCCTAGAATAAGATACAACATGTTAGTTTTGTCGTTATGACATCAGAATCAGATATAACATGTTAGTTTTGTCTTTATGACCCTAGAATACGATACAATATGTTAGTTTTGTCGTTATGACATAGAATACGATACAATATGTTAGTTTTGTCGTTATGACATCAGAATAAGATACAACATGTTAGTTTTGTTGTTATGACATCAGAATCAGATACAACATGTTAGTTTTGTCGTTATGACATCAGAATCAGATACAACATGTTAGTTTTGTCGTTATGACATCAGAATCAGATACAACATGTTAGTTTTGTCGTTATGACATCAGAATCAGATACAACATGTTAGTTTTGTCGTTATGACATCAGAATATGTAAACTTAACTGAAAACATCTGACCATCCCCTGTTTGTGCGAAATGTTTTCCAAAGTTGATGTTCATTTAAACAGTTATCAGAGTTGTAAGAGTTATACAACTATTACGAACACAGACCAAAAATAGATACGTTACACTTCATATGTCCATTGTTTTTCTTGTCGAGATGGAGATTATATATGTTTATAGGTTGTGTTTTCTTAACAGTTCCTTCCAAAATCACGAACTATGCTTTCTGGTTGAACGTTGACAAAAGGCTTTTCAAACGTTTTGTATCGATGTGATGAAGTTTTTGAACCCCTTTGTCACTGCCTCTTATTGCTTTCTAATGTACGGTGGAAACATAAATATCAAACACAAGAAGAGTGATGGATGAATGTATTGATAGAGTGATGGATGTAAGGTTAGATATAATAATGGGTGGAAACATTTAAAAATATTTAAAATATTCTGTCTAAAAATATTTTCAGACAGAATGAATGTGTTAGTTTTGTCGTTACGAAATCAGAATCAGATACAATATGTTAGATTTGACCTTATGACCCAGAATAAGATACAATATGATAGTTTTGTTGTTATGACATCAGAATCAGATATAACATGTTAGTTTTGTCGTTGTGACATCAGAATCAGAAACAACATGTTAGTTTTGTCGTTATGACATCAGAATCAGATACAACATGTTAGTTTTGTTGTTACGACATCAGAATCAGGTACAACATGTTAGTTTTGTCGTTATGACATCAGAATCAGATACAACATGTTAGTTTTGTCGTTATGACACTAGAATCAGATACAACATGTTAGTTTTGTTGTTATGACATCAGAATAAAATATAAAATGTTAGTTTTGTCGTTACGACATCAGAATCAGATATAAATTGGTAGTTTTGTTGTTATGACATCAGAATCAGGTATAACATGTTAGTTTTGTCTTTATGACATCAGAATCAGATACAATATGTTAGTTTTGTCGTTATGATCCTAGAATAAGATACAACATGTTAGATTTGTTGTTATGACATCAGAATCAAATATAACATGTTAGTTTTGTCGTTATGACATCAGAATCAGATACAACATGTTAGTTTTGTCGTTATGACATCAGAATCAGATACAACATGTTAGTTTTGTCGTTATGACATCAGAATCAGATACAACATGTTAGTTTTGTCGTTATGACATCAGAATAAGATACAATATGTTAGTTTTGTCGTTATGACCTAGAATAAGATACAATATGATAGTTTTGTTATTATGACATCAGAATCAGATATAACATGTTAGTTTTGTTTCATGACATAGAATACGATACAATATGTTAGTTTTGTCGTTATGACCCTAGAATACGATACAATATGTTAGTTTTGTCGTTATGACCCTAGAATAAGATACAATATGTTAGTTTTGTCGTTATTACAGCAGAATCAGATATAACATGTTACTTTTGTCTTTATGACCCTAGAATACAATACAATATGTTAGTTTTGTCGTTATGACCCTAGAATACGATACAATATGTTAGTTTTGTCGTTATGACAGAATAAGATACAAATAAGATATGTTAGTTTTGTCGTTATGACATCACAATCAGATACAACATGTTAGTTTTGTTGTTACGACATCAGAATCAGGTACAACATGTTAGTTTTGTCGTTATGACATCAGAATCAGATACAACATGTTAGTTTTGTCGTTATGACATCAGAATCAGATACAACATGTTAGTTTTGTTGTTATGACATCAGAATCAGATATAACATGTTAGTTTTGTCGTTATGACATCAGAATCAGATATAACATGTTAGTTTTGTTGTTATGACATCAGAATCAGATACAACATGTTAGTTTTGTTGTTATGACATCAGAATCAGATACAATATGTTAGTTTTGTCGTTATGACATCCTAGAATAAGATACAACATGTTAGTTTTGTCGTTGTGACATCAGAATCAGATACAACATGTTAGTTTTGTCGTTATGACCCTAGAATAAGATACAATATGTTAGTTTTGTCGTTATGACATCAGAATCAGATACAACATGTTAGTTTTGTCGTTATGACCCTAGAATACGATACAATATGTTAGTTTTGTCGTTATGACCCTAGAATACGATACAATATGTTAGTTTTGTCGTTATGACCCTAGAATAAGATACAATATGTTAGTTTTGTCGTTATGACATCAGAATCAGATATAACATGTTAGTTTTGTCTTTATGACCCTAGAATACGATACAATATGTTAGTTTTGTCGTTATGACCCTAGAATACGACACAATATGTTAGTTTTGTCGTTATGACCCTAGAATAAGATACAATATGTTAGTTTTGTCGTTATTACAGCAGAATCAGATATAACATGTTAGTTTTGTTTTTATGACCCAAGAATACAATACAATATGTTTGTTTTGTCTTTATGACAATAGAATACGATACAATATGTTAGTTTTGTCGTTATGACCCTAGAATAAGATACAACATGTTAGTTTTGTCGTTATGACATCAGAATCAGATACAACATGTTAGTTTTGTCGTTATGACATCAGAATCAGATACAACATGTTAGTTTTGTCGTTATGACATCAGAATCAGATACAACATGTTAGTTTTGTCGTTATGACATCAGAATCAGATACAACATGTTAGTTTTGTCGTTATGACATCAGAATCAGATACAACATGTTAGTTTTGTCGTTATGACATCAGAATCAGATACAACATGTTAGTTTTGTCGTTATGACATCAGAATCAGATACAACATGTTAGTTTTGTTGTTATGACATCAGAATCAGATATAACATGTTAGTTTTGTCATGACATCAGAATCAGATACAACATGTTAGTTTTGTCGTTATGACCCTAGAATAAGATACAATATGTTAGTTTTGTCGTTATGACATCAGAATCAGATACAACATGTTAGTTTTGTTGTTATGACATCAGAATCAGATATAACATGTTAGTTTTGTCGTTATGACCCTAGAATACGATACAATATGTTAGTTTTGTCGTTATGACCCTAGAATAAGATACAATATGTTAGTTTTGTCGTTATGACCCTAGAATAAGATACAATATGTTAGTTTTGTCGTTATGACATCAGAACCAGATACAATATGTTAGTTTTGTCCTTATGACCTAGAATAAGATACAATATGATAGTTTTGTTGTTATGACATCAGAATAAGATACAACATGTTAGTTTTGTCGTTATGACATCAGAATCAGATACAACATGTTAGTTTTGTCGTTATGACATCAGAATCAGATACAACATGTTAGTTTTGTCGTTATGACATCAGAATAAGATACAACATGTTAGTTTTGTCGTTATGACATCAGAATCAGATATAACATGTTAGTTTTGTTGTTATGACATCAGAATCAGGTATAACATGTTACTTTTGTCGTTATGACATCAGAATCAGATACAACATGTTAGTTTTGTCGTTATGACATCAGAATCAGATACAACATGTTAGTTTTGTCGTTATGACATCAGAATCAGATACAACATGTTAGTTTTGTCGTTATGACATCAGAATCAGATACAACATGTTAGTTTTGTCGTTATGACCCTAGAATAAGATACAATATGTTAGTTTTGTCGTTATGACATCAGAATCAGATACAACATGTTAGTTTTGTCGTTATGACATAGAATACGATACAATATGTTAGTTTTGTCGTTATGACCCTAGAATACGATACAATATGTTAGTTTTGTCGTTATGACCCTAGAATAAGATACAATATGTTAGTTTTGTCGTTATTACATCAGAATCAGATATAACATGTTAGTTTTGTTTTTATGACCCAGAGAATAACATGTTATACAATATGTTGTTAGTTTTGTCTTTATGACAATAGAATACGATACAATATGTTAGTTTTGTCGTTATGACCCTAGAATAAGATACAACATGTTAGTTTTGTTGTTATGACATCAGAATCAGATATAACATGTTAGTTTTGTCGTTATGACATCAGAATCAGATACAACATGTTAGTTTTGTCGTTATGACATCAGAATCAGATACAACATGTTAGTTTTGTCGTTATGACATCAGAATCAGATACAACATGTTAGTTTTGTCGTTATGACATCAGAATCAGATACAACATGTTAGTTTTGTTGTTACGACATCAGAATCAGGTACAACATGTTAGTTTTGTCGTTATGACATCAGAATCAGATACAACATGTTAGTTTTGTCGTTATGACATCAGAATCAGATACAACATGTTAGTTTTGTCGTTATGACATCAGAATCAGATACAACATGTTAGTTTTGTCGTTATGACATCAGAATCAGATACAACATGTTAGTTTTGTCTTTATGACATCACAATCAGATACAACATGTTAGTTTTGTCGTTATGACATCAGAATCAGATACAATATGTTAGTTTTGTCGTTATGACATCAGAATCAGATACAACATGTTAGTTTTGTTGTTATGACATCAGAATCAGATACAACATGTTAGTTTTGTCGTTATGACATCAGAATAAGATACAATATGTTAGTTTTGTCGTTATGACATAGAATCAGATACAACATGTTAGTTTTGTCGTTATGACATCAGAATCAGATACAACATGTTAGTTTTGTCGTTATGACATCAGAATCAGATACAACATGTTAGTTTTGTCGTTATGACATCAGAATCAGATACAACATGTTAGTTTTGTCGTTATGACCCTAGAATACGATACAATATGTTAGTTTTGTCGTTATGACCCTAGAATAAGATACAATATGTTAGTTTTGTCGTTATGACCCTAGAATTTTGTTAGTTTTGTCGTTATGACATCAGAATCAGATATAACATGTTAGTTTTGTTTTTATGACCCAAGAATACAATACAATATGTTAGTTTTGTCGTTATGACATAGAATACGATACAATATGTTAGTTTTGTCGTTATGACCCTAGAATAAGATACAACATGTTAGTTTTGTCGTTATGACATCAGAATCAGATACAACATGTTAGTTTTGTCGTTATGACATCAGAATAAGATACAACATGTTAGTTTTGTCGTTATGACATCAGAATCAGATACAACATGTTAGTTTTGTCGTTATGACATCAGAATCAGATACAACATGTTAGTTTTGTCGTTATGACATCAGAATCAGATACAACATGTTAGTTTTGTTGTTATGACATCAGAATCAGATATAACATGTTAGTTTTGTCGTTATGACATCAGAATCAGATACAACATGTTAGTTTTGTCGTTATGACACTAGAATCAGATACAACATGTTAGTTTTGTTGTTATGACATCAGAATCAGATACAACATGTTAGTTTTGTCGTTATGACATCAGAATCAGATACAACATGTTAGTTTTGTCCTTATGACATCAGAATCAGATACAACATGTTAGTTTTGTCGTTGTGACATCAGAATCAGATACAACATGTTAGTTTTGTCGTTATGACCCTAGAATAAGATACAATATGTTAGTTTTGTCGTTATGACATCAGAATCAGATATAACATGTTAGTTTTGTCTTTATGACCCTAGAATACGATACAATATGTTAGTTTTGTCGTTATGACCCTAGAATACGATACAATATGTTAGTTTTGTCGTTATGACCCTAGAATAAGATACAATATGTTAGTTTTGTCGTTATGACAGAATCAGAATCAGATACAACATGTTAGTTTTGTCTTTATGACCCTAGAATACAATACAATATGTTAGTTTTGTCTTTATGACATGAATACGATACAATATGTTAGTTTTGTCGTTATGACATCAGAATAAGATACAACATGTTAGTTTTGTCGTTATGACATCAGAATCAGATACAACATGTTAGTTTTGTCGTTATGACATCAGAATCAGATACAACATGTTAGTTTTGTCGTTATGACATCAGAATCAGATACAACATGTTAGTTTTGTCGTTATGACATCAGAATCAGATACAACATGTTAGTTTTGTCGTTATGACATCAGAATCAGATACAACATGTTAGTTTTGTTGTTATGACATCAGAATCAGATATAACATGTTAGTTTTGTCGTTATGACATCAGAATCAGATACAACATGTTAGTTTTGTCGTTATGACATAGTTACAACATGTTAGTTTTGTGTTATGACATCAGAATCAGATACAACATGTTAGTTTTGTCGTTATGACATCAGAATCAGATACAACATGTTAGTTTTGTCGTTATGACATAGAATAAGATACAATATGTTAGTTTTGTCGTTATGACCCTAGAATAAGATACAATATGTTAGTTTTGTCGTTATGACATCAGAATCAGATATAACATGTTAGTTTTGTCGTTATGACCCTAGAATACAGATACAATATGTTAGTTTTGTCTTTATGACATCAGAATACGATACAATATGTTAGTTTTGTCGTTATGACCCTAGAATAAGATACAACATGTTAGTTTTGTTGTTATGACATCAGAATCAGGTATAACATGTTAGTTTTGTCTTTATGAACCTAGAATAAGATACAATATGTTAGTTTTGTCGTTATGACCCTAGAATAAGATACAACATGTTAGTTTTGTCGTTGTGACATCAGAATCAGAAACAACATGTTAGTTTTGTCGTTATGACATCAGAATCAGATACAACATGTTAGTTTTGTTGTTATGACATCAGAATCAGATACAACATGTTAGTTTTGTCGTTATGACATCAGAATCAGATACAACATGTTAGTTTTGTTGTTATGACATCAGAATCAGATATAAAATGTTAGTTTTGTCGTTATGACATCAGAATCAGATATAACATGTTAGTTTTGTTGTTATGACATCAGAATCAGGTATAACATGTTAGTTTTGTTGTTATGACATCAGAATCAGGTATAACATGTTAGTTTTGTCTTTATGAACCTAGAATAAGATACAATATGTTAGTTTTGTCGTTATGACCCTAGAATAAGATACAACATGTTAGTTTTGTCGTTATGACATCAGAATCAGATATAACATGTTAGTTTTGTCGTTATGACATCAGAATCAGATACAACATGTTAGTTTTGTCGTTGTGACATCAGAATCAGATACAACATGTTAGTTTTGTCGTTATGACCCTAGAATAAGATACAATATGTTAGTTTTGTCGTTATGACATCAGAATCAGATACAACATGTTAGTTTTGTCGTTATGACCTAGAATAAGATACAATATGATAGTTTTGTTATTATGTTATGACCTTACGATACAATATGTTAGTTTTGTCGTTATGACCCTAGAATAAGATACAATATGTTAGTTTTGTCGTTATGACATCAGAATCAGATACAACATGTTAGTTTTGTTGTTATGACATCAGAATCAGATACAACATGTTAGTTTTGTCTTTATGACCCTAGAATACGATACAATATGTTAGTTTTGTCGTTATGACCCTAGAATAAGATACAATATGTTAGTTTTGTCGTTATTACAGCAGAATCAGATATAACATGTTAGTTTTGTTTTTATGACCCAAGAATACAATACAATATGTTTGTTTTGTCTTTATGACAATAGAATACGATACAATATGTTAGTTTTGTCGTTATGACCCTAGAATAAGATACAACATGTTAGTTTTGTCGTTGTGACATCAGAATCAGATACAACATGTTAGTTTTGTCGTTATGACATCAGAATCAGATACAACATGTTAGTTTTGTTGTTAGGACATCAGAATCAGGTACAACATGTTAGTTTTGTCGTTATGACATCAGAATCAGATATAACATGTTAGTTTTGTCGTTATGACATCAGAATCAGATACAACATGTTAGTTTTGTCGTTATGACATCAGAATCAGATACAACATGTTAGTTTTGTCGTTATGACATCAGAATCAGATACAACATGTTAGTTTTGTCGTTATGACATCAGAATCAGATACAACATGTTAGTTTTGTCGTTATGACATCAGAATCAGATACAACATGTTAGTTTTGTCGTTATGACATCAGAATCAGATACAACATGTTAGTTTTGTCGTTATGACATCAGAATAAGATACAACATGTTAGTTTTGTCGTTATGACATCAGAATAAGATACAACATGTTAGTTTTGTCGTTATGACATCAGAATCAGATATAACATGTTAGTTTTGTTATGTTATGACATCAGAATACGATACAACATGTTAGTTTTGTCGTTATGACCCTAGAATAAGATACAATATGTTAGTTTTGTCGTTATGACATAGAATAAGATACAACATGTTAGTTTTGTCGTTATGACATCAGAATCAGATATAACATGTTAGTTTTGTCTTTATGACCCTAGAATACAATACAATATGTTAGTTTTGTCGTTATGACATAGAATAAGATACAACATGTTAGTTTTGTCGTTATGAAACTAGAATAAGATACAACATGTTAGATTTGTTGTTATGACATCAGAATCAAATATAACATGTTAGTTTTGTCGTTATGACATCAGAATCAGATACAACATGTTAGTTTTGTCGTTATGACATCAGAATCAGATACAACATGTTAGTTTTGTCGTTATGACATCAGAATCAGATACAACATGTTAGTTTTGTCGTTATGACATCAGAATCAGATACAACATGTTAGTTTTGTTGTTATGACATCAGAATCAGATACAACATGTTAGTTTTGTCGTTATGACATCAGAATCAGATACAACATGTTAGTTTTGTCGTTATGACATCAGAATCAGATATAACATGTTAGTTTTGTTGTTATGACATCAGAATCAGATATAACATGTTAGTTTTGTCGTTATGACATCAGAATCAGTTAGTAGTCGTTATGACATCAGAATTTACAACATGTTAGTTTTGTTGTTATGACATCAGAATCAGATATAACATGTTAGTTTTGTCGTTATGACATCAGAATCAGATACAACATGTTAGTTTTGTCGTTATGACATCAGAATCAGATACAACATGTTAGTTTTGTCGTTATGACATCAGAATCAGATACAACATGTTAGTTTTGTTCTTATGACATCAGAATCAGATACAACATGTTAGTTTTGTCGTTATGACATCAGAATCAGATACAACATGTTAGTTTTGTCGTTATGACCCTAGAATAAGATACAATATGTTAGTTTTGTTATTATGACATCAGAATCAGATATAACATGTTAGTTTTGTCTTTATGATCCTAGAATACGATACAATATGTTAGTTTTGTCGTTATGACCCGTTATGACAGAATATATGTTAGTTTTGTCATTATGACCCTAGAATAAGATACAATATGTTAGTTTTGTCGTTATTACAGCAGAATCAGATATAACATGTTAGTTTTGTTTTTATGACCCTAGAATACTATACAATATGTTAGTTTTGTCGTTATGACCCTAGAATACGATACAATATGTTAGTTTTGTCGTTATGACCCTAGAATAAGATACAACATGTTAGTTTTGTTGTTATGACATCAGAATCAGATACAACATGTTAGTTTTGTCGTTATGACATCAGAATCAGATACAACATGTTAGTTTTGTCGTTATGACATCAGAATCAGATACAACATGTTAGTTTTGTCGTTATGACATCAGAATCAGATACAACATGTTAGTTTTGTTTTATGACATCAGAATTATGTTAGTTTTGTCATGACATCAGAATCAGATACAACATGTTAGTTTTGTTGTTATGACATCAGAATCAGATACAACATGTTAGTTTTGTTGTTATGACATCAGAATCAGATACAACATGTTAGTTTTGTCGTTATGACATCAGAATCAGATACAACATGTTAGTTTTGTCGTTATGACATCAGAATCAGATACAACATGTTAGTTTTGTCGTTATGACATCAGAATCAGATACAACATGTTAGTTTTGTTGTTATGACATCAGAATCAGATACAACATGTTAGTTTTGTCGTTATGACATCAGAATCAGATACAACATGTTAGTTTTGTCGTTATGACCTCAGAATAAGATACAATATGTTAGTTTTGTCGTTATGACCCTAGAATAAGATACAATATGTTAGTTTTGTCGTTATGACATCAGAATCAGATATAACATGTTAGTTTTGTCTTTATGACCCTAGAATACGATACAATATGTTAGTTTTGTCGTTATGACCCTAGAATACGATACAATATGTTAGTTTTGTCGTTATGACCCTAGAATAAGATACAACATGTTAGTTTTGTTGTTATGACATCAGAATCAGATATAACATGTTAGTTTTGTCTTTATGACCCTAGAATACAGATACAATATGTTAGTTTTGTCGTTATGACAAATACGATACAATATGTTAGTTTTGTCGTTATGACCCTAGAATAAGATACAACATGTTAGTTTTGTCGTTATGACATCAGAATCAGATACAACATGTTAGTTTTGTCGTTATGACATGAATTACAACATGTTAGTTTTGTCGTTATGACATCAGAATCAGATACAACATGTTAGTTTTGTCGTTATGACATCAGAATAAGATACAACATGTTAGTTTTGTCGTTATGACATCAGAATCAGATACAACATGTTAGTTTTGTCGTTATGAATCAGATACAGTTGTTAACATCAGAATATAAACATGTTAGTTTTGTCGTTATGACATCAGAATCAGATACAACATGTTAGTTTTGTTGTTATGACATCAGAATCAGATATAACATGTTAGTTTTGTCGTTATGACATCAGAATCAGATACAACATGTTAGTTTTGTCGTTATGACATCATAATCAGATACAACATGTTAGTTTTGTCGTTATGACATCAGAATCAGTTATACATAACATGTTAGTTTTGTCTTTATGACATCAGAATACGATACAATATGTTAGTTTTGTCGTTATGACCCTAGAATACGATACAATATGTTAGTTTTGTCGTTATGACCCTAGAATAAGATACAATATGTTAGTTTTGTCGTTATGACATCAGAATCAGATATAACATGTTTATTTTGTTTTTATGACCCTAGAATACAATACAATATGTTTGTTTTGCCTTTATGACTTCTAGAATACGATACAATATGTTAGTTTTGTCGTTATGACCCTAGAATAAGATACAACATGTTAGTTTTGTCGTTATGACATCAGAATCAGATATAACATGTTAATTTTGTCTTTTATGACCCTAGAATACAATACAATATGTTAGTTTTGTCGTTATGACCCTAGAATAAGATACAATATGTTAGTTTTGTCGTTATGACATAGAATCAGATACAACATGTTAGTTTTGTTGTTATGACATCAGAATCAGATACAACATGTTAGTTTTGTCGTTATGACATCAGAATACGATACAATATGTTAGTTTTGTCATGACAGAATAAGATACAACATGTTAGTTTTGTCGTTATGACATCAGAATAAGATACAACATGTTAGTTTTGTCGTTATGACATCAGAATCAGATACAACATGTTAGTTTTGTCGTTATGACATCAGAATCAGATACAACATGTTAGTTTTGTCGTTATGACATCAGAATCAGATACAACATGTTAGTTTTGTCGTTATGACATCAGAATCAGATACAACATGTTAGTTTTGTTGTTACGACATCAGAATCAGGTACAACATGTTAGTTTTGTCGTTATGACATCAGAATCAGATATAAATGTTAGTTTTGTTGTTATGACATCAGAATCAGGTATAACATGTTAGTTTTGTTGTTATGACATCAGAATCAGGTATAACATGTTAGTTTTGTCTTTATGAACCTAGAATAAGATACAATATGTTAGTTTTGTCGTTATGACCCTAGAATAAGATACAACATGTTAGTTTTGTCGTTATGACATCAGAATCAGATATAACATGTTAGTTTTGTCGTTATGACATCAGAATACATACAACATGTTAGTTTTGTCGTTATGACATCAGAATAAGATACAATATGTTAGTTTTGTCGTTATGACATAGAATAAGATACAACATGTTAGTTTTGTCGTTATGACATCAGAATAGATACAACATGTTAGTTTTGTCGTTATGACATCAGAATAAGATACAATATGTTAGTTTTGTCGTTATGACCCTAGAATAAGATACAACATGTTAGTTTTGTCGTTATGACATCAGAATCAGATACAACATGTTAGTTTTGTCGTTATGACATCAGAATCAGATACAACATGTTAGTTTTGTTGTTATGACATCAGAATCAGATACAACATGTTAGTTTTGTCGTTATGACATCAGAATCAGATACAACATGTTAGTTTTGTCGTTATGACATCAGAATCAGATACAACATGTTAGTTTTGTCGTTATGACATCAGAATCAGATACAACATGTTAGTTTTGTTGTTATGACATCAGAATCAGGTACAACATGTTAGTTTTGTCGTTATGACATCAGAATCAGATACAACATGTTAGTTTTGTCGTTATGACATCAGAATCAGATACAACATGTTAGTTTTGTCGTTATGACACTAGAATCAGATACAACATGTTAGTTTTGTTGTTATGACATCAGAATCAGATACAACATGTTAGTTTTGTTGTTATGACATCAGAATCAGGTACAACATGTTAGTTTTGTCGTTATGACAATAGAATCAGATACAACATGTTAGTTTTGTCGTTATGACATCAGAATAAGATACAATATGTTAGTTTTGTCGTTATGACATCAGAATCAAATATAACATGTTAGTTTTGTCGTTATGACATCAGAATCAGATACAACATGTTAGTTTTGTCGTTATGACAATAGAATACGATACCATATGTTAGTTTTGTCGTTATGACCCTAGAATAAGATACAATATGTTAGTTTTGTCGTTATGACATCAGAATCAGATATAACATGTTAGTTTTGTCTTTATGACCCTAGAATACGATACAATATGTTAGTTTTGTCGTTATGACCCTAGAATACGACACAATATGTTAGTTTTGTCGTTATGACCCTAGAATAAGATACAATATGTTAGTTTTGTCGTTATGACAGCAGAATCAGATATAACATGTTAGTTTTGTTTTTATGACCCAGAATACAGATACAATATGTTAGTTTTGTCTTTATGACAATAGAATACGATACAATATGTTAGTTTTGTCGTCATGACCCTAGAATAAGATACAACATGTTAGTTTTGTCGTTGTGACATCAGAATCAGATACAACATGTTAGTTTTGTCGTTATGACATCAGAATCAGATACAACATGTTAGTTTTGTCGTTATGACATCACAATCAGATACAACATGTTAGTTTTGTTGTTATGACATCAGAATCAGATACAACATGTTAGTTTTGTCGTTATGACATCAGAATCAGATACAACATGTTAGTTTTGTCGTTATGACACCAGAATCAGATACAACATGTTAGTTTTTAGTTTTGTTATGACATCAGAATCAGATATAACATGTTAGTTTTGTTGTTATGACACCAGAATCAGGTGTAACATGTTAGTTTTGTCTTTATGAAAGTAGAATAAGATACAATATGTTAGTTTTGTCGTTATGACATAGAATAAGATACAACATGTTAGTTTTGTCGTTATGACATCAGAATCAGATATAACATGTTAGTTTTGTCGTTATGACATCAGAATACAGATACAATATGTTAGTTTTGTCTTTATGACATAGAATACGATACAATATGTTAGTTTTGTCGTTATGACCCTAGAATAAGATACAACATGTTAGTTTTGTCGTTGTGACATCAGAATCAGATACAACATGTTAGTTTTGTCGTTATGACATCAGAATCAGATACAACATGTTAGTTTTGTCGTTATGACATCAGAATCAGATACAACATGTTAGTTTTGTCGTTATGACATCAGAATCAGATACAACATGTTAGTTTTGTCGTTATGACATCAGAATCAGATACAACATGTTAGTTTTGTCGTTATGACATCAGAATCAGATACAACATGTTAGTTTTGTTGTTATGACATCAGAATCAGGTACAACATGTTAGTTTTGTCGTTATGACATCAGAATCAGATACAACATGTTAGTTTTGTCGTTATGACATCAGAATCAGATACAACATGTTAGTTTTGTCGTTATGACATCACAATCAGATACAACATGTTAGTTTTGTTGTTATGACATCAGAATCAGGTACAACATGTTAGTTTTGTCGTTACGACATCAAAACCAGATACAACATGTTAGTTTTGTTTATGAATAGAATCAGATACAACATGTTAGTTTTGTCGTTATGACATCAGAATAAGATACAACATGTTAGTTTTGTCGTTATGACATCAGAATCAGATACAACATGTTAGTTTTGTCGTTATGACATCAGAATAAGATACAACATGTTAGTTTTGTCGTTATGACATCAGAATCAGATACAACATGTTAGTTTTGTCGTTATGACATCAGAATCAGATACAACATGTTAGTTTTGTCGTTATGACATCAGAATCAGATACAACATGTTAGTTTTGTCGTTATGACATCAGAATCAGATACAACATGTTAGTTTTGTTGTTATGACATCAGAATCAGATATAACATGTTAGTTTTGTTGTTATGACATCAGAATCAGGTATAACATGTTAGTTTTGTCTTTATGACCCTAGAATAAGATACAATATGTTAGTTTTGTCGTTATGACCCTAGAATAAGATACAACATGTTAGTTTTGTCGTTATGACATCAGAATCAAATATAACATGTTAGTTTTGTCGTTATGACATCAGAATCAGATACAACATGTTAGTTTTGTTGTTATGACATCAGAATCAGATACAACATGTTAGTTTTGTCGTTATGACATCAGAATCAGATACAACATGTTAGTTTTGTCGTTATGACATCAGAATCAGATACAACATGTTAGTTTTGTTGTTATGACATCAGAATTATGATGACATCAGAATCAGATACAACATGTTAGTTTTGTCGTTATGACATCAGAATCAGATACAACATGTTAGTTTTGTCGTTATGACATCAGAATCAGATACAACATGTTAGTTTTGTCGTTATGACATCAGAATCAGATACAACATGTTAGTTTTGTCGTTATGACATCAGAATCAGATACAACATGTTAGTTTTGTTCTTATGACATCAGAATCAGATACAACATGTTAGTTTTGTCGTTGTGACATCAGAATCAGATACAACATGTTAGTTTTGTCGTTATGACCCTAGAATAAGATACAATATGTTAGTTTTGTCGTTATGACATCAGAATCAGATATAACATGTTAGTTTTGTCTTTATGACCCTAGAATACGATACAATATGTTAGTTTTGTCGTTATGACCCTAGAATACGACACAATATGTTAGTTTTGTCGTTATGACCCTAGAATAAGATACAATATGTTAGTTTTGTCGTTATGACAGCAGAATCAGATATAACATGTTAGTTTTGTTTTTATGACCCAGAATACAATACAATATGTTTGTTTTGTCTTTATGACAATAGAATACGATACAATATGTTAGTTTTGTCGTTATGACCCTAGAATAAGATACAACATGTTAGTTTTGTTGTTATGACATCAGAATCAGATATAACATGTTAGTTTTGTCGTTATGACATCAGAATAAGATACAATATGTTAGTTTTGTCGTTATGACATCACAATCAGATACAATATGTTAGTTTTGTCGTTATGACATCAGAATCAGATACAACATGTTAGTTTTGTCGTTATGACATCACAATCAGATACAACATGTTAGTTTTGTTGTTATGACATCAGAATCAGATACAACATGTTAGTTTTGTCGTTATGACATCAGAATCAGATACAACATGTTAGTTTTGTTGTTATGACATCAGAATCAGATATAACATGTTAGTTTTGTCGTTATGACATCAGAATCAGATACAACATGTTAGTTTTGTCGTTATGACATCAGAATCAGATACAACATGTTAGTTTTGTTGTTATGACATCAGAATCAGGTATAACATGTTAGTTTTGTCTTTATGACAGTAGAATAAGATACAATATGTTAGTTTTGTCGTTATGACATCTAGAATAAGATACAACATGTTAGTTTTGTCGTTATGACATCAGAATCAGATACAACATGTTAGTTTTGTCGTTATGACATCAGAATCAGATACAACATGTTAGTTTTGTCGTTATGACATCAGAATCAGATACAACATGTTAGTTTTGTCGTTATGACATCAGAATCAGATACAACATGTTAGTTTTGTTGTTATGACATCAGAATCAAATATAACATGTTAGTTTTGTCGTTATGACATCAGAATCAGATACAACATGTTAGTTTTGTTGTTATGACATCAGAATCAGATACAACATGTTAGTTTTGTCGTTATGACATCAGAATCAGATACAACATGTTAGTTTTGTCGTTATGACCTCAGAATAAGATACAATATGTTAGTTTTGTCGTTATGACATCAGAATAAGATACAACATGTTAGTTTTGTCGTTATGACATCAGAATCAGATATAACATGTTAGTTTTGTCGTTATGACCCTAGAATACGATACAATATGTTAGTTTTGTCGTTATGACCCTAGAATACGATACAATATGTTAGTTTTGTCGTTATGACCCTAGAATAAGATACAACATGTTAGTTTTGTCGTTATGACATCAGAATCAGATACAACATGTTAGTTTTGTCTTTATGACCCTAGAATACGATACAATATGTTAGTTTTGTCGTTATGACCCTAGAATAAGATACAATATGTTAGTTTTGTCGTTATGACATCAGAATCAGATATAACATGTTAGTTTTGTTTTTATGACCCAGAATACAATACAATATGTTTGTTTTGTCTTTATGACAATAGAATACGATACAATATGTTAGTTTTGTCGTTATGACCCTAGAATAAGATACAACATGTTAGTTTTGTCGTTGTGACATCAGAATCAGATACAACATGTTAGTTTTGTCGTTATGACATCAGAATCAGATACAACATGTTAGTTTTGTCGTTATGACATCAGAATCAGATACAACATGTTAGTTTTGTCGTTATGACATCAGAATCAGATACAACATGTTAGTTTTGTACAACATGTTATGACACATCAGAATCAGATACAACATGTTAGTTTTGTCGTTATGACATCAGAATCAGATACAACATGTTAGTTTTGTTGTTATGACATCAGAATAAGATATAACATGTTAGTTTTGTCGTTACGACATCAGAATCAGATATAACATGTTAGTTTTGTTGTTATGACATCAGAATCAGGTATAACATGTTAGTTTTGTTGTTATGACATCAGAATCAGATACAACATGTTAGTTTTGTCGTTATGACCTAGAATAAGATACAATATGTTAGTTTTGTCGTTATGACATAGAATAAGATACAACATGTTAGTTTTGTCGTTATGACATCAGAATAGATATAACATGTTAGTTTTGTCGTTATGACATCAGAATACGATACAACATGTTAGTTTTGTCGTTATGACCCTAGAATACGATACAATATGTTAGTTTTGTCGTTATGACATCAGAATAAGATACAATATGTTAGTTTTGTCGTTATGACATCAGAATCAGATACAACATGTTAGTTTTGTCGTTATGACATCAGAATACAGATACAATATGTTAGTTTTGTCGTTATGACATAGAATAAGATACAACATGTTAGTTTTGTCGTTATGACATAGAATAAGATACAACATGTTAGTTTTGTCGTTATGACATCAGAATCAGATACAACATGTTAGTTTTGTCGTTATGACATCAGAATCAGATACAACATGTTAGTTTTGTTGTTATGACATCAGAATCAGATACAACATGTTAGTTTTGTCGTTATGACATAGAATACGATACAATATGTTAGTTTTGTCGTTATGACCCTAGAATAAGATACAATATGTTAGTTTTGTCGTTATGACATCAGAATCAGATATAACATGTTAGTTTTGTCTTTATGACCCAGAATACAGATACAATATGTTAGTTTTGTCTTATGACATAGAATACGATACAATATGTTAGTTTTGTCGTTATGACCCTAGAATAAGATACAACATGTTAGTTTTGTCGTTGTGACATCAGAATCAGATACAACATGTTAGTTTTGTCGTTATGACATCAGAATCAGATACAACATGTTAGTTTTGTCGTTATGACATCAGAATCAGATACAACATGTTAGTTTTGTCGTTATGACATCAGAATCAGATACAACATGTTAGTTTTGTCGTTATGATCAGAATCAGATACAACATGTTAGTTTTGTTGTTAGAATCAGATACAACATGTTAGTTTTGTTGTTATGACATCAGAATCAGATATAACATGTTAGTTTTGTCGTTATGACATCAGAATCAGATATAACATGTTAGTTTTGTTGTTATGACATCAGAATCAGATATAACATGTTAGTTTTGTTGTTATGACATCAGAATCAGATACAACATGTTAGTTTTGTCGTTATGACCATAGAATAAGATACAATATGTTAGTTTTGTCGTTATGACATCAGAATCAGATACAACATGTTAGTTTTGTCGTTATGACATCAGAATCAGATATAACATGTTAGTTTTGTCGTTATGACATCAGAATCAGATACAACATGTTAGTTTTGTCGTTATGACATCAGAATAAGATACAATATGTTAGTTTTGTCGTTATGACATCAGAATAAGATACAATATGTTAGTTTTGTCGTTATGACATCAGAATCAGATATAACATGTTAGTTTTGTTTTATGACATCAGAATACAGATACAACATGTTAGTTTTGTCTTTATGACATAGAATACGATACAATATGTTAGTTTTGTCGTTATGACCCTAGAATAAGATACAACATGTTAGTTTTGTTGTTATGACATCAGAATCAAATATAACATGTTAGTTTTGTCGTTATGACATCAGAATCAGATACAACATGTTAGTTTTGTTGTTATGACATCAGAATCAGATACAACATGTTAGTTTTGTCGTTATGACATCAGAATCAGATACAACATGTTAGTTTTGTCGTTATGACATCAGAATCAGATACAACATGTTAGTTTTGTCGTTATGACATCAGAATCAGATACAACATGTTAGTTTTGTCGTTATGACATCAGAATCAGATACAACATGTTAGTTTTGTCGTTATGACATCAGAATCAGATACAACATGTTAGTTTTGTCGTTATGACATCAGAATCAGATACAACATGTTAGTTTTGTTCTTATGACATCAGAATCAGATACAACATGTTAGTTTTGTCGTTGTGACATCAGAATCAGATACAACATGTTAGTTTTGTCGTTATGACCCTAGAATAAGATACAATATGTTAGTTTTGTCGTTATGACATCAGAATCAGATACAACATGTTAGTTTTGTCGTTATGACATCAGAATCAGATATAACATGTTAGTTTTGTCTTTATGACCCTAGAATACGATACAATATGTTAGTTTTGTCGTTATGACCCTAGAATAAGATACAATATGTTAGTTTTGTCGTTATGACATCAGAATCAGATATAACATGTTAGTTTTGTTTTTATGACCCAAGAATACAATACAATATGTTTGTTTTGTCTTTATGACAATAGAATACGATACAATATGTTAGTTTTGTCGTTATGACCCTAGAATAAGATACAACATGTTAGTTTTGTTGTTATGACATCAGAATCAGATATAACATGTTAGTTTTGTTGTTATGACATCAGAATAATATGTTAGTTTTGTATTTATGAACCTAGAATAAGATACAATATGTTAGTTTTGTCGTCATGACCCTAGAATAAGATACAACATGTTAGTTTTGTCGTTGTGACATCAGAATCAGAAACAACATGTTAGTTTTGTCGTTATGACATCACAATCAGATACAACATGTTAGTTTTGTTGTTACGACATCAGAATCAGATACAACATGTTAGTTTTGTCGTTATGACACTAGAATCAGATACAACATGTTAGTTTTGTTGTTATGACATCAGAATAAAATATAAAATGTTAGTTTTGTCGTTACGACATCAGAATCAGATATAAATGGTAGTTTTGTTGTTATGACATCAGAATCAGATATAACATGTTAGTTTTGTTGTTATGACATCAGAATCAGGTATAACATGTTAGTTTTGTCTTTATGAACCTAGAATAAGATACAATATGTTAGTTTTGTCGTTATGACCCTAGAATAAGATACAACATGTTAGTTTTGTCGTTATGACATCAGAATCAAATATAACATGTTAGTTTTGTCGTTATGACATCAGAATCAGATACAACATGTTAGTTTTGTTGTTATGACATCAGAATCAGATACAACATGTTAGTTTTGTCGTTATGACAATAGAATCAGATACAACATGTTATGTTAGTTTTGTTAGTTATGACATCAGAATCAGATACAACATGTTAGTTTTGTCGTTATGACATCAGAATCAGATACAACATGTTAGTTTTGTTCTTATGACATCAGAATCAGATACAACATGTTAGTTTTGTCGTTATGACATCAGAATCAGATACAACATGTTAGTTTTGTCCTTATGACCTAGAATAAGATACAATATGTTAGTTTTGTTATTATGACATCAGAATCAGATATAACATGTTAGTTTTGTCTTTATGACCCTAGAATACGATACAATATGTTAGTTTTGTCGTTATGACCCTAGAATACGACACAATATGTTAGTTTTGTCGTTATGACCCTAGAATAAGATACAATATGTTAGTTTTGTCGTTATGACATCAGAATCAGATATAACATGTTAGTTTTGTTTTTATGACCCTAGAATACAATACAATATGTTTGTTTTGTCTTTATGACAATAGAATACGATACAATATGTTAGTTTTGTCGTTATGACCCTAGAATAAGATACAACATGTTAGTTTTGTCGTTATGACATCAGAATCAGATATAACATGTTAGTTTTGTCGTTATGACCCTACAATACAGAATAAGATACAATACATGTTAGTTTTGTCGTTATGACATCAGAATAAGATACAACATGTTAGTTTTGTCGTTATGACATCAGAATCAGATACAACATGTTAGTTTTGTTGTTATGACATCAGAATCAGATACAACATGTTAGTTTTGTCGTTATGACATCAGAATCACAAACAACATGTTAGTTTTGTCGTTATGACATCAGAATCAGATACAACATGTTAGTTTTGTCGTTATGACATCAGAATCAGATACAACATGTTAGTTTTGTCGTTATGACAAGAATCAGATATGTTAGTTTTGTTGTTATGACATCAGAATCAAATATAACATGTTAGTTTTGTCGTTATGACATCAGAATCAGATACAACATGTTAGTTTTGTTGTTATGACATCAGAATCAGATACAACATGTTAGTTTTGTCGTTATGACATCAGAATAAGATACAATATGTTAGTTTTGTCGTTATGACCCATCAGAATAAGATACAATATGTTAGTTTTGTCGTTATGACATCAGAATCAGATATAACATGTTAGTTTTGTTGTTATGACATCAGAATCAGGTATAACATGTTAGTTTTGTCTTTATGACCTAGAATAAGATACAATATGTTAGTTTTGTCGTTATGACCCTAGAATAAGATACAATATGTTAGTTTTCTCGTTATGACATGAATCAGATATAACATGTTAGTTTTGTTTTTATGACCCAAGAATACAATACAATATGTTTGTTTTGTCTTTATGACAATAGAATACGATACAATATGTTAGTTTTGTCGTCATGACCCTAGAATAAGATACAACATGTTAGTTTTGTCGTTGTGACATCAGAATCAGATACAACATGTTAGTTTTGTCGTTATGACATCAGAATCAGATACAACATGTTAGTTTTGTCGTTATGACATCAGAATCAGATACAACATGTTAGTTTTGTCGTTACGACATCAGAATCAGATACAACATGTTAGTTTTGTCGTTATGACATCAGAATCAGATACAACATGTTAGTTTTGTTGTTATGACATCAGAATCAGATATAAATTGGTAGTTTTGTTGTTATGACATCAGAATCAGATATAACATGTTAGTTTTGTTGTCATGACATCAGAATCAGGTGTAACATGTTAGTTTTGTCGTTATGACCTAGAATAAGATACAACATGTTAGATTTGTTGTTATGACATCAGAATCAGATACAACATGTTAGTTTTGTTGTTATGACATCAGAATCAGATATAACATGTTAGTTTTGTCGTTATGACATGACAGAATCAGATACAACATGTTAGTTTTGTCGTTATGACCTAGAATAAGATACAATATGTTAGTTTTGTCGTTATGACATCAGAATCAAGATACAACATGTTAGTTTTGTCGTTATGACATCAGAATCAGATACAACATGTTAGTTTTGTCGTTATGACAATAGAATACGATACCATATGTTAGTTTTGTCGTTATGACCCTAGAATAAGATACAACATGTTAGTTTTGTTGTTATGACATCAGAATCAGGTATAACATGTTAGTTTTGTCTTTATGAACCTAGAATAAGATACAATATGTTAGTTTTGTCGTTATGACATCAGAATCAGATACAACATGTTAGTTTTGTCGTTATGACATCAGAATCAGATACAACATGTTAGTTTTGTCGTTATGACATCACAATCAGATACAACATGTTAGTTTTGTTGTTACGACATCAGAATCAGGTACAACATGTTAGTTTTGTCGTTATGACATCAGAATCAGATACAACATGTTAGTTTTGTCGTTATGACATCAGAATAAGATACAACATGTTAGTTTTGTCGTTATGACATCAGAATAAGATACAACATGTTAGTTTTGTTGTTATGACATCAGAATCAGATATAACATGTTAGTTTTGTCGTTATGACATCAGAATCAGATACAACATGTTAGTTTTGTCGTTATGACATCAGAATCAGATACAACATGTTAGTTTTGTCGTTATGACATCAGAATCAGATACAACATGTTAGTTTTGTTGTTATGACATCAGAATCAGGTATAACATGTTAGTTTTGTCGTTATGACATCAGAATCAGATACAACATGTTAGTTTTGTCGTTATGACATCAGAATCAGATACAACATGTTAGTTTTGTCGTTATGACATCAGAATCAGATACAACATGTTAGTTTTGTCGTTATGACCCTAGAATAGATACAATATGTTAGTTTTGTCGTTATGACATCAGAATCAGATATAACATGTTAGTTTTGTCTTTATGACATCAGAATACGATACAATATGTTAGTTTTGTCGTTATGACCCTAGAATACGACACAATATGTTAGTTTTGTCGTTATGACCCTAGAATAAGATACAATATGTTAGTTTTGTCGTTATGACATCAGAATCAGATATAACATGTTAGTTTTGTTTTTATGACCCAGAATACAATACAATATGTTAGTTTTGTCTTTATGACAATAGAATACGATACAATATGTTAGTTTTGTCGTTATGACCCTAGAATAAGATACAACATGTTAGTTTTGTCGTTATGACATCAGAATCAGATACAACATGTTAGTTTTGTATGACATAGAATAAGATACAATATGTTAGTTTTGTCGTTATGACATAGAATAAGATACAACATGTTAGTTTTGTCGTTATGACATCAGAATAAGATACAACATGTTAGTTTTGTCGTTATGACATCAGAATCAGATACAACATGTTAGTTTTGTCGTTATGACATCAGAATCAGATACAACATGTTAGTTTTGTCGTTATGACATCAGAATCAGATACAACATGTTAGTTTTGTCGTTATGACATCAGAATAGATACAACATGTTAGTTTTGTCGTTATGACATCAGAATCAGATATAACATGTTAGTTTTGTTGTTATGACATCAGAATCAGATACAACATGTTAGTTTTGTCGTTATGACATCAGAATCAGATACAACATGTTAGTTTTGTCGTTATGACATCAGAATCAGATACAACATGTTAGTTTTGTCGTTATGACATCAGAATCAGATACAATGTGTTAGTTTTGTCGTTATGACATCAGAATCAGATACAACATGTTAGTTTTGTCGTTATGACATCAGAATCAGATATAACATGTTAGTTTTGTCGTTATGACATCAGAATCAGATACAACATGTTAGTTTTGTCGTTATGACCCAGAATAAGATACAATATGTTAGTTTTGTCGTTATGACATCAGAATCAGATACAACATGTTAGTTTTGTCGTTATGACATCAGAATCAGATACAACATGTTAGTTTTGTCTTATGACATAGAATACGATACAATATGTTAGTTTTGTCGTTATGACCCTAGAATAAGATACAACATGTTAGTTTTGTCGTTGTGACATCAGAATCAGATACAACATGTTAGTTTTGTCGTTATGACATCAGAATCAGATACAACATGTTAGTTTTGTCGTTATGACATCAGAATCAGATACAACATGTTAGTTTTGTCGTTATGACATCAGAATCAGATACAACATGTTAGTTTTGTCGTTATGACATCAGAATCAGATACAACATGTTAGTTTTGTCGTTATGACATCAGAATCAGATACAACATGTTAGTTTTGTCGTTATGACATCAGAATCAGATACAACATGTTAGTTTTGTCGTTATGACATCAGAATCAGATACAACATGTTAGTTTTGTTGTTATGACATCAGAATCAGATACAACATGTTAGTTTTGTCGTTATGACATCAGAATCAGATACAACATGTTAGTTTTGTCGTTATGACATCAGAATCAGATACAACATGTTAGTTTTGTTGTTATGACATCAGAATCAGATACAACATGTTAGTTTTGTCGTTATGACATCAGAATTACAACATGTTAGTTTTGTCGTTATGACATCTAGAATAAGATACAATATGTTAGTTTTGTCGTTATGACATCAGAATCAGATACAACATGTTAGTTTTGTCGTTATGACATCAGAATCAGATACAACATGTTAGTTTTGTCGTGTTAGTTTTGTCGTTATGACATCAGAATCAGATACAACATGTTAGTTTTGTCATGACATAGAATCAGATACAACATGTTAGTTTTGTCGTTATGACATGAATTACAATATGTTAGTTTTGTCGTTATGACCCTAGAATAAGATACAATATGTTAGTTTTGTCGTTATGACATCAGAATCAGATATAACATGTTAGTTTTGTCTTTATGACCCTAGAATACGATACAATATGTTAGTTTTGTCGTTATGACCCTAGAATACGATACAATATGTTAGTTTTGTCGTTATGACCCTAGAATAAGATACAATATGTTAGTTTTGTCGTTATGACATCAGAATCAGATATAACATGTTAGTTTTGTCTTTATGACCCTAGAATACGATACAATATGTTAGTTTTGTCGTTATGACCCTAGAATACGATACAATATGTTAGTTTTGTCGTTATGACCCTAGAATAAGATACAACATGTTAGTTTTGTCGTTATGACATCAGAATCAGATATAACATGTTAGTTTTGTTTTTATGACCCAAGAATACAATACAATATGTTTGTTTTGTCTTTATGACAATAGAATACGATACAATATGTTAGTTTTGTCGTTATGACCCTAGAATAAGATACAACATGTTAGTTTTGTCGTTGTGACATCAGAATCAGAAACAACATGTTAGTTTTGTCGTTATGACATCAGAATCAGATACAACATGTTAGTTTTGTTGTTATGACATCAGAATCAGGTACAACATGTTAGTTTTGTCGTTATGACATCAGAATCAGATAGTTTTGTCGTTAACATGTTAGTTTTGTTTTGTTTATGACATCAGAATCAGATATAACATGTTAGTTTTGTTGTTATGACATCAGAATCAGATATAACATGTTAGTTTTGTCGTTATGACATCAGAATCAGATACAACATGTTAGTTTTGTCGTTATGACATGAATTACAACATGTTAGTTTTGTCGTTATGACATCAGAATCAGATACAACATGTTAGTTTTGTCGTTATGACATCAGAATCAGATATAACATGTTAGTTTTGTTGTTATGACATCAGAATCAGATACAACATGTTAGTTTTGTCGTTATGACATCAGAATCAGATACAACATGTTAGTTTTGTCTTTATGAACCTAGAATAAGATACAATATGTTAGTTTTGTCGTTATGACATCAGAATCAGATACAACATGTTAGTTTTGTCGTTATGACATCAGAATCAGATACAACATGTTAGTTTTGTCGTTATGACATCTAGAATACGATACAATATGTTAGTTTTGTCGTTATGACCCTAGAATAAGATACAACATGTTAGTTTTGTCGTTATGACATCAGAATCAAATATAACATGTTAGTTTTGTCGTTATGACATCAGAATCAGATACAACATGTTAGTTTTGTCGTTATGACATCAGAATCAGATACAACATGTTAGTTTTGTCGTTATGACATCAGAATCAGATACAACATGTTAGTTTTGTCGTTATGACATCAGAATCAGATACAACATGTTAGTTTTGTTGTTATGACATCAGAATCAGATATAACATGTTAGTTTTGTCGTTATGACATCAGAATCAGATACAACATGTTAGTTTTGTCGTTATGACATCAGAATCAGATATAACATGTTAGTTTTGTCGTTATGACATCAGAATAAGATACAACATGTTAGTTTTGTCGTTATGACATCAGAATCAGATATAACATGTTAGTTTTGTCGTTATGACATCAGAATCAGATATAACATGTTAGTTTTGTCGTTATGACATCAAAATCAGATACAACATGTTAGTTTTGTCGTTATGACATCTTAGAATAAATATACAACATGTTAGTTTTGTCGTTATGACATCAGAATAAGATACAACATGTTAGTTTTGTCGTTATGACATCAGAATCAGATACAACATGTTAGTTTTGTCGTTATGACATCAGAATCAGATACAACATGTTAGTTTTGTCGTTATGACATCAGAATCAGATACAACATGTTAGTTTTGTCGTTATGACATCAGAATCAGATACAACATGTTAGTTTTGTCGTTATGACATCAGAATCAGATACAACATGTTAGTTTTGTCGTTATGACATCAGAATCAGATACAACATGTTAGTTTTGTCGTTATGACATCAGAATCAGATACAACATGTTAGTTTTGTCGTTATGACATCAGAATCAGATACAACATGTTAGTTTTGTCGTTATGACATCAGAATCAGATATAACATGTTAGTTTTGTTGTTATGACATCAGAATCAGATATAACATGTTAGTTTTGTCGTTATGACATCAGAATCAGATACAACATGTTAGTTTTGTCGTTATGACATAGAATAAGATACAACATGTTAGTTTTGTCGTTATGACATCAGAATAAGATACAACATGTTAGTTTTGTCGTTATGACATCAGAATCAGATACAACATGTTAGTTTTGTTGTTATGACATCAGAATCAGATACAACATGTTAGTTTTGTCGTTATGACATCAGAATCAGATACAACATGTTAGTTTTGTCGTTATGACATCAGAATCAGATACAACATGTTAGTTTTGTCGTTATGACATCAGAATCAGATACAACATGTTAGTTTTGTCGTTATGACATCAGAATAGATATAACATGTTAGTTTTGTCCATATGACATCAGAATCAGATACAACATGTTAGTTTTGTCGTTATGACCCTAGAATAAGATACAATATGTTAGTTTTGTCGTTATGACCCTAGAATAAGATACAATATGTTAGTTTTGTCGTTATTACAGCAGAATCAGATATAACATGTTAGTTTTGTTTTTATGACCCAAGAATACAATACAATATGTTTGTTTTGTCTTTATGACAATAGAATACGATACAATATGTTAGTTTTGTCGTTATGACCCTAGAATAAGATACAACATGTTAGTTTTGTTGTTATGACATCAGAATAAAATATAACATGTTAGTTTTGTCGTTATGACATTAAGATACAATATGTTAGTTTTGTCGTTATGACATCAGAATAAGATACAACATGTTAGTTTTGTCGTTATGACATCAGAATCAGATACAACATGTTAGTTTTGTCGTTATGACATCAGAATCAGATACAACATGTTAGTTTTGTCGTTATGACATCAGAATCATGATACAACATGTTAGTTTTGTCGTTATGACATCAGAATCAGATACAACATGTTAGTTTTGTTGTTATGACATCAGAATAAGATATAACATGTTAGTTTTGTCGTTATGACATCAGAATCAGATATAACATGTTAGTTTTGTTGTTATGACATCAGAATCAGATATAACATGTTAGTTTTGTCGTTATGACATCAGAATCAGATACAACATGTTAGTTTTGTCGTTATGACACCAGAATCAGATACAACATGTTAGTTTTGTTGTTATGACATCAGAATCAGATACAACATGTTAGTTTTGTCGTTATGACATCAGAATCAGATATGAACATGTTAGTTTTGTCGTTATGACATCAGAATCAGATACAACATGTTAGTTTTGTCGTTATGACATTAGTTAGTTTTGTCGTTATGACATCAGAATCAGATACAACATGTTAGTTTTGTCGTTATGACATCAGAATCAGATACAACATGTTAGTTTTGTTGTTATGTTAGTTTTGTTTTGTTATGACATCAGAATCAGATACAACATGTTAGTTTTGTCGTTATGACATCAGAATTACAATATGTTAGTTTTGTCGTTATGACCCTAGAATAAGATACAATATGTTAGTTTTGTCGTTATGACATCAGAATCAGATATAACATGTTAGTTTTGTCTTTATGACATTACGATACAATATGTTAGTTTTGTCGTTATGACCTTAGAATACGACACAATATGTTAGTTTTGTCGTTATGACCCTAGAATAAGATACAATATGTTAGTTTTGTCGTTATTACAGCAGAATCAGATATAACATGTTAGTTTTGTTTTTATGACCCAAGAATACATATACAATATGTTAGTTTTGTCTTTATGACAATAGAATACGATACAATATGTTAGTTTTGTCGTTATGACCCTAGAATAAGATACAACATGTTAGTTTTGTCGTTATGACATCAGAATCAGATATAACATGTTAGTTTTGTCGTTATGACATCAGAATAAGATACAATATGTTAGTTTTGTCGTTATGACATCAGAATAAGATACAACATGTTAGTTTTGTCGTTATGACATCAGAATCAGATACAACATGTTAGTTTTGTTGTTATGACATCAGAATCAGATACAACATGTTAGTTTTGTTCTTATGACATCAGAATCAGATACAACATGTTAGTTTTGTCGTTATGACATCAGAATCAGATACAACATGTTAGTTTTGTCGTTATGACATCAGAATCAGATACAACATGTTAGTTTTGTCGTTATGACATCAGAATCAGATACAACATGTTAGTTTTGTCGTTATGACATCAGAATCAGATACAACATGTTAGTTTTGTTGTTATGACATCAGAATCAGATACAACATGTTAGTTTTGTCGTTATGACATCAGAATAAGATACAATATGTTAGTTTTGTCGTTATGACCCTAGAATAAGATACAACATGTTAGTTTTGTCGTTATGACATCAGAATCAGATATAACATGTTAGTTTTGTCTTTATGACATCAGAATACAGATACAATATGTTAGTTTTGTCGTTATGACCCTAGAATACGATACAATATGTTAGTTTTGTCGTTATGACCCTAGAATAAGATACAATATGTTAGTTTTGTCGTTATGACATCAGAATCAGATATAACATGTTAGTTTTGTTTTTATGACCCAAGAATACAATACAATATGTTTGTTTTGTCTTTATGACAATAGAATACGATACAATATGTTAGTTTTGTCGTTATGACCCTAGAATAAGATACAACATGTTAGTTTTGTCGTTGTGACATCAGAATCAGAAACAACATGTTAGTTTTGTCGTTATGACATCAGAATCAGATACAACATGTTAGTTTTGTCGTTATGACATCAGAATCAGATACAACATGTTAGTTTTGTCGTTATGACATCAGAATCAGATACAACATGTTAGTTTTGTCGTTATGACATCAGAATCAGATATAACATGTTAGTTTTGTTGTTATGACATCAGAATCAGATACAACATGTTAGTTTTGTCGTTATGACATCAGAATCAGATATAACATGTTAGTTTTGTTGTCATGACATCAGAATCAGGTATAACATGTTAGTTTTGTCGTTATGACATCAGAATCAGGATACAACATGTTAGTTTTGTCTTTATGACATCAGAATAAGATACAATATGTTAGTTTTGTCGTTATGAGAATAAGATACAACATGTTAGTTTTGTCGTTATGACATAGAATCAGATACAACATGTTAGTTTTGTCGTTATGACATCAGAATCAGATACAACATGTTAGTTTTGTCGTTATGACATCAGAATCAGATACAACATGTTAGTTTTGTCGTTATGACATCAGAATCAGATACAACATGTTAGTTTTGTCGTTATGACATCAGAATCAGATACAACATGTTAGTTTTGTCGTTATGACATCAGAATCAGATACAACATGTTAGTTTTGTCGTTATGACATCAGAATCAGATACAACATGTTAGTTTTGTCGTTATGACATCAGAATAAGATATAACATGTTAGTTTTGTCGTTACGACATCAGAATCAGGTATAACATGTTAGTTTTGTTGTCATGACATCAGAATCAGGTATAACATGTTAGTTTTGTCTTTATGAACCTAGAATAAGATACAATATGTTAGTTTTGTCGTTATGACCCTAGAATAAGATACAACATGTTAGTTTTGTTGTTATGACATCAGAATCAGATATAACATGTTAGTTTTGTCTTTATGACCCTAGAATACGACACAATATGTTAGTTTTGTCGTTATGACCCAGAATAAGATACAATATGTTAGTTTTGTCGTTATGACATCAGAATAAGATACAACATGTTAGTTTTGTCGTTATGACATCAGAATCAGATACAACATGTTAGTTTTGTCGTTATGACATCAGAATCAGATACAACATGTTAGTTTTGTCGTTATGACATCAGAATCAGATACAACATGTTAGTTTTGTCGTTATGACATCAGAATCAGATACAACATGTTAGTTTTGTCGTTATGACATCAGAATCAGATACAACATGTTAGTTTTGTTGTTATGACATCAGAATCAGGTATAACATGTTAGTTTTGTTGTCATGACATCAGAATCAGGTGTTAGTTTTGTCGTTATGACATCAGAATCAGATACAACATGTTAGTTTTGTCGTTATGACAAATATGTTAGTTTTGTCGTTATGACATCAGAATCAAATACAACATGTTAGTTTTGTCGTTATGACATCAGAATCAGATACAACATGTTAGTTTTGTCGTTATGACATCAGAATCAGATACAACATGTTAGTTTTGTCGTTATGACATCAGAATCAGATACAACATGTTAGTTTTGTCGTTATGACATCAGAATCAGATACAACATGTTAGTTTTGTCGTTATGACATCAGAATAAGATACAACATGTTAGTTTTGTCGTTATGACATCAGAATAAGATACAATATGTTAGTTTTGTCGTTATGACATCAGAATCAGATACAACATGTTAGTTTTGTCGTTATGACATCAGAATCAGATACAACATGTTAGTTTTGTCGTTATGACATCAGAATAAGATACAACATGTTAGTTTTGTCGTTATGACATCAGAATCAGATACAACATGTTAGTTTTGTCGTTATGACATCAGAATCAGATACAACATGTTAGTTTTGTTGTTATGACATCAGAATCAGATACAAGTTAGTTTTGTCGTTATGACATCAGAATCAGATACAACATGTTAGTTTTGTCGTTATGACATCAGAATCAGATACAACATGTTAGTTTTGTCGTTATGACATCAGAATCAGATACAACATGTTAGTTTTGTCGTTATGACCCTAGAATACGATACAATATGTTAGTTTTGTCGTTATGACCCTAGAATAAGATACAATATGTTAGTTTTGTCGTTATGACATCAGAATCAGATATAACATGTTAGTTTTGTCTTATGACATAGAATACGATACAATATGTTAGTTTTGTCGTTATGACCCTAGAATACGATACAATATGTTAGTTTTGTCGTTATGACCCTAGAATAAGATACAATATGTTAGTTTTGTCGTTATGACATCAGAATCAGATATAACATGTTAGTTTTGTTTTTATGACCCAAGAATACAATACAATATGTTTGTTTTGTCTTTATGACAATAGAATACGATACAATATGTTAGTTTTGTCGTCATGACCCTAGAATAAGATACAACATGTTAGTTTTGTCGTTATGACATCAGAATCAGATATAACATGTTAGTTTTGTCTTTATGACCTAGAATAAGATACAATATGTTAGTTTTGTCGTCATGACCCTAGAATAAGATACAACATGTTAGTTTTGTCGTTGTGACATCAGAATCAGATACAACATGTTAGTTTTGTCGTTATGACATCAGAATCAGATACAACATGTTAGTTTTGTCGTTATGACATCAGAATCAGATACAACATGTTAGTTTTGTTGTTATGACATCAGAATCAGATACAACATGTTAGTTTTGTCGTTATGACATCAGAATCAGATATAACATGTTAGTTTTGTCGTTATGACATCAGAATCAGATATAACATGTTAGTTTTGTTGTTATGACATCAGAATCAGATATAACATGTTAGTTTTGTTGTTATGACATCAGAATCAGGTATAACATGTTAGTTTTGTTGTCATGACATCAGAATCAGGTATAACATGTTAGTTTTGTCTTTATGAACCTAGAATAAGATACAATATGTTAGTTTTGTCGTTATGACCTAGAATAAGATACAACATGTTAGTTTTGTCGTTATGACATCAGAATCAGATACAACATGTTAGTTTTGTCGTTATGACATCAGAATCAGATACAACATGTTAGTTTTGTCGTTATGACATCAGAATCAGATACAACATGTTAGTTTTGTCGTTATGACATCAGAATCAGATACAACATGTTAGTTTTGTCGTTATGACATCAGAATCAGATACAACATGTTAGTTTTGTCGTTATGACATCAGAATCAGATACAACATGTTAGTTTTGTCGTTGTGACATCAGAATCAGATACAACATGTTAGTTTTGTCGTTATGACATCAGAATCAGATACAACATGTTAGTTTTGTTGTTATGACATCAGAATCAGATACAACATGTTAGTTTTGTCTTTATGACATCTAGAATACGATACAATATGTTAGTTTTGTCGTTATGACCCTAGAATAAGATACAATATGTTAGTTTTGTCGTTATGACATCAGAATCAGATATAACATGTTAGTTTTGTTTTTATGACCCAGAATACAGATACAATATGTTAGTTTTGTCGTTATGACATAGAATACGATACAATATGTTAGTTTTGTCGTTATGACCCTAGAATAAGATACAACATGTTAGTTTTGTCGTTATGACATCAGAATCAGATATAACATGTTAGTTTTGTCGTTATGACATCAGAATAAGATACAACATGTTAGTTTTGTCGTTATGACATCAGAATCAGATACAACATGTTAGTTTTGTCGTTATGACATCAGAATCAGATACAACATGTTAGTTTTGTCGTTATGACATCAGAATCAGATACAACATGTTAGTTTTGTCGTTATGACATCAGAATCAGATACAACATGTTAGTTTTGTCGTTATGACATCAGAATCAGATACAACATGTTAGTTTTGTCGTTATGACATCAGAATCAGATACAACATGTTAGTTTTGTCGTTATGACATCAGAATCAGATACAACATGTTAGTTTTGTCGTTATGACATCAGAATCAGATACAACATGTTAGTTTTGTCGTTATGACATCAGAATCAGATATAACATGTTAGTTTTGTCGTTATGACATCAGAATCAGATACAACATGTTAGTTTTGTCGTTATGACATCAGAATAAGATACAACATGTTAGTTTTGTCGTTATGACATCAGAATCAGATACAACATGTTAGTTTTGTCGTTATGACATCAGAATCAGATATAACATGTTAGTTTTGTCTTTATGACATCAGAATACGATACAACATGTTAGTTTTGTCGTTATGACCCTAGAATACGATACAATATGTTAGTTTTGTCGTTATGACCCTAGAATAAGATACAATATGTTAGTTTTGTCGTTATGACATCAGAATCAGATATAACATGTTTATTTTGTTTTTATGACCCAGAATAGAATACAATACAATATGTTTGTTTTGTCTTTATGACAATAGAATACGATACAATATGTTAGTTTTGTCGTTATGACCCTAGAATAAGATACAACATGTTAGTTTTGTCGTTATGACATCAGAATCAGATACAACATGTTAGTTTTGTCGTTATGACATCAGAATCAGATACAACATGTTAGTTTTGTCGTTATGACACTAGAATCAGATACAACATGTTAGTTTTGTCGTTATGACATCAGAATCAGATACAACATGTTAGTTTTGTCGTTATGACATCAGAATCAGATACAACATGTTAGTTTTGTTGTTATGACATCAGAATCAAATATAACATGTTAGTTTTGTCGTTATGACATCAGAATCAGATACAACATGTTAGTTTTGTTGTTATGACATCAGAATCAGATACAACATGTTAGTTTTGTCGTTGTGACATCAGAATCAGATACAACATGTTAGTTTTGTCGTTATGACATCAGAATCAGATACAACATGTTAGTTTTGTCGTTATGACATCAGAATCAGATACAACATGTTAGTTTTGTCGTTATGACATCAGAATCAGATACAACATGTTAGTTTTGTCGTTATGACATCAGAATCAGATACAACATGTTAGTTTTGTCGTTATGACATCAGAATCAGATACAACATGTTAGTTTTGTCGTTATGACATCAGAATCAGATACAACATGTTAGTTTTGTCGTTATGACATCAGAATCAGATACAACATGTTAGTTTTGTCGTTATGACATCAGAATCAGATACAACATGTTAGTTTTGTCGTTATGACATCAGAATCAGATACAACATGTTAGTTTTGTCGTTATGACATAGAATCAGATACAACATGTTAGTTTTGTCGTTATGACATCAGAATCAGATACAACATGTTAGTTTTGTTGTTATGACATCAGAATATGACATGACAGAATCAGATATAACATGTTAGTTTTGTTGTTATGACATCAGAATCAGATATAACATGTTAGTTTTGTTGTTATGACATCAGAATCAGATATAACATGTTAGTTTTGTCTTTATGACATCTAGAATAAGGTACAATATGTACAATATGTTAGTTTTGTCGTTATGATCTAGAATAAGATACAACATGTTAGATTTGTTGTTATGACATCAGAATCAGATACAATATGTTAGTTTTGTTCTTATAACATCAGAATCAGAAACAACATGTTAGTTTTGTCGTTATGACATCAGAATCAGATACAACATGTTAGTTTTGTCGTTATGACATCAGAATCAGATACAACATGTTAGTTTTGTCGTTATGACATCAGAATCAGATACAACATGTTAGTTTTGTCGTTATGACATCAGAATCAGAAACATGTTAGTTTTGTCGTTATGACATCAGAATAGATACAACATGTTAGTTTTGTCGTTATGACATCAGAATCAGATATAACATGTTAGTTTTGTCGTTATGACATCAGAATCAGATATAACATGTTAGTTTTGTCTTTATGACATCTAGAATACGATACAATATGTTAGTTTTGTCGTTATGACCCTAGAATAAGATACAATATGTTAGTTTTGTCGTTATGACATCAGAATCAGATATAACATGTTAGTTTTGTCGTTATGACATCAGAATCAGATATAACATGTTAGTTTTGTCTTTATGACCCTAGAATACGATACAATATGTTAGTTTTGTCGTTATGACCCTAGAATAAGATACAATATGTTAGTTTTGTCGTTATGACATCAGAATCAGATATAACATGTTAGTTTTGTTTTTATGACCCTAGAATACAGATACAATATGTTAGTTTTGTCTTTATGACAATAGAATACGATACAATATGTTAGTTTTGTCGTTATGACCCTAGAATAAGATACAACATGTTAGTTTTGTTGTTATGACACCAGAATCAGGTATAACATGTTAGTTTTGTCTTTATGAACCTAGAATAAGATACAATATGTTAGTTTTGTCGTTATGACCCTAGAATAAGATACAACATGTTAGTTTTGTCGTTATGACATCAGAATCAGATACAACATGTTAGTTTTGTCGTTATGACATCAGAATCAGATACAACATGTTAGTTTTGTTGTTACGACATCAGAATCAGATACAACATGTTAGTTTTGTCGTTATGACACTAGAATCAGATACAACATGTTAGTTTTGTTGTTATGACATCAGAATAAAATATAACATGTTAGTTTTGTCGTTACGACATCAGAATCAGATATAACATGTTAGTTTTGTTGTTATGACATCAGAATCAGATATAACATGTTAGTTTTGTTGTTATGACATCAGAATCAGGTATAACATGTTAGTTTTGTCTTTATGACATCAGAATAAGATACAACATGTTAGTTTTGTCGTTATGACATCCTAGAATAAGATACAACATGTTAGTTTTGTTGAATCAGTACAACATGTTAGTTTTGTCGTTATGACATCAGAATCAGATACAACATGTTAGTTTTGTCGTTATGACATCAGAATCAGATACAACATGTTAGTTTTGTCGTTATGACATCAGAATCAGATACAACATGTTAGTTTTGTCGTTATGACATCAGAATCAGATACAACATGTTAGTTTTGTCGTTATGACATCAGAATCAGATATAACATGTTAGTTTTGTCGTTATGACATCAGAATAAGATACAATATGTTAGTTTTGTCGTTATGACATCAGAATAAGATACAACATGTTAGTATGACATCAGAATCAGATACAACATGTTAGTTTTGTCGTTATGACATCAGAATCAGATACAACATGTTAGTTTTGTCGTTATGACATAGAATCAGATACAATATGTTAGTTTTGTCGTTATGACATAGAATAAGATACAATATGTTAGTTTTGTCGTTATGACATCAGAATCAGATACAACATGTTAGTTTTGTCGTTATGACATCAGAATACGATACAATATGTTAGTTTTGTCGTTATGACCCTAGAATAAGATACAATATGTTAGTTTTGTCGTTATGACATAGAATAAGATACAACATGTTAGTTTTGTCGTTATGACATCAGAATCAGATACAACATGTTAGTTTTGTCGTTATGACATCAGAATCAGATACAACATGTTAGTTTTGTCGTTATGACATCAGAATCAGATACAACATGTTAGTTTTGTCGTTATGACATCAGAATCAGATACAAGTTTTGTTGTTATGACATGTTAGTTTTGTCGTTATGACATCAGAATCAGATACAACATGTTAGTTTTGTCGTTATGACATCAGAATCAGATACAACATGTTAGTTTTGTCGTTATGACATCAGAATCAGATACAACATGTTAGTTTTGTCGTTATGACATCAGAATCAGATACAACATGTTAGTTTTGTCGTTATGACATCAGAATCAGATACAACATGTTAGTTTTGTCGTTATGACATCAGAATCAGATACAACATGTTAGTTTTGTCGTTATGACATCAGAATCAGATATAACATGTTAGTTTTGTCTTTATGACATCAGAATCAGATACAACATGTTAGTTTTGTCTTTATGATGAATACCAATATGTTAGTTTTGTCGTTATGACCCTAGAATAAGATACAACATGTTAGTTTTGTCGTTATGACATCAGAATCAGATATAACATGTTAGTTTTGTCTTTATGACATCAGAATACAGATACAATATGTTAGTTTTGTCTTTATGACCCTAGAATACGATACAATATGTTAGTTTTGTCGTTATGACATAGAATAAGATACAACATGTTAGTTTTGTTGTTATGACATCAGAATCAGATATAACATGTTAGTTTTGTCGTTATGACATCAGAATCAGATACAACATGTTAGTTTTGTCTTTATGACCCTAGAATACGACACAATATGTTAGTTTTGTCGTTATGACCCAGAATAATATACAAGATGTTAGTTTTGTCGTTGTGAAATTAGAATCAGATACAACATGTTAGTTTTGTCGTTATATGACATCAGAATCAGATACAACATGTTAGTTTTGTCGTTATGACATCAGAATCAGATACAACATGTTAGTTTTGTCGTTATGACATCAGAATCAGATACAACATGTTAGTTTTGTCGTTATGACATCAGAATCAGATACAACATGTTAGTTTTGTCGTTATGACATCAGAATCAGATACAACATGTTAGTTTTGTTGTTATGACATCAGAATCAGATATAACATGTTAGTTTTGTCGTTATGACATCAGAATCAGATACAACATGTTAGTTTTGTTGTTATGACATCAGAATCAGATACAACATGTTAGTTTTGTTGTTATGACATCAGAATCAGATACAACATGTTAGTTTTGTCGTTATGACATCAGAATAAGATACAACATGTTAGTTTTGTCGTTATGACATCAGAATAAGATACAACATGTTAGTTTTGTCGTTATGACATCAGAATCAGATACAACATGTTAGTTTTGTCGTTATGACATCAGAATCAGATACAACATGTTAGTTTTGTCGTTATGACCCTAGAATAAGATACAATATGTTAGTTTTGTCGTTATGACCCTAGAATAAGATACAATATGTTAGTTTTGTCGTTATGACATCAGAATCAGATATAACATGTTAGTTTTGTTTTTATGACAGATATCAGAATACAGAATAAGATACAATATGTTAGTTTTGTCTTTATGACAATAGAATACGATACAATATGTTAGTTTTGTCGTTATGACCCTAGAATAAGATACAACATGTTAGTTTTGTTGTTATGACATCAGAATCAGGTATAACATGTTAGTTTTGTCTTTATGACCCTAGAATAAGATACAATATGTTAGTTTTGTCGTTATGACATCAGAATAAGATACAACATGTTAGTTTTGTCGTTATGACATCAGAATCAGATACAACATGTTAGTTTTGTCGTTATGACATCAGAATCAGATACAACATGTTAGTTTTGTCGTTATGACATCAGAATCAGATACAACATGTTAGTTTTGTCGTTATGACATTCAGATACAACATGTTAGTTTTGTTGTTATGACATCAGAATCAGATATAACATGTTAGTTTTGTCGTTACGACATCAGAATCAGATATAAATTGGTAGTTTTGTTGTTATGACATCAGAATCAGGTATAACATGTTAGTTTTGTTGTCATGACATCAGAATCAGGTGTAACATGTTAGTTTTGTCTTTATGAACCTAGAATAAGATACAATATGTTAGTTTTGTCGTTATGACCCTAGAATAAGATACAACATGTTAGTTTTGTCGTTATGACATCAGAATCAGATACAACATGTTAGTTTTGTCGTTATGACATCAGAATCAGATACAACATGTTAGTTTTGTCGTTATGACATCAGAATCAGATACAACATGTTAGTTTTGTCGTTATGACATACAGAATCAGATATAGAATCAATATGTTAGTTTTGTCGTTATGACATCAGAATCAGATACAACATGTTAGTTTTGTCGTTATGACATCAGAATCAGATACAACATGTTAGTTTTGTCGTTATGACATCAGAATCAGATACAACATGTTAGTTTTGTCGTTATGACATGTTAGTTTTGTCGTTAGAATCAGATACAACATGTTAGTTTTGTCGTTATGACATCAGAATCAGATACAACATGTTAGTTTTGTCGTTATGACATCAGAATAAGATACAACATGTTAGTTTTGTCGTTATGACATCAGAATCAGATACAACATGTTAGTTTTGTCGTTATGACATCAGAATCAGATACAACATGTTAGTTTTGTTGTTACGACATCAGAATCAGGTACAACATGTTAGTTTTGTCGTTATGACATCAGAATAAGATACAACATGTTAGTTTTGTCGTTATGACATCAGAATAAGATACAACATGTTAGTTTTGTCGTTATGACATCAGAATCAGATACAACATGTTAGTTTTGTCGTTATGTTATGTTAGTTTTGTTGTTATGACATCAGAATCAGATACAACATGTTAGTTTTGTCGTTATGACATCAGAATCAGATACAACATGTTAGTTTTGTCGTTATGACATCAGAATCAGATACAACATGTTAGTTTTGTCGTTATGACATCAGAATCAGATACAACATGTTAGTTTTGTCGTTATGACATCAGAATCAGATATAACATGTTAGTTTTGTCTTTATGACATCAGAATCAGATACAACATGTTAGTTTTGTCGTTATGACATGAATACAGATACAATATGTTAGTTTTGTCGTTATGACCCTAGAATAAGATACAATATGTTAGTTTTATCGTTATGACATCAGAATCAGATATAACATGTTAGTTTTGTCGTTATGACATCAGAATCAGGTATAACATGTTAGTTTTGTCTTTATGACATAGAATACGATACAATATGTTAGTTTTGTCGTTATGACCCTAGAATAAGATACAATATGTTAGTTTTGTCGTTATGACATCAGAATCAGATATAACATGTTAGTTTTGTTTTATGACCCTAGAATACAGATACAATATGTTAGTTTTGTCGTTATGACATAGAATACGATACAATATGTTAGTTTTGTCGTTATGACCCTAGAATAAGATACAACATGTTAGTTTTGTCGTTGTGACATCAGAATCAGATACAACATGTTAGTTTTGTCGTTATGACATCAGAATCAGATACAACATGTTAGTTTTGTCGTTATGACATCAGAATAGATATCATGAGTTTTGTCGTTATGACAGATACAACATGTTAGTTTTGTCGTTATGACATCAGAATCAGATAAAATATGTTAGTTTTGTCGTTATGAGATCAGAATCAAATATAACATGTTAGTTTTGTCGTTATGACATCAGAATCAGATACAACATGTTAGTTTTGTTCTTATGACATCAGAATCAGATACAACATGTTAGTTTTGTCCATGTGACATCAGAATCAGATACAACATGTTAGTTTTGTCGTTATGACCCTAGAATAAGATACAATATGTTAGTTTTGTCGTTATGACATAGAATAAGATACAACATGTTAGTTTTGTCGTTATGACATCAGAATCAGATATAACATGTTAGTTTTGTCTTTATGACCTAGAATACAGATACAATATGTTAGTTTTGTCGTTATGACCCTAGAATACGATACAATATGTTAGTTTTGTCGTTATGACCCTAGAATACGATACAATATGTTAATTTTGTCGTTATTACAGCAGAATCAGATATAACATGTTTATTTTTTTTATGACCCTAGAATACAATACAATATGTTTGTTTTGTCTTTATGACACTTAGAATACGATACAATATGTTAGTTTTGTCGTTATGACCCTAGAATAAGATACAACATGTTAGTTTTGTTGTTATGACATCAGAATCAGATATAACATGTTAGTTTTGTCGTTATGACATAGAATAAGATACAACATGTTAGTTTTGTCGTTATGACATCAGAATAAGATACAACATGTTAGTTTTGTCGTTAAGACATCAGAATCAGATACAACATGTTAGTTTTGTCGTTATGACATCAGAATCAGATACAACATGTTAGTTTTGTTGTTATGACATCAGAATCAGATACAACATGTTAGTTTTGTCGTTATGACATCAGAATCAGATACAACATGTTAGTTTTGTTGTTATGACATCAGAATCAGATACAACATGTTAGTTTTGTCGTTATGACATCAGAATCAGATATAACATGTTAGTTTTGTTGTTATGACATCAGAATCAGGTATAACATGTTAGTTTTGTTGTTATGACATCAGATATCATGTTAGTTTTGTCGTTATGACATCAGAATAGATACATGTTAGTTTTGTCGTTATGACATCAGAATAAGATACAATATGTTAGTTTTGTCGTTATGACATCAGAATCAGATATAACATGTTAGTTTTGTCGTTATGACCCTAGAATAAGATACAACATGTTAGTTTTGTCGTTATGACCCTAGAATACAGATACAATATGTTAGTTTTGTCGTTATGACATAGAATAAGATACAACATGTTAGTTTTGTCGTTATGACATCAGAATCAGATATAACATGTTAGTTTTGTTGTTATGACCCAGAATACAGATACAATATGTTAGTTTTGTCTTTATGACAATAGAATACGATACAATATGTTAGTTTTGTCGTTATGACCCTAGAATAAGATACAACATGTTAGTTTTGTCGTTATGACATCAGAATCAGATACAACATGTTAGTTTTGTCGTTATGACATCAGAATCAGATACAACATGTTAGTTTTGTTGTTATGACATCAGAATCAGATACAACATGTTAGTTTTGTCGTTATGACATCAGAATCAGATACAAGTTAGTTTTGTCGTTATGACATCAGAATCAGATATAACATGTTAGTTTTGTTGTTATGACATCAGAATCAGGTATAACATGTTAGTTTTGTCGTTATGACATCAGAATCAGATATAACATGTTAGTTTTGTCGTTATGACCCTAGAATAAGATACAACATGTTAGTTTTGTTGTTATGACATCAGAATCAGATATAACATGTTAGTTTTGTCGTTATGACATCAGAATCAGATACAACATGTTAGTTTTGTCGTTATGACATCAGAATCAGATACAACATGTTAGTTTTGTCGTTATGACATCAGAATAGATACAACATGTTAGTTTTGTCGTTATGACATCAGAATAAGATACAACATGTTAGTTTTGTCGTTATGACATCAGAATAAGATACAACATGTTAGTTTTGTCGTTATGACATAGAATAAGATACAACATGTTAGTTTTGTTGTTATGACATCAGAATCAGATATAACATGTTAGTTTTGTTGTTATGACATCAGAATCAGATACAACATGTTAGTTTTGTCGTTATGACATCAGAATCAGATACAACATGTTAGTCTTGTCGTTATGACATCAGAATCAGATACAACATGTTAGTTTTGTCGTTATGACATCAGAATCAGATACAACATGTTAGTTTTGTCGTTATGACATCAGAATCAGATAGAATGACAGATACAACATGTTAGTTTTGTCGTTATGACATCAGAATAGAATGTTAGTTTTGTCGTTATGACATAGAATCAATATGTTAGTTTTGTCGTTATGACATCAGAATCAGATACAACATGTTAGTTTTGTTGTCATGACATCAGAATCAGGTATAACATGTTAGTTTTGTTGTCATGACATCAGAATCAGGTGTAACATGTTAGTTTTGTCGTTATGACATCTAGAATAAGATACAATATGTTAGTTTTGTCGTTATGATGAATAAGATACAATAGAATAGAATATACAACATGTTAGTTTTGTTGTTATGACATCAGAATCAGATATAACATGTTAGTTTTGTCGTTATGACATCAGAATCAGATACAACATGTTAGTTTTGTCGTTATGACATCAGAATCAGATACAACATGTTAGTTTTGTCGTTATGACATCAGAATCAGATACAACATGTTAGTTTTGTCGTTATGACATCAGAATCAGATACAACATGTTAGTTTTGTCGTTATGACACTAGAATCAGATACAACATGTTAGTTTTGTCGTTATGAACCTAGAATAAGATACAACATGTTAGTTTTGTTGTTATGACATCAGAATCAGATATAACATGTTAGTTTTGTCGTTATGACATCAGAATCAGATACAACATGTTAGTTTTGTCGTTATGACCCTAGAATACGATACAATATGTTAGTTTTGTCGTTATGACCCTAGAATAAGATACAATATGTTAGTTTTGTCGTTATTACAGCAGAATCAGATATAACATGTTAGTTTTGTTTTTATGACCCTAGAATACAATACAATATGTTTGTTTTGCCTTTATGACACTTAGAATACGATACAATATGTTAGTTTTGTCGTTATGACCCTAGAATAAGATACAACATGTTAGTTTTGTTGTTATGACATCAGAATCAGGTATAACATGTTAGTTTTGTCTTTATGACCCTAGAATAAGATACAATATGTTAGTTTTGTCGTTATGACCCTAGAATAAGATACAACATGTTAGTTTTGTCGTTATGACATCAGAATCAGATACAACATGTTAGTTTTGTCGTTATGACATCAGAATCAGATACAACATGTTAGTTTTGTTGTTATGACATCAGAATCAGATACAACATGTTAGTTTTGTCGTTATGACACTAGAATCAGATACAACATGTTAGTTTTGTTGTTATGACATCAGAATCAGATATAACATGTTAGTTTTGTCGTTATGACATCAGAATCAGATATAACATGTTAGTTTTGTTGTTATGACATCAGAATCAGATATAACATGTTAGTTTTGTTGTTATGACATCAGAATCAGATATAACATGTTAGTTTTGTCTTTATGACCCTAGAATAAGATACAATATGTTAGTTTTGTCGTTATGACATCAGAATAAGATACAACATGTTAGTTTTGTCGTTATGACATCAGAATCAGATACAACATGTTATTTTGTTTAGACATTTTGTTAGTTTTGTCGTTATGACATCAGAATCAGATACAACATGTTAGTTTTGTCGTTATGACCTAGAATAAGATACAACATGTTAGTTTTGTCGTTATGACATAGAATACAACATGTTAGTTTTGTTGTTATGACATCAGAATCAGATACAACATGTTAGTTTTGTCTTTATGACCCTAGAATACGATACAATATGTTAGTTTTGTCGTTATGACCCAGAATAGAATACGATACAATATGTTAGTTTTGTCGTTATGACATCAGAATCAGATACAACATGTTAGTTTTGTTGTTATGACATCAGAATCAGAGAATCATACAACATGTTAGTTTTGTCTTTATGACCCTAGAATACGATACAATATGTTAGTTTTGTCGTTATGACCCTAGAATACAAGATACAAGAATCATGTTAGTTTTGTCGTTATGACATCAGAATCAGATACAACATGTTAGTTTTGTCGTTATGACATCAGAATCAGATACAACATGTTAGTTTTGTCGTTATGACATCAGAATCAGATACAACATGTTAGTTTTGTCGTTATGACATCAGAATCAGATACAACATGTTAGTTTTGTCGTTATGACATCAGAATCAGATACAACATGTTAGTTTTGTCGTTATGACATCAGAATCAGATACAACATGTTAGTTTTGTTGTTATGACATCAGAATCAGATATAACATGTTAGTTTTGTCGTTATGACATCAGAATAAGATACAACATGTTAGTTTTGTCGTTATGATGACCCTATAAACATGTTAGTTTTGTCGTTATGATAAGATACAATATGTTAGTTTTGTCGTTATGACATAGAATAAGATACAACATGTTAGTTTTGTCGTTATGACATCAGAATAGAGATACAACATGTTAGTTTTGTCGTTATGACATCAGAATCAGATACAACATGTTAGTTTTGTCGTTATGACATCAGAATCAGATACAACATGTTAGTTTTGTCGTTATGACATCAGAATCAGATACAACATGTTAGTTTTGTCGTTATGACATCAGAATCAGATACAACATGTTAGTTTTGTCGTTATGACATCAGAATCAGATATAACATGTTAGTTTTGTCGTTATGACAGAATCAGATACAGAATCAGAATAGATAAACATGTTAGTTTTGTTGTTATGACATCAGAATATGTTAGTTTTGTCGTTATGACATGTTGTTAGTTTTGTCGTTATGACATCAGAATCAGATACAACATGTTAGTTTTGTCGTTATGACATAGAATGATATAACATGTTAGTTTTGTCGTTATGACATCAGAATCAGATACAACATGTTAGTTTTGTCGTTATGACATCAGAATCAGATATAACATGTTAGTTTTGTTGTTATGACATCAGAATCAGATACAACATGTTAGTTTTGTCGTTATGACACAGAATCAGATACAACATGTTAGTTTTGTCGTTATGACATAATCAGATACAACATGTTAGTTTTGTCGTTATGACATCAGAATCAGATACAACATGTTAGTTTTGTCGTTATGACATCAGAATCAGATACAACATGTTAGTTTTGTCGTTATGACATCAGAATCAGATACAACATGTTAGTTTTGTCGTTATGACATCAGAATAAGATACAACATGTTAGTTTTGTCGTTATGACATCAGAATCATATAACATGTTAGTTTTGTTGTTATGACATCAGAATCAGATATAACATGTTAGTTTTGTCTTTATGACATAGAATAAGATACAATATGTTAGTTTTGTCGTTATGACATAGAATAAGATACAACATGTTAGTTTTGTCGTTATGACATCAGAATCAGATACAACATGTTAGTTTTGTCGTTATGACATCAGAATCAGATACAACATGTTAGTTTTGTTGTTATGACATCAGAATCAGATATAACATGTTAGTTTTGTCGTTATGACATCAGAATCAGATACAACATGTTAGTTTTGTCGTTATGACATCAGAATCAGATACAACATGTTAGTTTTGTCGTTATAACATCAGAATCAGATAAAATATGTTAGTTTTGTCGTTATGACATCAGAATCAGATATAACATGTTAGTTTTGTCGTTATGACATCAAAATCAGATACAACATGTTAGTTTTGTCGTTATGACATAGAATAAGATACAACATGTTAGTTTTGTCGTTATGACATCAGAATAAGATACAACATGTTAGTTTTGTCGTTATGACATCAGAATCAGATACAACATGTTAGTTTTGTCGTTATGACATAGAATACGATACAACATGTTAGTTTTGTCTTTATGACCCTAGAATACGATACAACATGTTAGTTTTGTCGTTATGACATCAGAATCAGATATAACATGTTAGTTTTGTCTTTATGACCCTAGAATACGATACAATATGTTAGTTTTGTCGTTATGACAGAATAAGATACAATATGTTAGTTTTGTCGTTATGACATCAGAATCAGATATAACATGTTAGTTTTGTCGTTATGACCCAGAATACAGATACAATATGTTAGTTTTGTCTTTATGACATAGAATAGAATAGTTTTGTCGTTATGACCCTAGATACAATATGTTAGTTTTGTCGTTATGACCCTAGAATAAGATACAACATGTTAGTTTTGTCGTTATGACATCAGAATCAGATACAACATGTTAGTTTTGTCGTTATGACACTAGAATCAGATACAACATGTTAGTTTTGTCGTTATGACATCAGAATAAAATACAACATGTTAGTTTTGTTGTTATGACATCAGAATCAGATATAACATGTTAGTTTTGTCGTTATGACATCACAATCAGATATAATATGTTAGTTTTGTTGTTACGACATCAGAATCAGATACAACATGTTAGTTTTGTCGTTATGACATCAGAATCAGATACAACATGTTAGTTTTGTTTATGACATCAGAATCAGATATTGTTAGTTTTGTCGTTATGACATCAGAATCAGATACAACATGTTAGTTTTGTTGTTATGACATCAGAATCAGATACAACATGTTAGTTTTGTCGTTATGACATCAGAATCAGATACAACATGTTAGTTTTGTCGTTATGACATCAGAATCAGATACAACATGTTAGTTTTGTCGTTATGACATCAGAATCAGATACAACATGTTAGTTTTGTCGTTATGACATCAGAATCAGATACAACATGTTAGTTTTGTCGTTATGACATCAGAATCAGATACAACATGTTAGTTTTGTCGTTATGACATGTTAGTTTTGTCGTTAATAGAATAAGATACAATATGTTAGTTTTGTCGTTATGACATCAGAATAAGATACAATATGTTAGTTTTGTCGTTATGACATCAGAATCAGATATAACATGTTAGTTTTGTTTTATGACCCTAGAATACAATACAATATGTTAGTTTTGTTTATGACATGACACGATAGAATACGATACAATATGTTAGTTTTGTCGTTATGACATCAGAATCAGATACAACATGTTAGTTTTGTCGTTATGACATCAGAATCAGATACAACATGTTAGTTTTGTCGTTATGACATCAGAATCAGATACAACATGTTAGTTTTGTCGTTATGACATCAGAATCAGATACAACATGTTAGTTTTGTCGTTATGACATCAGAATCAGATACAACATGTTAGTTTTGTCGTTATGACATCAGAATCAGATACAACATGTTAGTTTTGTCGTTATGACATCAGAATCAGATACAACATGTTAGTTTTGTCGTTATGACATCAGAATCAGATACAACATGTTAGTTTTGTTAGTTTTGTTATGACATCAGAATCAGATACAACATGTTAGTTTTGTCGTTATGACATCAGAATCAGATACAACATGTTAGTTTTGTCGTTATGACATCAGAATCAGATACAACATGTTAGTTTTGTTAGTTATGACATCAGAATCAGATATAACATGTTAGTTTTGTCGTTATGACATCAGAATCAGATATAACATGTTAGTTTTGTCTTATGACATCAGAATAAGATACAACATGTTAGTTTTGTCGTTATGACATCAGAATAAGATACAACATGTTAGTTTTGTCGTTATGACATTAGAATCAGATACAACATGTTAGTTTTGTCGTTATAACAACAGAATCAGATAAAATATGTTAGTTTTGTCGTTATGAGATCAGAATCAAATATAACATGTTAGTTTTGTCGTTATGACATCAGAATCAGATACAATGATGTTAGTTTTGTGTCGTTATGACATCAGAATCAGATATAACATGTTAGTTTTGTCTTATGACATCAGAATCAGATACAACATGTTAGTTTTGTCGTTATGACCCTAGAATAAGATACAACATGTTAGTTTTGTCGTTATGACATCAGAATAAGATACAACATGTTAGTTTTGTCGTTATGACATCAGAATCAGATATAACATGTTAGTTTTGTTTTATGACATCAGAATCAGATAACAAGTTTTGTCATGTTAGTTTTTAGTTTTGTCGTTATGACATCAGAATCAGATACAACATGTTAGTTTTGTCGTTATTACAGCAGAATCAGGTATAACATATTAGTTTTGTCTTTATGACCCTAGAATAAGATACAAAATGTTAGTTTTAATGTTATGACATCAGAATAAGATATAACATGTTAGTTTTGTCGTTACGACATCAGAATCAGATACAACATGTTAGTTTTGTCGTTATGACATCAGAATATGACAGATACAACATGTTAGTTTTGTCATGACATAGAATCAGATACAACATGTTAGTTTTGTTGTTATGACATCAGAATCAGATACAACATGTTAGTTTTGTCATGACATCAGAATAGATACAACATGTTAGTTTTGTTGTTATGACATAGAATCAGATACAACATGTTAGTTTTGTCATGACATCAGAATAGATACAACATGTTAGTTTTGTCGTTATGACATCAGAATAAGATACAACATGTTAGTTTTGTTGTTATGACATCAGAATCAGATACAACATGTTAGTTTTGTCGTTATGACATCAGAATCAGATACAACATGTTAGTTTTGTCGTTATGACATCAGAATCAGATACAACATGTTAGTTTTGTCGTTATGACATCAGAATAAGATACAACATGTTAGTTTTGTCGTTATGACATAGAATAAGATACAACATGTTAGTTTTGTCGTTATGACATCAGAATCAGATACAACATGTTAGTTTTGTTGTTATACATCAGAATCAGACAACATGTTAGTTTTGTCTTTATGACCTCAGAATACGATACAATATGTTAGTTTTGTCGTTATGACATCAGAATAAGATACAACATGTTAGTTTTGTTGTTATGACATCAGAATCAAATATAACATGTTAGTTTTGTCGTTATGACATCAGAATCAGATACAACATGTTAGTTTTGTCTTTATGACAATAGAATACGATACAATATGTTAGTTTTGTCGTTATGACCCTAGAATAAGATACAACATGTTAGTTTTGTTGTTATGACATCAGAATCAGATATAACATGTTAGTTTTGTCGTTATGACATAGAATCAGATACAACATGTTAGTTTTGTTGTTATGACATCAGAATAAGATACAACATGTTAGTTTTGTCGTTGTGACATCAGAATCAGAAACAACATGTTAGTTTTGTCGTTATGACATCAGAATCAGATACAACATGTTAGTTTTGTTGTTATGACATCAGAATCAGATACAACATGTTAGTTTTGTCGTTATGACATCAGAATCAGATACAACATGTTAGTTTTGTCGTTATGACATCAGAATCAGATAGAACAACATGTTAGTTTTGTCGTTATGACATCAGAATCAGATACAACATGTTAGTTTTGTTGTTATGACATCAGAATCAGATACAACATGTTAGTTTTGTTGTTATGACATCAGAATCAGGTATAACATGTTAGTTTTGTCTTTATGACCCTAGAATAAGATACAATATGTTAGTTTTGTCGTTATGACCCTAGAATAAGATACAATATGTTAGTTTTGTCGTTATGACATCAGAATCAGATATAACATGTTAGTTTTGTCGTTATGACCCTAGAATACGATACAACATGTTAGTTTTGTCGTTATGACATCAGAATAAGATACAACATGTTAGTTTTGTCGTTATGACATAGAATCAGATACAACATGTTAGTTTTGTTGTTATGACATCAGAATCAGATACAACATGTTAGTTTTGTCGTTATGACATCAGAATCAGATACAACATGTTAGTTTTGTCGTTATGACATCAGAATCAGATACAACATGTTAGTTTTGTCGTTATGACATCAGAATCAAGATATAACATGTTAGTTTTGTTGTTATGACATCATATGAATCAGATACAACATGTTAGTTTTGTTGTTATGACATCAGAATCAGAATATAACATGTTAGTTTTGTCGTTATGACATCAGAATCAGATACAACATGTTAGTTT
>NW_027467777.1:14633472-14662602 GCF_004210375.1 Tachypleus tridentatus | reverse complement strand
CCCATGGGGGGCATTATAATGTTACGGTCAGTCCCACTATTCGTTGTTAAAGAGTAGCCCAAGAGTTGGCGGTGGGTGGTGATGACTAGCTGCCTTCATTTTAGTCTGACACTGCTAAATTAGGGACGGCTAGCGCAGATAGCTCCTCGAGTAGCTTTGCGCGAAATTCAAAACAAACAAACTTATCTGTTCAAGATGTCAGAGAGTAACCAGAGTGCTATTCGGACAAACTTTTCGCTATTAACTGAACAGTTCCGGTCCTTAATATTTTCTTGGTGTATAATTGAAATTTAACAAGAGTAATGAAACCATATTTTGCTTGTATCTGGTTCATATTATTTATAATCGGAAATTACATAAAGAAACTAATATCACAATTTACATAACAATTAGATTGTAGCTCTAGTATCAGCATATAAAAACGAGTATCTTAACACAGTTTTTATTTTGTTTAATTAACAATATGTAATTATAGTTTTGAAAATAAAAGTTTTTTTTTTCGTGTTTTTCCCTGTGTGACATATACATAGTCGACTTATCGTATGACACTGAAGGTTGAAGTGTAACCGTCTGGACGAGAAAACAGGAATTATAATTATAACAATTATATTATAGTGTTATAATATGATTGTCAAAATTTAGTTTATATTATATATTTTATTTAGATATTGGCCACGAACAACTTTTTAAACACTGATTAAGCTATTCTACATGTAGTCTTTATATTGTAGGCTTACGCCTCTAGGCTTAACTGCTTATAATTACTGATAATAGTTGTTAATAGTGTTAGTAATTCTGATATGTATCAGTTACACTAATTGACCGTCTCAGAGTATTACCATATTAGTCTTGTAAGTTATATCAATTGTAAAGTGTTAAAAATCGAAACTTGAGGGAAGACAGTCTTTTTACAGATCATGGTGGTTTTATTCAGTAATTGGCTATGATACCTGCTACCACAATGCCATAGCAGACTTATCGTTAACTTACAGTGAAGGGACTGTTAATAAGGAAGAGATTGGTGAACATCTGGAAATAAGCGATCATTACTCAATTAGATTTGATGTTTTTACTACACATGGAAATAAGGAAAAATATTTTGTTCCAGATTTCCAAAAAAATCAAATTTTGGAGGAAAGAGATAAGAAGTACCTTCTGTGAAATAAACAGTTCAATGAATTGAAAATTATGTGTGGATAATTTTTGTAAAAGTTATTAACTATTCAAAATACGTTTGTTGATTATTGGCACAAAAGGGGTGTGGCTCCAGTGATATAAAATTAAAATTAAAGAAAAATATTTGGAGTTTAAATTGGCAGCAATAATGGTGGAAAACAGAGAAAGTCAAGTTTAAAGTACATAAAATAATGTTGGGTGGCAGGTAAGAATTAGTATTAAAGATATATTCAAATACGTTAATGGTAAATGGTTAGGATGAAGAAAGACCTTTAAATGTAAGTTAACACTTGATTATGAGATGACTGAGTTATTAAGTTCTTTTGTCTTCATGTTTCACCAATGGAGATTTAAGATTATCATTTGTCTTCAACAGTTGGTTGATTTTAAACAAGACAGCAGAAGACCACATTGTTTCTGAGGTTGTTAAGAAACAACTGTGAAATTCAGAGACTTATAAGTCATACAGATCAGATAATGTTTAACCAAGAGTTTTGAAATGGTTTAAAGATTTGATCTGTAAACTTCTTTTATTTAACTTTGAAGAGTTGGCAGAAGAAAGTTGGTTGATGTCACTTCTCCTTTTAAGGAAAATGATAGAATTGTATCATCAATTATTAGTCCATCATCTTGATGTGGAAAGTTTTTAAAAGTCTCATAAAAGATGCTTTAACAAAGTTTACTATTATCTTGGCTAATCAGCATGGTTTCACCAAAAGCTTTTATCTCTTGGCATTCTTGGAAGAAGTTACTGTTTATGTAGTTGATGGTATATATGTGGATTTGGTGTATTTAGAATTTTTAATAAGAAACTTGAAAACATGCCACATAAAACCTTGTTTAAAAGGTTATCTCTGTAGGTATCAGAGATAAGTTGTCTTTTGGATAAATAGCTGTATAGGTAGAAGAAAGCAAGATTGCTTTATAAATGGAGTTCAGTCAAAGTGGATGTACATCGTGAGTCCCCACTGTGGTGATTACGGGTGTTGATTTGGACTTTTCTCATGTCTTTGTGTCATTTTGATGTGGTGGAATTTTCTAGAGATGAAACCCAAATCACCATCACCCAAACATGTTCACGGTGATCGACACCTTTCACACCATCAATAATTGGTAACATTCTAGAGATGCATTTCTGTTTACAAACGATTCTGTTTTATATTGGTAGTATGAAACCTGCACTAGCTGGATTGTGCATCTTTTGTAAAACAGGAATTGTAAAACAGGTATGTCACCTTCCTGTGGTCCAGGTGAGTACTTTACATGACAGGTACGTTACCCTCCTGTGGTTCAGGGAAGTAAATTACATAAAGGTGTGTCACCTTCCTGTGGTTCACGGGTAAATTACATAAAAGGTATGTCACCTTCCTGTGGTTCAGGGAGTACTTTATATGAAGGGTATGTCACCTTCCTGTGGTTCAGGGGAGTACTTTATATGAAGGGTATGTCACCCTCCTGTGGTTCAGGGAGTATATTACATAAAGGGTATGTCACCATCCTGTGGTTCAGGGGAGTACTTTACATAAAGGGTATGTCACCCTCCTGTGGTTCAAGGGAGTACTTTATATGAAGGGTATGTCACCCTCCTGTGGTTCAGGGAAGTAAATTACATAAAGGGTGTGTCACCTTCCTGTGGTTCACGGGAGTAAATTACATAAAAGGTATGTCACCTTCCTGTGGTTCAGGGGAGTACTTTATATGAAGTATGTCACCTCCCTGTGGTTCAGGGGTATATTACATAAAGGGTATGTCACCATCCTGTGGTTCAAGGGAGTACTTTACATAAAGGGTATGTCACCCTCCTGTGGTTCAAGGGAGTAAATTACATAAAGGATATGTCACTCACCTCCTGTGGTTCAGGAGAGTACTTTACATGAAGGGTATGTCACCTTCCCGTGATCGAAGGGAGAACTTTACATAAAGGGTATTTCACCATCCTATGGTTCAGGGGAGTAGTTTACATGAGGGGTATGTCACCCTCCTGTGGTTCAGGGGAGTAATTTACATGAGGGGTATGTCACCCTCCTGCTGGTGAAGGGTTGTTGTCTAATGCTGATGGCATCACATACTGATGTGCCATATGTTAAGTGTTGGGATGGAAGTGTTTTTTAGAGGCTTGACTTGTGTGAAAAAGCTTTTGGTAGTGGTGGAAGGTGTTAGCTTTATTTTCTGTTTAAAGGTGATTATATATCTGAAATGCGATTTCAGATAAAGAAAATGTTAATTTTGCTGTCAGAATTAATATTCCAGTTTGAGACAAAAGTTATATATTCTTTACCTACATTAAGAAAAACAGAATGTGTGATAATTCTTCCTCAATGCAGTCTTTATTAAACATTCTAATAATAAACTTTGCCGAGTATTGGGTAAGTTACTCAAGCCATCAAAGCAACGTTTTCAAGTTTGATGATGATAAATCCACTTTGAGACAATAAAGTTTAAAGAAGGTTTGTTATTGCTTACATTTGATGGTGAAGTTAATATCACAGTTATGAAAGTTTATGTGTATTCAAAGAAAGTTTTAGGTGTTTTGTAAAAGTGAAATCGGTAAGTGTAAAATGACACACACACATATATTGGCTTGTGTTAACAGTTCGAATCATGTATATTGGCTAACAGCAAACAGGTGAAACAGAATTGCTTATGCTGGACTATTCTGGTGTATTATGAAGTTCTAAGAGTTTTATTTTGTGGAAATGTAACTAAGTACTGGATCATTCTGGTGGAGCATGATTCTATCAGGTTTTTACTGTGTGAAGATGTACATCAAGTAGTGGATCATTGTGGTAAAACATGATCTTTTCAAGTTTTTACTGTGTGAAGATCTACATTACTTTGGGCCAGTCTTACTGCGACTTGTCTGAGTCTTAGTTGTTTTCGTATTAAGATAAAAACTACTTTTATAAACTTGAAGTTTTCAAATTTGGTTTGCATAACCTCCTAAATTAATACCAATTTTCTATTTCATTAAAACTTTATATATATATTTTTGTCCGATATTTTCTCGTCCCCCCTCCCACTAGTACAGCGGTATGTCTATGGAGTTACAACGCTAAAATAAGGGATTCAATTCCCCTCGGTGGCCTCAGCAGATAGCCCGATGTGGCTTTGCAAAAAGAAAAACGTCAGATATTTTCTCAACCCTTTGCATATTACGAAATCGGTCCTTTTGATCGACAACACAAAATCTAAGTTATCCATTGTTTTTCTTTGTAGAATTGCTACAGCTTGTAACTGACAATTAAAATTTTTTTTCTAAAATGTTCATTACTCTGCCATTTTTGTATTATTTTCGTTCACTTTATTACTTTTCTTATTTTTCATTTTACTCGTTACGAATCATGCGTTACAAAATAAATTGGGATGCACCGCGCAACTCAAATTACGTAATTAAGTTTTTTCGGTACAGAAAGAACTCGCGTGTAGACCTCGCTTAGAAAACTAATTTGTATAATTAGCTTTCTATTTTTGTTTTCCTGTTTAACTTAAATTTTTACATTTTAGTTACTTTTATAGCAACAAATAAACATAAAAAGAAGAAACTTACTAATTGTAAGGCGTTTTTTACTTTTCCTGCCGTACAATCGATGAAACTGTAAGTTAAGCGAAGTTCTTAATGGACTTTTGATCGTGTGACAATAATAATTTATTGTAGTGTTCCTCTGGCTCATGAAGGAAATTTTGTAAGTACAATAATTTATCATTTATTATATGTTAAATTAACAGTATTGGTTAGAATATGTGAAGTATTCTTGTGTTAGTATTATTTTAATATTTTATTATAGAGTATTTTGCACTAGTAATGACAGTTAAAAATATCGACTTAGGACTAACACTTGTCAAACGTGATGATATCAGGTTTAAGGCCTAACATTATTAACTGACGGCAAGGTTACCCTACTGATGACTTATTCATTCTATTTAACCTTTATAAGTAAGAATTTCAAAATAATAGATTCCATTACCTATATTCATTAGCACTTTAATTTTGTTTTGTTCAAACTAAATAGGTTGCTTGTTGTTATTGGAAGTTAATGATTAATTTGAATAGTCAGAACTTTGAAAACAACTGAATAGAGGTATGTATTTTACCACCACTTACGCATCACGAGTAGTCAAAGAAGAGAAAAAGACTTACTCACTGAACCTGAAAACGAAATTGTGTTAACAGTTAAGCTGTTCACAGACTTTGAAATAACTAATTACCTTTAGTAAGATTAGTTTGATTAAAACTCATTATATTTTCAGTAATATTAAGTAATAACTGTTATCCTTGAGCTTAAATTTCAGTTTGTAATTCCTGGAGTAGATAATTGCCTAAAGATTGGTGATTTTTATGTTTGAATATTTTTGTATTCACCAAGTTAAACATTAAACAAACCCAAAACTATCCATCATCATTCAAATGTTTAGTAAGCCTTATCATTTGCTACGTATATATTTCTGTGCATGTTGCAAGGTTGTTTTTCTACTTTTGGTGAGTTGCATTTAAAATTGAAACTGCATTATAATCATGATATATAAATAAATATCACATAAAAATGTGGCTAATAAACCTCATGAGAAAGATGTTAATTTGTATGAAAACATTTGCTAACTAAATACATTGCCATCTTAAATGGCTGAGAGCGAACCACTGCTAAAGTACCAGTTTTCAAAGTGCATGGATCATGTGACAGACCATAAATATGCTATTTCTCATAAAGGTTTCATTTCACACAAAATCAATTAAAACATAGATAACACATAAAAAATTAAAATTTTAATACTTTATAATAATTAAATTGACATATGATTATTATAAAAGTGGTTTTAATTATTTTTTAATATTTCAGTATTCATCCCTAGGAAAATAAGTTAATGAAATCAGGTATTGTGTAGTCAGTTTTTTTGTTTCTGTATTGGTTTTATAGTTCTTTATCTAATAAGATTTGGGTAACATTGATTCAAATTAGAACAGTTCAAAGCATACGGGTGTCTTAGTTAGATTCCAAAACTTGTATGTTGAACAAAGTTTTCTCTTATCTCAGTACACTGTTAAAAACATAACCATTATGACATGAAGTGTATTTATTAAATGAGTGTAGTAGTGGTATATAAATACATACATCTGTTACTTGTGTTATTACTGTTAGTATTGATCCAGGTAAGAACAAATCTACATGTCTATAAACATCAGATGTATCTCTTACTTAAGTTATTACTCTTAGTGTTGATCCAGGTAAGAACAAATCTACATGTCTATAAACATCATATGTATCTGTTACTTGTTATTACTACTAGTGTTGATCCAAGTAAGAACAAATCTACATGTCTATAAACATCAGATGTATCTGTTACTTGTGTTACTACTAATAATGTTGATCCAAGTAAGAACAAATCTACATGTCTTCATACGAGATGTATCTGTTACTTGTTATTACTATTAGTGTTGATCCAGGTAAGAACAAATCTGCATGTCTATAGACATCAAATGTATCTGTTACGTGTTATTACTATTGGTGTTGATCCAAGTAAGAACAAATCTACATGTCTATCAACATCAGATGTATCTGTTACTTGTTATTAGTATTAGTATTCGTCCAGGTAAGAACAAATCTACATGTCTATAAACATCAGATGTATCTCTTACTTGTGTTATTACTATTGGTGTTGTTCCAAGTAAGAACAAATCTACATTGCTATAAACATGTTACCTGAGTTATTACTATTGGTGTTGATCCAGGTAAGAACAAACCTACATCTCTATAAACATCAGATGTATCTGTTACTTGTGTCATTACGATTGGTGTTGATCCAAGTAAGAACAACTCTACATGTTTATAAACATCAGATGTATCTGTTACTTGTTATTACTATTAGTGTTATTCCAGGTAAGAACAAATCTACATGTCTATAAACATCAGATATATCTGTTACTTGAGTTATAACTATTAGTGTTGATCCAAGTAAGAATAAATCTTCATGGCTATGAACATCAGATGTATCTGTTACTTGAGTTATTACTATTAGTGTTGATCCAAGTAAGAACAAATCTACATGTCTTCACATCCGATGTATCTCTTACTTGTTATTACTATTAGTGTTATTCCAGGTAAAAACAAATCTACATGTATGTAAACGTCAGATGTATCTGTTACCTGAGTTATTTCTATTAGTGTTATTCCAGGTAAGAACAAATCTACATGTCTTCATATCAGATGTATCTGTTACTTGAGTTATTACTATTAGTGTTGATCCAAGTAAGAACAAATCTACATGTCTATAAACATCAGATGTATCTGTTACTCTGTTATTACTATTGGTGTTGATCCAAGTAAGAACAAATCTACATGTCTATAAACATCAGATGTATCTGTTACTTGTGTTGTTACTCGTGGTGTTGATCCAGGTAAGAACAAATCTACATGTCTATAAACATCAGATGTATCTGTTACTTGTTATTACTATTAGTGTTGATCCAAGTAAGAACAAATCTACATGTCTATAAACATCAGATGTATCTGTTACTTGTGTTATTACTATTGGTGTTGATCCAAGTAAGAACAAATCTACATGTCTATAAACATCAGATGTATCTGTTACTTGAGTTATTACTATTAGTGTTATTCCAGGTAAGAACAAATCTACATGTCTTCATATCAGATGTATCTGTTACTTGAGTTATTACTATTAGTGTTGATCCAAGTAAGAACAAATCTACATGTCTTCACATCCGATGTATCTGTTACTTGTTATTACTATTAGTGTTATCCAAGGTAAGAACAAATCTACATGTCTGTAAACGTCAGATGTATCTGTTACCTGAGTTATTACTATTAGTGTTGATCCCAGTAAGAATAAATCTACATGTCTATAAACATCAGATATATTGTTACCTGAGTTATTTCTATTAGTGTTGATCCAGGTAAGAACAAATCTACATGTCTATAAACATCAGATGTATCTGTTACTTGTTATTACTATTAGTGTTGATCCAAGTAAGAACAAATCTACATGTCTATAAACATCAGATGTATCTGTTCCTCGAGTTATTACTATTAGTGTTGATCCAAGTAAGAACAAATCTACATGTCTATAAACATCAGATGTATCTGTTACTTGTTATTACTATTGGTGTTGATCCAAGTAAGAACAAATCTTCATGGCTATAAACATCAGATGTATCTGTTACTTGTTATTACTATTAGTGTCCAGGTAAGAACAAATCTACATCATATCAGATGTATCTGTTACTTCAATTATAAGAAGTGTTGATCGAAGTAAGAACAAATCTACATGTCTATAAACATCAGATGTATCTGTTACTTGTTATTACTATTAGTGTTATTCCAGGTAAGAACAAATCTACATGTCTATAAACATCAGATGTATCTGTTACTTGAGTTATTACTATTAGTGTTGATCCAAGTAAGAACAAATCTACATGTCTATAAACATCAGATGTATCTGTTACTTGTTATCACTATTAGTGTTGATCCAAGTAAGAACAAATCTACATGTCTATAAACATCAGATGTATCTGTTACTTGTGTTGTTACTCGTGGTGTTGATCCAGGTAAGAACAAACCTACATCTCTATAAACATCAGATGTATCTGTTACTTGTTATTACTATTAGTGTTGATCCAGGTAAGAACAAATCTTCATGGCTATAAACATCAGATGTATCTGTTACTTGTGTATTACTATTGGTGTTGATCCAAGTAAGAACAAATCTACATGTCTATAAACATCAGATGTATCTGTTACTTGTTATTACTATTAGTGTTATTCCAGGTAAGAACAAATCTGCATGTCTTCATATCAGATGTATCTGTTACTTGAGTTATTACTATTAGTGTTGATCCAAGTAAGAACAAATCTACATGTCTATAAACATCAGATGTATCTGTTACTTGAGTTATTACTATTAGTGTTGATCCAAGTAAGAACAAATCTACATGTCTTCACATCAGATGTATCTCTTACATTACTATTAGTGTTATTCCAGGTAAAAACAAATCTACATGTCTGTAAACGTCAGATGTATCTGTTACCTGAGTTATTACTATTAGTGTTGATCCAAGTAAGAACAAATCTACATGTCTATAAACATCAGATGTATCTGTTACTTGAGTTATTACTATTAGTGTTGATCCAGGTAAGAACAAATCTACATGTCTATAAACATCAGATGTATCTGTTACTTGTTATCACTATTAGTGTTCATCGAAGTAAGAACAAACCAACATCTCTATAAACATCAGATGTATCTGTTACTTGAGTTATTACTATTAGTGTTGATCCAAGTAAGAACAAATCTACATGTCTATAAACATCAGATGTATCTGTTACTTGTTATTACTATTGGTGTTGATCCAAGTAAGAACAAATCTACATGTCTATAAACATCAGATGTATCTGTTACTTGTTATTACTATTAGTGTTGATCCAGGTAAGAACAAATCTACATGTCTATAAACATCAGATGTATCTGTTACTCCAGTTATTACTATTAGTGTTGATCCAAGTAAGAACAAATCTACATGTCTATAAACATCAGATGTATCTGTTACTTGTTATTACTATTAGTGTTGATCCAGGTAAGAACAAATCTACATGTCTATAAACATCAGATGTATCTGTTACTTGAGTTATTACTATTAGTGTTGATCCAAGTAAGAACAAATCTACATGTCTATAAACATCAGATGTATCTGTTACTTGTTATTACTATTAGTGTTGATCCAGGTAAGAACAAATCTACATGTCTATAAACATCAGATGTATCTGTTACTTGAGTTATTACAATTAGTGTTGATCCAAGTAAGAACAAACCTACATCTCTATAAACATCAGATGTATCTGTTACTCGAGTTATTACTATTAGTGTTGATCCAAGTAAGAACAAATCTACATGTCTATAAACGTCAGATGTATCTGTTACTTGTTATTACTATTGGTGTTGATCCAAGTAAGAACAAATCTACATGTCTATAAACATCAGATGTATCTGTTACTTGTTATTACTATTAGTGTTGATCCAGGTAAGAACAAATCTACATGTCTATAAACATCAGATGTATCTGTTACTTGTTATTACTATTAGTGTTGATCCAAGTAAGAACAAATCTACATGTCTATAAACATCAGATGTATCTGTTACTTGTTATTACTATTAGTGTTGATCCAGGTAAGAACAAATCTACATGTCTATAAACATCAGATGTATCTGTTACTTTTGTTATTACTATTGGTATTGATCTAAGTAAGAACAAATCTACATTGCTATAAACATGTTACCTGAGTTATTACTATTGGTGTTGATCCAGGTAAGAACAAACCTACATCTCTATAAACATCAGATGTATCTGTTACTTGTTATTACTATTAGTGTTCATCCAAGTAAGAACAAATCTACATGTCTATAAACATCAGATGTATCTGTTACTTGTTATTACTATTAGTGTTATTCCAGGTAAGAACAAATCTACATGTCTATAAATATCAGATGTATCTGTTACTTGAGTTATTACTATTAGTGTTGATCCAAGTAAGAATAAATCTTCATGGCTATAAACATCAGATGTATCTGTTACTTGAGTTATTACTATTAGTGTTGATCCAAGTAAGAACAAATCTACATGTCTATAAACATCAGATGTATCTGTTACTTGTTATTACTATTAGTGTTATTCCAGGTAAGAACAAATCTACATGTCTATAAACGTCAGATGTATCTGTTACCTGAGTTATTTCTATTAGTGTTATTCCAGGTAAGAACAAATCTACATGTCTTCATATCAGATGTATCTGTTACTTGAGTTATTACTATTAGTGTTGATCCAAGTAAGAACAAATCTACATGTCTATAAACATCAGATGTATCTGTTACTTGTTATTACTATTGGTGTTGATCCAAGTAAGAACAAATCTACATGTCTATAAACATCAGATGTATCTGTTACTTGTGTTGTTACTATTGGTGTTGATCCAGGTAAGAACAAACCTACATCTCTATAAACATCAGATGTATCTGTTACTTGCTACTACTATTAGTGTTGATCCAGGTAAGAACAACTCTACATGTCTATAAACATCAGATGTATCTGTTACTTGTTATTACTATTAGTGTTGATCCAAGTAAGAATAAATCTACATGTCTATAAACATCAGATGTATCTGTTACTTGTTATTACTATTAGTGTTATCCAGGTAAGAACAAATCTACATGTCTATAAACATCAGATGTATCTGTTACTTGAGTTATTACTATTAGTGTTGATCCAAGTAAGAACAAATCTACATGTCTATAAACATCAGATGTATCTGTTACTTGAGTTATTACTATTAGTGTTGATCCAAGTAAGAACAAATCTACATGTCTTAACATCCGATGTATCTCTTACTTGTTATTACTATTAGTGTTATTCCAGGTAAAAACAAATCTACATGTCTGTAAACGTCAGATGTATCTGTTACCTGAGTTATTACTATTAGTGTTGATCCCAGTAAGAATAAATCTACATGTCTATAAACATCAGATATATTGTTACCTGAGTTATTACTATTAGTGTTGATCCAGGTAAGAACAAACCTACATCTGTATAAACATCAGATGTATCTGTTACTTGTTATCACTATTAGTGTTCATCTAAGTAAGAACAAATCTACATGTCTATAAACATCAGATGTATCTGTTACTCGAGTTATTACTATTAGTGTTGATCCAAGTAAGAACAAATCTACATGTCTATAAACATCAGATGTATCTGTTACTTGTTATTACTATTGGTGTTGATCCAAGTAAGAACAAATCTACATGTCTATAAACATCAGATGTATCTGTTACTTGTTATTACTATTAGTGTTATTCCAGGTAAGAACAAATCTACATGTCTATAAACATCAGATGTATCTGTTACTCAATTATTACTATTAGTGTTGATCCAAGTAAGAACAAATCTACATGTCTATAAACATCAGATGTATCTGTTACTTGTTATTACTATTAGTGTTATCCAGGTAAAACAAATCTACATGTCTATAAACATCAGATGTATCTGTTACTTGAGTTATTACTATTAGTGTTGATCCAAGTAAGAACAAATCTACATGTCTATAAACATCAGATGTATCTGTTACTTGTTATTACTATTAGTGTTATTCCAGGTAAGAACAAATCTACATGTCTATAAACATCAGATGTATCTGTTACTTGAGTTATTACTATTAGTGTTGATCCAAGTAAGAACAAATCTACATGTCTATAAACATCAGATGTATATATTACTTGTTATCACTATTAGTGTTCATCTAAGTAAGAACAAATCTACATGTCTATAAACATCAGATGTATCTGTTACTTCTGTTGTTACTCGTGGTGTTGATCCAAGTAAGAACAAATCTACATGTCTATAAACATCAGATGTATCTGTTACTTGTTATTACTATTAGTGTTGATCCAGGTAAGAACAAATCTGCATGTCTATAGACATCAGATGTATCTGTTACTTGTTATTACTATTGGTGTTGATCCAAGTAAGAACAAATCTACATGTCTATAAACATCAGATGTATCTGTTACTTGTTATTACTATTAGTGTTGTCCAGGTAAGAACAAATCTACATGTCTATAAACATCAGATGTATCTGTTACTTGTGTTATTACTATTAGTGTTGATCCAAGTAAGAACAAATCTACATGTCTATAAACATGTTCTGTTACTGAGTTATTACTATTGGTGTTGATCCAGGTAAGAACAAACCTACATCTCTATAAACATCAGATGTATCTGTTACTTGTGTCATTACGATTGGTGTTGATCCAAGTAAGAACAACTCTACATGTTTATAAACATCAGATGTATCTGTTACTTGTTATTACTATTAGTGTTATTCCAGGTAAGAACAAATCTACATGTCTATAAACATCAGATGTATCTGTTACTTGAGTTATTACTATTAGTGTTGATCCAAGTAAGAACAAATCTACATGTCTATAAACATCAGATGTATCTGTTACTTGAGTTATTACTATTAGTGTTGATCCAAGTAAGAACAAATCTACATGTCTATAAACATCAGATGTATCTGTTACTTGTTATTACTATTAGTGTTATCCAGGTAAGAACAAATCTACATGTCTATAAACATCAGATGTATCTGTTACCTGAGTTATTACTATTAGTGTTGATCCAGGTAAGAACAAATCTACATGTCTATAAACATCAGATGTATCTGTTACTCGAGTTATTACTATTAGTGTTGATCCAAGTAAGAACAAATCTACATGTCTATAAACATCAGATGTATCTGTTACTTGTTATTACTATTGGTGTTGATCCAAGTAAGAACAAATCTACATGTCTATAAACATCAGATGTATCTGTTACTTTTGTTATTACTATTGGTGTTGATCCAGGTAAGAACAAATCTACATCTCTATAAACATCAGATGTATCTGTCACTTGCTACTACTATTAGTGTTGATCCAGGTAAGAACAAATCTGCATGGCTATAAACATCAGATGTATCTGTTACTTGTGTCATTACTATTGGTGTTGATCCAAGTAAGAACAAATCTACATGTCTATAAACATCAGATGTATCTGTTACTTGTTATTACTATTAGTGTTATTCCAGGTAAGAACAAATCTACATGTCTTAAACATCAGATGTATCTGTTACTTGTTATTACTATTAGTGTTGATCCAAGTAAGAACAAATCTACATGTCTATAAACATCAGATGTATCTGTTACTTGAGTTATTACTATTAGTGTTGATCCAAGTAAGAACAAATCTACATGTCTTCACATCCGATGTATCTGTTACTTGTTATTACTATTAGTGTTATTCCAGGTAAAAACAAATCTACATGTCTATAAACATCAGATGTATCTGTTACCTGAGTTATTACTATTAGTGTTGATCCAAGTAAGAACAAATCTACATGTCTATAAACATCAGATGTATTGTTACCTGAGTTATTACTATTAGTGTTGATCCAGGTAAGAACAAACCTACATCTCTATAAACATCAGATGTATCTGTTACTCGTGTTATTTCTATTAGTGTTGATCCAGGTAAGAACAAACCTACATCTCTATAAACATCAGATGTATCTGTTACTCGAGTTATTACTATTAGTGTTGATCCAAGTAAGAACAAATCTACATGTCTATAAACATCAGATGTATCTGTTACTTGTTATTACTATTGGTGTTGATCCAAGTAAGAACAAATCTACATGTCTATAAACATCAGATGTATCTGTTACTTGTTATTACTATTAGTGTTATTCCAGGTAAGAACAAATCTACATGTCTATAAATATCAGATGTATCTGTTACTTGAATTATTACTATTAGTGTTGATCCAAGTAAGAACAAATCTACATGTCTATAAACATCAGATGTATCTGTTACTTGTTATTACTATTAGTGTTATCCAGGTAGAACAAATCTACATGTCAGATGTATCTGTTCTGAGTTATTACTATTGGTGTTGATCCAAGTAAGAACAAATCTACATGTCTATAAACATCAGATGTATCTGTTACTTGTTATTACTATTAGTGTTATTCCAGGTAAGAACAAATCTACATGTCTATAAACATCAGATGTATCTGTTACTTGAGTTATTACTATTAGTGTTGATCCAAGTAAGAACAAATCTACATGTCTATAAACATCAGATGTATCTGTTACTTGAGTTATTACTATTAGTGTTGATCCAAGTAAGAACAAATCTACATGTCTATAAACATCAGATGTATCTGTTACTTTGTTATTACTATTGGTGTTGATCCAAGTAAGAACAAATCTACATGTCTATAAACATCAGATGTATCTGTTACTTGTTATTACTATTAGTGTTGATCCAGGTAAGAACAAATCTACATGTCTATAAACATCAGATGTATCTGTTACTTGTTGTTACTATTAGTGTTGATCCAAGTAAGAACAAATCTACATGTCTATAAACATCAGATGTATCTGTTACTTGTTATACTATTAGTGTTGTCCAGGTAAGAACAAATCTACATGTCTATAAACATCAGATGTATCTGTTACTGTGTTATTACTATTAGTGTTGATCCAAGTAAGAACAAATCTACATGTCTATAAACATCAGATGTATCTGTTACTATAAACATCAGATGTATTATTACTATTAGTGTTGATCCAAGTAAGAACAAATCTACATGTCTATAAACATCAGATGTATCTGTTACTTGTGTTATTACTATTAGTGTTGATCCAGGTAAGAACAAATCTACATGTCTAAACATCAGATGTATCTGTTACTTGAGTTATTACTATTAGTGTTGATCCAAGTAAGAACAAATCTACATGTCTATAAACATCAGATGTATCTGTTACTTGAGTTATTACTATTAGTGTTGATCCAAGTAAGAACAAATCTACATGTCTATAAACATCAGATGTATCTGTTACTTGTTATTACTATTAGTGTTGATCCAGGTAAGAACAAATCTACATGTCTATAAACATCAGATGTATCTGTTACTTGAGTTATTACTATTAGTGTTGATCCAGGTAAGAACAAATCTACATGTCTATAAACATCAGATGTATCTGTTACTTGAGTTATTACTATTAGTGTTGATCCAAGTAAGAACAAATCTACATGTCTATAAACATCAGATGTATCTGTTACTTGTTATTACTATTAGTGTTGATCCAAGTAAGAACAAATCTACATGTCTATAAACATCAGATGTATCTGTTACTTGTGTTATTACTATTGGTGTTGATCCAGGTAAGAACAAATCTACATGTCTATAAACATCAGATGTATCTGTTACTTGTTATTACTATTAGTGTTGATCCAGGTAAGAACAAATCTACATGTCTATAAACATCAGATGTATCTGTTACTTGTGTTATTACTATTGGTGTTGATCCAAGTAAGAACAAATCTACATGTCTATAAACATCAGATGTATCTGTTACTTGTTATTACTATTAGTGTTGATCCAGGTAAGAACAAATCTACATGTCTTAAATATCAGATGTATCTGTTACTTGAGTTATTACTATTAGTGTTGATCCAAGTAAGAACAAATCTACATGTCTATAAACATCAGATGTATCTGTTACTTGTTATTACTATTAGTGTTATTCCAGGTAAGAACAAATCTACATGTCTATAAACATCAGATGTATCTGTTACTTGAGTTATTACTATTAGTGTTGATCCAAGTAAGAACAAATCTACATGTCTATAAACATCAGATGTATCTGTTACTTGAGTTATTACTATTAGTGTTGATCCAGGTAAGAACAAATCTACATGTCTATAAACATCAGATGTATCTGTTACTTGTTATTACTATTAGTGTTGATCCAAGTAAGAACAAATCTACATGTCTATAAACATCAGATGTATCTGTTACTTGAGTTATTACTATTAGTGTTGATCCAAGTAAAACAAATCTACATGTCTATAAACATCAGATGTATCTGTTACTTGTTATTACTATTGGTGTTGATCCAAGTAAGAACAAATCTACATGTCTATAAACATCAGATGTATCTGTTACTTGTGTTATTACTATTAGTGTTGATCCAAGTAAGAACAAATCTACATGTCTCAGATGTATCTGAGTTATTACTATTGGTGTTGATCAGATGTATCTGTTACTGACTTGTTATTACTATTAGTGTTGATCCAAGTAAGAACAAATCTACATGTCTATAAACATCAGATGTATCTGTTACTTGTTATTACTATTAGTGTTGATCCAGGTAAGAACAAATCTACATGTCTATAAACATCAGATGTATCTGTTACTTGAGTTATTACTATTAGTGTTGATCCAAGTAAGAACAAATCTACATGTCTATAAACATCAGATGTATATGTTACTTGTTATTACTATTAGTGTTGATCCAGGTAAGAACAAATCTACATGTCTATAAACATCAGATGTATCTGTTACTTGAGTTATTACTATTAGTGTTGATCCAGGTAAGAACAAATCTACATGTCTATAAACATCAGATGTATCTGTTACTTGAGTTATTACTATTAGTGTTGATCCAAGTAAGAACAAATCTACATCTACATCAGATGTATCTGTTACTCTGTTATTACTATTGGTGTTGACTACATCTATAAACATCAGATGTATCTGTTACTTGTGTTATTACTATTGGTGTTGATCCAGGTAAGAACAAATCTACATCTCTATAAACATCAGATGTATCTGTTACTTGTTATTACTATTAGTGTTGATCCAGGTAAGAACAAATCTACATGTCTATAAACATCAGATGTATCTGTTACTTGTGTTATTACTATTAGTGTTGATCCAAGTAAGAACAAATCTACATGTCTATAAACATCAGATGTATCTGTTACTTGTTATTACTATTAGTGTTATCCAGGTAAGAACAAATCTACATGTCTATAAACATCAGATGTATCTGTTACTTGAGTTATTACTATTAGTGTTGATCCAAGTAAGAACAAATCTACATGTCTATAAACATCAGATGTATCTGTTACTGAGTTATTACTATTAGTGTTGATCCAAGTAAGAACAAATCTACATAAACATCAGATGTATCTGTTACTTGTTATTACTATTAGTGTTATCCAGGAACAAATCTACATGTCTATAAACATCAGATGTATCTGTTACTTGAGTTATTACTATTAGTGTTGATCCAAGTAAGAACAAATCTACATGTCTATAAACATCAGATGTATCTGTTACTTGAGTTATTACTATTAGTGTTGATCCAGGTAAGAACAAATCTACATGTCTATAAACATCAGATGTATCTGTTACTTGTTATTACTATTAGTGTTGATCCAAGTAAGAACAAATCTACATGTCTATAAACATCAGATGTATCTGTTACTTGAGTTATTACTATTAGTGTTGATCCAAGTAAGAACAAATCTACATGTCTATAAACATCAGATGTATCTGTTACTTGTTATTACTATTAGTGTTGATCCAAGTAAGAACAAATCTACATGTCTATAAACATCAGATGTATCTGTTACTTGTTATTATCCAGGTAAGAACAAATCTACATGTCTTAAACATCAGATGTATCTGTTACTTGAGTTATTACTATTAGTGTTGATCCAAGTAAGAACAAATCTACATGTCTATAAACATCAGATGTATCTGTTACTTGTTATTACTATTAGTGTTATCCAGGTAAGAACAAATCTACATGTCTATAAACATCAGATGTATCTGTTACTTGAGTTATTACTATTAGTGTTGATCCAAGTAAGAACAAATCTACATGTCTATAAACATCAGATGTATCTGTTACTTGTTATTACTATTAGTGTTGATCCAGGTAAGAACAAATCTACATGTCTATAAACATCAGATGTATCTGTTACTTGAGTTATTACTATTAGTGTTGATCCAAGTAAGAACAAATCTACATGTCTATAAACATCAGATGTATCTGTTACTTGAGTTATTACTATTAGTGTTGATCCAAGTAAGAACAAATCTACATGTCTATAAACATCAGATGTATCTGTTACTTGTGTTATTACTATTGGTGTTGATCCAAGTAAGAACAAATCTACATGTCTATAAACATCAGATGTATCTGTTACTTGTTATTACTATTAGTGTTGATCCAGGTAAGAACAAATCTACATGTCTATAAACATCAGATGTATCTGTTACTTGTTATTACTATTAGTGTTGATCCAAGTAAGAACAAATCTACATGTCTATAAACATCAGATGTATCTGTTACTTGTGTTATTACTATTAGTGTTGATCCAAGTAAGAACAAATCTACATGTCTATAAACATAGATGTAACTTGTTATTACAGTGTTGATGTAAGAACAAATCTACATGTCTATACAGATGTATCTGTTACTTGTTATTACTATTGGTGTTGATAGTAAGAACAAATCTACATGATCATCAGATGTAACTTGTTAACTAAATCAGGTAAGAACAAATCTACATGTCTATAAACATCAGATGTATCTGTTACTTGAGTTATTACTATTAGTGTTGATCCAAGTAAGAACAAATCTACATGTCTATAAACATCAGATGTATCTGTTACTTGAGTTATTACTATTAGTGTTGATCCAAGTAAGAACAAATCTACATGTCTATAAACATCAGATGTATCTGTTACTTGTTATTACTATTAGTGTTATCCAGGTAAGAACAAATCTACATGTCTATAAACATCAGATGTATCTGTTACTTGAGTTATTACTATTAGTGTTGATCCAAGTAAGAACAAATCTACATGTCTATAAACATCAGATGTATCTGTTACTTGAGTTATTACTATTAGTGTTGATCCAAGTAAGAACAAATCTACATGTCTATAAACATCAGATGTATCTGTTACTTGTTATTACTATTAGTGTTGATCCAAGTAAGAACAAATCTACATGTCTATAAACATCAGATGTATCTGTTACTTGTGTTATTACTATTAGTGTTGATCCAGGTAAGAACAAACCTACATCTCTATAAACATCAGATGTATCTGTTACTTGCTACTACTATTAGTGTTGATCCAGGTAAGAACAACTCTACATGTCTATAAACATCAGATGTATCTGTTACTTGTTATTACTATTAGTGTTGATCCAAGTAAGAACAAATCTACATGTCTATAAACATCAGATGTATCTGTTACTTGTTATTACTATTAGTGTTGATCCAGGTAAGAACAAATCTACATGTCTATAAACATCAGATGTATCTGTTACTTGAGTTATTACTATTAGTGTTGATCCAAGTAAGAACAAATCTACATGTCTTAAACATCAGATGTATCTGTTACTTGTTATTACTATTAGTGTTGATCCAAGTAAGAACAAATCTACATGTCTATAAACATCAGATGTATCTGTTACTTGAGTTATTACTATTAGTGTTGATCCAAGTAAGAACAAATCTAGATCTGTATAAACATCAGATGTATCTGTTACTTGTTATTACTATTAGTGTTCATCCAAGTAAGAACAAATCTACATGTCTATAAACATCAGATGTATATGTTACTTGTTATTACTATTAGTGTTGATCCAAGTAAGAACAAATCTACATGTCTATAAACATCAGATGTATCTGTTACTTGAGTTATTACTATTAGTGTTGATCCAAGTAAGAACAAATCTACATGTCTATAAACATCAGATGTATCTGTTACTTGTTATTACTATTGGTGTTGATCCAAGTAAGAACAAATCTACATGTCTATAAACATCAGATGTATCTGTTACTTGTTATTACTATTAGTGTTGATCCAGGTAAGAACAAATCTACATGTCTATAAACATCAGATGTATCTGTTACTTGTTATTACTATTAGTGTTGATCCAAGTAAGAACAAATCTACATGTCTATAAACATCAGATGTATCTGTTACTTGTTATTACTATTAGTGTTGATCCAGGTAAGAACAAATCTACATGTCTATAAACATCAGATGTATCTGTTACTTGAGTTATTACTATTAGTGTTGATCCAAGTAAGAACAAATCTACATGTCTATAAACATCAGATGTATCTGTTACTTGTTATTACTATTAGTGTTGATCCAAGTAAGAACAAATCTACATGTCTATAAACATCAGATGTATCTGTTACTTGTTATTACTATTAGTGTTGATCCAGGTAAGAACAAATCTACATGTCTATAAACATCAGATGTATCTGTTACTTGTTATTACTATTAGTGTTGATCCAGGTAAGAACAAATCTACATGTCTATAAACATCAGATGTATCTGTTACTTGTTATTACTATTAGTGTTGATCCAAGTAAGAACAAATCTACATGTCTATAAACATCAGATGTATCTGTTACTTGTTATTACTATTAGTGTTGATCCAGGTAAGAACAAATCTACATGTCTATAAACATCAGATGTATCTGTTACTTGTTATTACTATTAGTGTTGATCCAAGTAAGAACAAATCTACATGTCTATAAACATCAGATGTATCTGTTACTTGAGTTATTACTATTAGTGTTGATCCAAGTAAGAACAAATCTACATGTCTATAAACATCAGATGTATCTGTTACTTGTTATTACTATTAGTGTTGATCCAAGTAAGAACAAATCTACATGTCTATAAACATCAGATGTATCTGTTACTTGAGTTATTACTATTAGTGTTGATCCAGGTAAGAACAAATCTACATGTCTATAAACATCAGATGTATCTGTTACTTGTTATTACTATTAGTGTTGATCCAAGTAAGAACAAATCTACATGTCTATAAACATCAGATGTATCTGTTACTTGTTATTACTATTAGTGTTGATCCAAGTAAGAACAAATCTACATGTCTATAAACATCAGATGTATCTGTTACTTGTTATTACTATTAGTGTTGATCCAAGTAAGAACAAATCTACATGTCTATAAACATCAGATGTATCTGTTACTTGTTATTACTATTAGTGTTATCCAGGTAAGAACAAATCTACATGTCTATAAACATCAGATGTATCTGTTACTTGAGTTATTACTATTAGTGTTGATCCAAGTAAGAACAAATCTACATGTCTATAAACATCAGATGTATCTGTTACTTGTTATTACTATTAGTGTTGATCCAGGTAAGAACAAATCTACATGTCTATAAACATCAGATGTATCTGTTACTTGTTATTACTATTAGTGTTGATCCAAGTAAGAACAAATCTACATGTCTATAAACATCAGATGTATCTGTTACTTGAGTTATTACTATTAGTGTTGATCCAAGTAAGAACAAATCTACATGTCTATAAACATCAGATGTATCTGTTACTTGAGTTATTACTATTAGTGTTGATCCAAGTAAGAACAAATCTACATGTCTATAAACATCAGATGTATCTGTTACTTGTTATTACTATTAGTGTTGATCCAGGTAAGAACAAATCTACATGTCTATAAACATCAGATGTATCTGTTACTTGTTATTACTATTAGTGTTGATCCAAGTAAGAACAAATCTACATGTCTATAAACATCAGATGTATCTGTTACTTGTGTTATTACTATTGGTGTTGATCCAGGTAAGAACAAATCTACATGTCTATAAACATCAGATGTATCTGTTACTTGTTATTACTATTAGTGTTGATCCAGGTAAGAACAAATCTACATGTCTATAAACATCAGATGTATCTGTTACTTGTGTTATTACTATTAGTGTTGATCCAAGTAAGAACAAATCTACATGTCTATAAACATCAGATGTATCTGTTACTTTGTTATTACTATTAGTGTTGATCCAAGTAAGAACAAATCTACATGTCTATAAACATCAGATGTATCTGTTACTTGTTATTACTATTAGTGTTGATCCAGGTAAGAACAAATCTACATGTCTATAAACATCAGATGTATCTGTTACTTGAGTTATTACTATTAGTGTTGATCCAAGTAAGAACAAATCTACATGTCTATAAACATCAGATGTATCTGTTACTTGAGTTATTACTATTAGTGTTGATCCAAGTAAGAACAAATCTACATGTCTATAAACATCAGATGTATCTGTTACTTGAGTTATTACTATTAGTGTTGATCCAAGTAAGAACAAATCTACATGTCTATAAACATCAGATGTATCTGTTACTTGTTATTACTATTAGTGTTGATCCAGGTAAGAACAAATCTACATGTCTATAAACATCAGATGTATCTGTTACTTGTTATTACTATTAGTGTTGATCCAAGTAAGAACAAATCTACATGTCTATAAACATCAGATGTATCTGTTACTTGTGTTATTACTATTAGTGTTGATCCAGGTAAGAACAAATCTACATGTCTATAAACATCAGATGTATCTGTTACTTGTTATTACTATTAGTGTTGATCCAAGTAAGAACAAATCTACATGTCTATAAACATCAGATGTATCTGTTACTTGTGTTATTACTATTAGTGTTGATCCAAGTAAGAACAAATCTACATGTCTATAAACATCAGATGTATCTGTTACTTGTTATTACTATTAGTGTTGATCCAGGTAAGAACAAATCTACATGTCTATAAACATCAGATGTATCTGTTACTTGAGTTATTACTATTAGTGTTGATCCAGGTAAGAACAAATCTACATGTCTATAAACATCAGATGTATCTGTTACTTGTTATTACTATTAGTGTTGATCCAAGTAAGAACAAATCTACATGTCTATAAACATCAGATGTATCTGTTACTTGAGTTATTACTATTAGTGTTGATCCAAGTAAGAACAAATCTACATGTCTATAAACATCAGATGTATCTGTTACTTGAGTTATTACTATTAGTGTTGATCCAAGTAAGAACAAATCTACATGTCTATAAACATCAGATGTATCTGTTACTTGTTATTACTATTAGTGTTGATCCAAGTAAGAACAAATCTACATGTCTATAAACATCAGATGTATCTGTTACTTGTTATTACTATTAGTGTTATCCAGGTAAGAACAAATCTACATGTCTATAAACATCAGATGTATCTGTTACTTGAGTTATTACTATTAGTGTTGATCCAAGTAAGAACAAATCTACATGTCTATAAACATCAGATGTATCTGTTACTTGTTATTACTATTAGTGTTGATCCAGGTAAGAACAAATCTACATGTCTATAAACATCAGATGTATCTGTTACTTGAGTTATTACTATTAGTGTTGATCCAAGTAAGAACAAATCTACATGTCTATAAACATCAGATGTATCTGTTACTTGTTATTACTATTAGTGTTGATCCAGGTAAGAACAAATCTACATGTCTATAAACATCAGATGTATCTGTTACTTGAGTTATTACTATTAGTGTTGATCCAAGTAAGAACAAATCTACATGTCTATAAACATCAGATGTATCTGTTACTTGTTATTACTATTAGTGTTGATCCAAGTAAGAACAAATCTACATGTCTATAAACATCAGATGTATCTGTTACTTGTTATTACTATTAGTGTTGATCCAAGTAAGAACAAATCTACATGTCTATAAACATCAGATGTATCTGTTACTTTGTTATTACTATTAGTGTTGATCCAAGTAAGAACAAATCTACATGTCTATAAACATCAGATGTATCTGTTACTTGTTATTACTATTAGTGTTGATCCAAGTAAGAACAAATCTACAATCAGATCTGTTACTTGTACATGTCTGAGTTATAAGAACAAAAACTATCAGATGTATCTGTTACTTGAGTTATTACTATTAGTGTTGATCCAAGTAAGAACAAATCTACATGTCTATAAACATCAGATGTATCTGTTACTTGTTATTACTATTAGTGTTATCCAGGTAAGAACAAATCTACATGTCTATAAACATCAGATGTATCTGTTACTTGAGTTATTACTATTAGTGTTGATCCAAGTAAGAACAAATCTACATGTCTATAAACATCAGATGTATCTGTTACTTGTTATTACTATTAGTGTTGATCCAGGTAAGAACAAATCTACATGTCTATAAACATCAGATGTATCTGTTACTTGTTATTACTATTAGTGTTGATCCAAGTAAGAACAAATCTACATGTCTATAAACATCAGATGTATCTGTTACTTGAGTTATTACTATTAGTGTTGATCCAAGTAAGAACAAATCTACATGTCTATAAACATCAGATGTATCTGTTACTTGTTATTACTATTAGTGTTGATCCAGGTAAGAACAAATCTACATGTCTAAACATCAGATGTATCTGTTACTTGTTATTACAGTGTTGATGTAAGAACAAATCATGTCTATAAACATCAGATGTATCTGTTACTTTGTTATTACTATTAGTGTTGATCCAGGTAAGAACAAATCTACATGTCTATAAACATCAGATGTATCTGTTACTGTTGTTATTACTATTAGTGTTGATCCAAGTAAGAACAAATCTACATGTCTATATGTAACTTGTTATTCAGTGATGTATCTGTTATCTTGTTACTTGAGTTATTACTATTAGTGTTATCCAGGTAAGTGTTGATACTTGAGTTATTACTATTAGTGTTGATCAAGTAAGAACAAATCTACATGTCTATAAACATCATATGTATCTGTTACTTGTTATTACTATTAGTGTTGATCCAAGTAAGAACAAATCTACATGTCTATAAACGTTAGATGTATCTGTTACCTGAGTTATTACTATTAGTGTTGATCCAAGTAAGAACAAATCTACATGTCTATAAACATCAGATGTATCTGTTACTGAGTTATTACTATTAGTGTTGATCCAAGTAAGAACAAATCTACATGTCTATAAACATCAGATGTATCTGTTACTTGTTATTACTATTAGTGTTGATCCAAGTAAGAACAAATCTACATGTCTATAAACATCAGATGTATCTGTTACTTGTTATTACTATTAGTGTTGATCCAAGTAAGAACAAATCTACATGTCTATAAACATCAGATGTATCTGTTACTTTGTTATTACTATTAGTGTTGATCCAAGTAAGAACAAATCTACATGTCTATAAACATCAGATGTATCTGTTACTTGTTATTACTATTAGTGTTGATCCAGGTAAGAACAAATCTGCATGGCTATAAACATCAGATGTATCTGTTACTTGAGTTATTACTATTAGTGTTGATCCAAGTAAGAACAAATCTACATGTCTATAAACATCAGATGTATCTGTTACTTGTTATTACTATTAGTGTTGATCCAGGTAAGAACAAATCTACATGTCTATAAACATCAGATGTATCTGTTACTTGAGTTATTACTATTAGTGTTGATCCAGGTAAGAACAAATCTACATGTCTATAAACATCAGATGTATCTGTTACTTGTTATTACTATTAGTGTTGATCCAGGTAAGAACAAATCTACATGTCTATAAACATCAGATGTATCTGTTACTTGAGTTATTACTATTAGTGTTGATCCAAGTAAGAACAAATCTACATGTCTATAAACATCAGATGTATCTGTTACTTGAGTTATTACTATTAGTGTTGATCCAGGTAAGAACAAATCTACATGTCTATAAACATCAGATGTATCTGTTACTTGTGTTATTACTATTAGTGTTGATCCAAGTAAGAACAAATCTACATGTCTATAAACATCAGATGTATCTGTTACTTGTTATTACTATTAGTGTTGATCCAGGTAAGAACAAATCTACATGTCTATAAACATCAGATGTATCTGTTACTTGTTATTACTATTAGTGTTGATCCAAGTAAGAACAAATCTACATGTCTATAAACATCAGATGTATCTGTTACTTGTTATTACTATTAGTGTTGATCCAAGTAAGAACAAATCTACATGTCTATAAACATCAGATGTATCTGTTACTTGTTATTACTATTAGTGTTGATCCAAGTAAGAACAAATCTACATGTCTATAAACATCAGATGTATCTGTTACTTGTTATTACTATTAGTGTTGATCCAAGTAAGAACAAATCTACATGTCTATAAACATCAGATGTATCTGTTACTTGAGTTATTACTATTAGTGTTGATCCAAGTAAGAACAAATCTACATGTCTATAAACATCAGATGTATCTGTTACTTGAGTTATTACTATTAGTGTTGATCCAAGTAAGAACAAATCTACATGTCTATAAACATCAGATGTATCTGTTACTTGAGTTATTACTATTAGTGTTGATCCAGGTAAGAACAAATCTACATGTCTATAAACATCAGATGTATCTGTTACTTGTTATTACTATTAGTGTTGATCCAGGTAAGAACAAATCTACATGTCTATAAACATCAGATGTATCTGTTACTTGAGTTATTACTATTAGTGTTGATCCAGGTAAGAACAAATCTACATGTCTATAAACATCAGATGTATCTGTTACTTGAGTTATTACTATTAGTGTTGATCCAAGTAAGAACAAATCTACATGTCTATAAACATCAGATGTATCTGTTACTTGTTATTACTATTAGTGTTGATCCAGGTAAGAACAAATCTACATGTCTATAAACATCAGATGTATCTGTTACTTGTGTTATTACTATTAGTGTTGATCCAGGTAAGAACAAATCTACATGTCTATAAACATCAGATGTATCTGTTACTTGTTATTACTATTAGTGTTGATCCAGGTAAGAACAAATCTACATGTCTATAAACATCAGATGTATCTGTTACTTGAGTTATTACTATTAGTGTTGATCCAAGTAAGAACAAATCTACATGTCTATAAACATCAGATGTATCTGTTACTTGTTATTACTATTAGTGTTGATCCAGGTAAGAACAAATCTACATGTCTATAAACATCAGATGTATCTGTTACTTGAGTTATTACTATTAGTGTTGATCCAAGTAAGAACAAATCTACATGTCTATAAACATCAGATGTATCTGTTACTTGTTATTACTATTAGTGTTATCCAGGTAAAACAAATCTACATGTCTATAAACATCAGATGTATCTGTTACTTGAGTTATTACTATTAGTGTTGATCCAAGTAAGAACAAATCTACATGTCTATAAACATCAGATGTATCTGTTACTTGAGTTATTACTATTAGTGTTGATCCAGGTAAGAACAAATCTACATGTCTATAAACATCAGATGTATCTGTTATTTTGTTATTACTATTAGTGTTGATCCCAGTAAGAACAAATCTACATGTCTATAAACATCAGATGTATCTGTTACTTGAGTTATTACTATTAGTGTTGATCCAAGTAAGAACAAATCTACATGTCTATAAACATCAGATGTATCTGTTACTTGTGTTATTACTATTAGTGTTGATCCAGGTAAGAACAAATCTACATGTCTATAAACATCAGATGTATCTGTTACTTGTTATTACTATTAGTGTTGATCCAGGTAAGAACAAATCTACATGTCTATAAACATCAGATGTATCTGTTACTTGTTATTACTATTAGTGTTGATCCAAGTAAGAACAAATCTACATGTCTATAAACATCAGATGTATCTGTTACTGAGTTATTACTATTAGTGTTGATCCAAGTAAGAACAAATCTACATGTCTATAAACATCAGATGTATCTGTTACTTGTTATTACTATTAGTGTTGATCCAAGTAAGAACAAATCTACATGTCTATAAACATCAGATGTATCTGTTACTGAGTTATTACTATTAGTGTTGATCCAAGTAAGAACAAATCTACATGTCTATAAACATCAGATGTATCTGTTACTTGTTATTACTATTAGTGTTGATCCAAGTAAGAACAAATCTACATGTCTATAAACATCAGATGTATCTGTTACTTGAGTTATTACTATTAGTGTTGATCCAAGTAAGAACAAATCTACATGTCTATAAACATCAGATGTATCTGTTACTTGTTATTACTATTAGTGTTGATCCAGGTAAGAACAAATCTACATGTCTATAAACATCAGATGTATCTGTTACTTGAGTTATTACTATTAGTGTTGATCCAGGTAAGAACAAATCTACATGTCTATAAACATCAGATGTATCTGTTACCTTGTTATTACTATTAGTGTTGATCCAAGTAAGAACAAATCTACATGTCTATAAACATCAGATGTATCTGTTACCTGAGTTATTATTACTATTAGTGTTGATCCAAGTAAGAATAAATCTTCATGGCTATAAACATCAGATGTATCTGTTACTTTGTTATTACTATTAGTGTTGATCCAAGTAAGAACAAATCTACATGTCTATAAACATCAGATGTATCTGTTACTATTAGTTATTACTATTAGTGTTGATCCAGTGTAAGAACAAATCTACATGTCTATAAACATCAGATGTATCTGTTACCTGGGTTATTTCTATTGGTGTTGATCAAGTAAGAACAAATCTACATGTCTATAAACATCAGATGTATCTGTTACTTGTTATTACTATTAGTGTTATTCCAGGTAAGAACAAATCTACATGTCTATCATATCAGATGTATATCTGTTACTTGAGTTATTACTTATTATTAGTGTTGATCCAAGTAAGAACAAATC
>NW_027467777.1:14546320-14632972 GCF_004210375.1 Tachypleus tridentatus | reverse complement strand
ATACAGTAAATATAAATACAGGAAAAGATACATACAGAAAAATATAAATACAATTATAGATACATACAGTAAATATAAATACAGTAAAGATACATATGGTAAATATAAATACAGTAAAGATACATACAGTAAGATACATACACAGTAAAAGATAAATACAGTGAAGAAATACAGTAAAGATACATACAGTGAAAAGATACAGTAAGATAAATACAGTGAAAGATATACAGTAAAGATATATACAGTGAAGATACATACAGTAAAGATAAATACAGTAAAATACATACAGTGAAATATAAATACAGTAAAGATACATACAGTAAAGATAAATATAAATACAGTAAAGATACAAAATATATACATACAGTAAATATAAATACACAAAGATAATTACAGATAAATACAATAAAGATAAATACAAGTAAAGATAAATACAGTAAAGATACATACAGATAAAAGATAAATACATACAGTAAAGATACATACAGTAAATTGAAGATAATAAGGTAAAGATACATACAGTAAATATAAATACACCAAAGAGATAATTACAGTAAATATACATACAGTAAGATAATACAGAAAAGATACATACAGTAAAGATAAATACAGTGAAGAAATAGTAACAGTAAGATATAAGATATATACAGTGATAAAGATAAATACAGTAAAGATACAATACAGTAAAGATAAATACAGTAAAGATAAATACAGTATAAAGATACATATAAGTAAATATAAATACAGTAAATATACATACAATAAAGATAAATACAGTAAAGATAAATACAGTGAAGATAAATACAGTAAGATAATTAGATAGAAGATACATACAGTAAAGATAAATACAGTAAAGATACATACAGTAGATACATACAGTAAAGAAAAGAGATACATACAGTATAAATACAGTACAGATAATACAGAAAATAGATACATACAGTAAAGATAATTACAGTGAAGATACATTATAAAATACAATAAAGATATAAATACAGTAAAAGATACATACAGTAAATATAAAATACAGTAAAGATACATACAGTAAAGATATAAATACAGAAAGATAATACAGGAAAGATACATACATATGATGATAATACAGTAAAATATAAATACAGTAAAGATAAATACAGATACATACAGTAAGTATAAATACAGTAAATATACATACAGTAAAATACATTAAAATACATACAGTAAAAAGTAAAGATACATACAGTAAAGATAAATACAGAGTGAAGATACATACAGTAAATAAGTTGAGATAAATACAGTAAAGATACATACAGTAAAATATAAATACAGTAAAGATAACATACAGTAAAGATAAATACAGTGAAGATAAATACAGTAAGAGATACATACAGTAAATATAAATACAGTATACATATAAATACAGTAAAGATAAATACAATTAGAGAAGATACATACAGTAAAGATAAATACAACGAAAAAGTAATACTGTGATAAATACAGTAAAGATACATACAGTAAAGAATAAATACAGTAAAGATACATACAGTAAAGATAAATACAGTAAATATAAATACAGTAAAGATAAATACAATAAGATAAATACAGAGAAAATAACACATACAGTAAAGAGTACATACACAGGTAAATGCAGAAATACAGTAAAGATACATACAGGTACATAATAAATACAGTACAAAATAAATATACAGGAAGATACATACAGTAAATATAAATACAATTAAAGATACACTACAGTAATTATAAATACAGTAAAGATACATACAGAAATGATACATCAGAGTATAAATACAGAATAAATACAGTAAAGATAAATACAGTATACAAGATACATACAGTACATACAGTGAGATAATAAATACAGTAAAGATACATACAGTGAAAAGTAAATACAGTAAAGTAAAGATACATACAGTAAAGATACATACAGTATAAATACAGTTGAGAGATACATACAGTGAAGATAAATACAATAAAGATACATACAGTGAAGATAAATACAGTAAAGATACAGTAAAGATAAATACAAAGATATACAGTAAGATAAAACACTGAAGAGAAAGATAAATACAGTAAATATATACAGAAAAGATAAATACAGTGAAGATACATACAGTAAAGATAAATACAGTAAAGATACATACAGTAAATACATGATAAAGATAAATACAGTAAAGATACATACAGAAAGATAAATACAGTAAAGATAAATACAGTGAATACAGTGAAGATACATTAAAATAAATGAAGATAAATACAGTAAAGATACATACAGTGAAGATACATACAGTAAAGATAAATACAGTAAGATACATACAGTGAAAGATAAATACAGTAAAGATACATACAGATGAGATACATAAAGATAATACAGTAAAGATACATACAGACATACAGATGAAGATAATACAGTGAGAGATACATACAGTAAAGATACATACAGTAAAGATAAATACAGTAAAAGATACATATAATAAATATAAATACAGTAAAGATAACAGAGAAGATACATACATAAAGTAAAGATAAATACAGTAAAGATAATAAATACAGTGAAGATACATACAGATTGAAGATAAATACAGTAAAGATAAATACAGTAAAGATAAAAGATACATACAATTGAAGATACATACAGAAGATAAATACAGTAAATATACATACAGTGAAGATACATACAGTAAATATAAATAAATACAGTAAAGATAAATACAGTAAAGATACATACAGTAAAGATAAATACAGTAAAGATACATACAGTAAGATAATGAAAATACAGAAAGATAAATACAGTATGTACAGTAATGATAAATACAGTAAAGATACATACAGTAAATATAAATACAGTAAAGATACATATACAGTGAAGATACATACAGTGAAGATACATACAGTGAAGATACATACAGTGAAGATACATACAGTAAAGATACATACAGTAAAGATAAATACAGTAAATATAAAAGTAAATATAAATACAGTAAAGATACATACAAGCAAAAATACATACAGAAAAAGATAAATACAGTAAAGATACATAAAATAAAGAGATACATACAGTAAAGATAAATACAGAAGTAAAGATATATACAGTAAGATAAATACAGTAAAGATATATACAGTAAATATAAATACAGGAAGAGATACATACAAGAGTAAGAGATACATACAAAAGATAAATACAGTAAAGATACATACAGTGAAGATAAATACAGTAAATATAAGTACAGTAAAAGATAAATACAGTAAGATACATACAGTAAAGATAAATACAGTTGAGAAGATACATACAGTATATATACATACAGTAAATATAAATACAGTAAAGATAATTACAGTAATTATAAATACAATAAAGATAAATACAGTAAAGATACATACAGTAAATATAAATACAGTAAAGAAACATACAGTAAATGTAAATACAGGGGTAAGATACATACAGTAAATGTAAATACAGCAAAAGAGATAAATACAGTAAATATAAATACAGTAAAGATACATACATTAAAATACATTGAGTAAAAAAAGATAAATACAGATATTGAAGATACATACATACAGTTAAGATAAATACAGTAAAGATACATACAGTAAAGATAAATACAGTGAAGATACATACAATAAAGATACAAATGAGTAAAGATAAATACAGTAGAGATACATACAGTAAAGATAAATACAGTGAAGAAGATACATACAGTGAAGATACATACAGTGAAAGATAAATACAGTAAAGATACATACAGTGAAGATAAATACAGTAAGATAAATACAGTGAAGATACATACAGTAAAAGATAAATACAGTGAAGATACATAAAGTGAAGATAAATACAGTAAAGATACATACAGTAAATATAAATACAGTAAAGATACATACAGTAAAATATAAATACATAAAAAGATACATACAGAAAAAGATAAATACAGTGAAAATACATAAAGTAAAGATACATACAGAAAGATAAATACAGTTGAAGATACATACAGTAAAGATACATACAGTAAAGATAAATACAGTAAAGATACATACAGTAAATATAAATACAGTAAAGATACATACAGTAAAGATAAATACAGTAAAGATAAATACAGTGAAGATACATACAGTGAAGAGATAAATACAGTAAATATAAAGTACAGTAAAGATAAATACAGTAAATATACATACAGTAAAGATAAATACAGTGATTGAAGATACATACAGTATATATACATACAGTAAATATAAATATCCCAAAGATAATTACAGTAATTATAAATACAATAAAGATAAATACAGTAAAGATACATACAGCAAATATAAATACAGTAAAGAAACATACAGTAAATGTAAATACAGGAAAGATACATACAGTAAAGAAATGTAAATACAGCAAAAGATAAATACAGTAATTATAAATACAGTAAAGATACATACAGTAAAGATAAATACAGTAAAGATAATACAGAGAAGATACATACAGTAAAAGATACATATAGTAAAGATAAATACAGTAAAGATACATACAGTAAGAGATAAATACAGAAGTGAAGATACATACAGTGAAGATAAGATACATACAGTGAAGATAAATACAGTAAAGATACATACAGTGAAGATAAATACAGTAAAGATAAATACAGTGAAGATACATACAGTAGTAAGATAAATACAGTGAAGATACATAGATAAATAAGTGAACATAAATACATTGAAGTAAAGAGATACATACAGTAAATATAAATACAGTAAAGATACATACAGTAAATATAAATACAGTAAAGATAAATACATAAAAGATGCATACAGAAAAGAGATAAATACAGTGAAGATACATAAAGTAAAGATATATACAGAAAGATAAATACAGTGAAGATACATACAGTAAAGATAAATACAGTAAAGATACATATAGTAAATATAAATACAGTAACTATACATACAGTAAAGATAAATACAGTAAAAGATACATACAGAAAGATAAATACAGTAAAGATAATTACAGTGAAGATAAATACAGTAAAGATACATACAGTGAAGATACATACAGTAAAGATAAATACAGTAAAAATATAAATACAGTAAAGATACATATGAAAGTAAAAATACATACAGAAAGATAAATACAGTGAAGATATAAAAAAAGGTACATACAGTAAAGATAAATACAGTAAATGTAAATACAGTAAAGATACATACAGAAAATATAAATACAGGTATAGATACATACAGTAAATATAAATACAGTAAAGATACATACAAGTAAATATAAATACAGTAAAGATAAATACAGTAAAGATACATACAGTAAAAATAATTACAGTAAAGATACATACAGTGAAGATAAATACAGTAAAGATACATACAGTGAAGTAAATACAGTAAAGATAAATACAGTGAAGATACATACAGTAAAAGATAAATACACTGAAGATACATAGGTGAAGATAAATACAGTAAAGATACATACAGTAAATATAAATACAGTAAAGATACATACAGTAAAGATACATACAGTAAAGATAAATACAGTGAAGATACATACAGTGAGATACATACAGTATAGATACATACAGTAAATATAAATACAGTAAAGATAATTACAGTAATTATAAATACAATAAAGATAAATACAGTAAAGATAAATACAGTAAAATATAAATACAGTAAGATAAATACAGTAAATATACATACAGTAAAGATAAATACAGTGAAGATACATAAAAGTATATATACATACAGTAAATATAAATACATACAAGATAATTACAGTAATTATAAATACAATAAAGATAAATACAGAAAAGATACATACAGAAAAGATAAATACAGTGAAGATACATAAAGTAAAGATATATACAGAAAAAGATAAATACAGTGAAGATACATACAGTAAGATATATACATAAAGATATATACAGAAAAGATAAATACAATTGAAGATACATACAGTAAAGAGATAAATACAGTGAAGATACATACAGTAAAGATAAATACAGTAAAGATACATACAGTAAATATAAATACAGTAACTATACATACAATAAGATAAATACAGTAAAGATACATACAGTAAAGATAAATACAGTAAAGATAATTACAGTGAAGATACATACAAGAATGAAGATAAATACAGTAAAGATACATACAGTAAAGATACATACAGTAAATATAAATACAGTAAGATACATACAGTAAAATACATACAGAAAAAGATAAATACAGTGAAGATACATAAAAAAAAGATACATACAGTAAAGATAAATACAGTAAAAAGATATATACAGTAAATGTAAATACAGGAAGATATATACATAAAAGATAAATACAAGTAAAAATACATACAGTAAATATAAATACAGTAAAGAGATAACTACAGTAATTATAAATACAGTAAAGATACATACAGTAAGATAAATACAGTAAAGATACATACAGCAAATATAAATACAGTAAAGATAAATACAGAAGATGCATACAGTAAAGATACGAATAGTAAGATAAATACAGTAAGAGACACATACAGTAAGATACATACAGTAAAGATAAATACAGTGAAGATACATACAGTGGAGATACATACAGTGAAGATAAATACAGTAAGATAAATACAGTGAAAGATACATACAGAAAAGATAAATACAGTGAAAATACATAAAGTAAAAGATACATACAGTAAATATAAATACAGTAAGATAAATACAAAAAGATGCATACAGAAAAAGATAAATACAGTGAAAATACATAAAGTAAAGATAAATACAGAAAAAGATGCATACAGAGAAAGATAAATACAATTGAAAATACATACATACAGTAAAGATATATACAGAAAAGATAAATACAGTGAAGATACATACAGTAAAGATACATACAGTAAAGATAAATACAGTAAAGATACATATAATAAATATAAATACAGTAACTATACATTCAGTAAAGATAAATACAGTAAAGATAATTACAGTGAAGATACATACAGTGAAGATAAATACAGTAAAAATAATTACAGTGAAGATACATACAGTGAAGATAAATACAGTAAATATAGATACAGTGAAGATACATACAGTAAATATAAACACAGTAAAGGTAAATACAGTAAAGATACATACAGTAAAGATAATTACAGTAAAGATATGTACAGTAATGATAAATACACTAAAGATACATACAGTAAATATAAATACAGTAAAGATACATACAGTGAAGATGCATACAGTGAAGATGCATACAGTGAAGATACATACAGTAAAGATACATACAGTAAAGATAAATACAGTAAATATAAAGTAAATATAAATACAGTAAAGATACATATAGTAAAAATACATACAGAAAAGATAACTACAGTGAAGATACATAAAATAAAGATACATACAGTAAAGATAAATAGAGTAAAGATATATACAGTAAAGATAAATAGAGTAAAGATATATACAGTAAATGTAAATACAGGAAAGATACATAGAGTAAAGATACATACAGAAAAGATAAATACAGTAAAGATACATACAGTGAAGATAAATACAGTAAATATAAGTACAGTAAAGATAAGTACAGTAAATATACATACAGTAAAGATAAATACAGTGAAGATACATACAGTATATATACATACAGTAAATATAAATACCCCAAAGATAATTACAGTAATTATAAATACAATAAGATAAATACAGTAAAGATACATACAGCAAATATAAATACAGTAAAGAAACATACAGTAAATGTAAATACAGGAAGATACATACAGTAAATGTAAATACAACAAAGATAACTACAGTAATTATAAATACAGTAAAGATACATACATTAAAATACATTGAGAAAAAGATAAATATAGTGAAGATACATACAGTAAAGATAAACACAGTAAAGATATATACATAAAAGATAAATACAGTGAAGATACTTACAGTAAAGATACATACAGTAAAGATACATACAGCAAATATAAATACAGTAAAGATAAATACAGAGAAGATGCATACAGTAATGATACGAAAAGTAAAGATAAATACAGTAAAGATACATACACTAAAGATAAATACAGTGAAGATGCATACAGTGAAGATACATACAGTGAAGATAAATACAGTAAAGATACATACAGTGAACGTAAATACAGTAAAGATACATACAGTGAACGTAAATACAGTAAAGATAAATACACTGAAGATACATACAGTAAAGATAAAGACACTGAAGATACATAGAGTGAACATAAATACAGTAAAGATACATACAGTAAATATAAATACAGTAAAGATGCATACAGAAAAGATAAATACAGTAAAGATACATAAAGTAAAGATATATACAGAAAAGATAAATACAGTGAAGATACATACAGTAAAGATAAATACAGTAAAGATACATATAGTAAATATAAATACAGTAAAGATACATACAGAAACGATAAATAGAGTAAAGATAATTACAGTGAAGACACATACAGTGAAGATAAATACAGTAAAGATACATACAGTGAAGATACATACAGTAAAGATAAATACAGTAAATATAAATACAGTAAAGATACATATAGTAAAAATACATACAGAAAAGATAACTACAGTGAAGATACATACAGTAAAGATACATACAGTAAAGATAAATACAGTAAAGATACATATAATAAATATAAATACAGTAACTATACATTCAGTAAAGATAAATACAGTAAAGATAATTACAGTGAAGATACATACAGTGAAGATAAATACAGTAAAAATAATTACAGTGAAGATACATACAGTGAAGATAAATACAGTAAATATACATACAGTGAAGATACATACAGTAAATATAAACACAGTAAAGGTAAATACAGTAAAGATACATACAGTAAAGATAATTACACTAAAGATACATACAGTAAAGATAATTACAGTAAAGATATGTACAGTAATGATAAATACACTAAAGATACATACAGTAAATATAAATACAGTAAAGATACATACAGTGAGAGATGCATACAGTGAAGATGCATACAGTGAAGATACATACAGTGAAGATACATACAGTAAAGAGATACATACAGTAAAGATAAATACAGTAAATATAAAAGTAAATATAAATACAGTAAAGATACATATAGTAAAAATACATACAGAGAAAAGATAACTACAGTGAAGATACATAAAATAAAGATACATACAGTAAAGATAAATAGAGTAAAGATATATACAGTAAAGATAAATAGAGTAAAGATATATACAGTAAATGTAAATACAGGAAAGATACATACAGTAAAGATACATACAGAAAAGATAAATACAGTAAAGATACATACAGTGAAGATAAATACAGTAAAATATAAATACAGTAAAGATAAGTACAGTAAATATACATACAGTAAAGATAAATACAGTGAAGATACATACAGTACATATACATACAGTAAATATAAATACCCCAAAGATAATTACAGTAATTATAAATACAATAAAGATAAATACAGAAAAGATGCATACAGAAAAGATAAATACAGTGAAGATACATAAAGTAAAGATATATACAGAAAAGATAAATACAGTGAAGATACATACAGTAAAGATAAATACAGTGAAGATACATACAGTAAGATAAATACAGTAAAGATACATATAGTAAATATAAATACAGTAACTATACATTCAATAAAGATAAATACAGTAAAGATACATACAGAAACGATAAATAGAGTAAAGATAATTACAGTGAAGATACATACAGTAAAGATACATACAGTAAAGATACATACAGTAAAGATAAATACAGTAAATATAAATACAGTAAAGATACATATAGTAAAAATACATACAGAAAAGATAACTACAGTGAAGATACATAAAAAAGGTACATACAGTAAAGATAAATACAGTAAAGATATATACAGTAAATGTAAATACAGGAAAGATATATACATAAAAGATAAATACAGTAAAAATACATACAGTAAATGTAAATACAGCAAAGATAACTACAGTAATTATAAATACAGTAAAGATACATACAGTAAAGATAAATACAGTAAAGATACATACAGCAAATATAAATACAGTAAAGATAAATACAGAGAAGATGCATACAGTAAAGATACGAATAGTAAAGATAAATACAGTAAAGACACATACAGTAAAGATACATACACTAAAGCTAAATACAGTGAAGATGCATACAGTGGAGATACATCCAGTGAAGATAAATACAGTAAAGATAAATACAGAAAAGATACATACAGAAAAGATAAATACAGTGAAAATACATAAAGTAAAGATACATACAGTAAATATAAATACAGTAAAGATAAATACAAAAAAGATGCATACAGAAAAGATAAATACAGTGAAAATACATAAAGTAAAGATAAATACAGAAAAGATGCATACAGAAAAGATAAATACAGTGAAAATACATACAGTGAAGATATATACAGAAAAGATAAATACAGTGAAGATACATACAGTAAAGATACATACAGTAAAGATAAATACAGTAAAGATACATATAATAAATATAAATACAGTAACTATACATTCAGTAAAGATAAATACAGTAAAGATAATTACAGTGAAGATACATACAGTGAAGATAAATACAGTAAAAATAATTACAGTGAAGATACATACAGTGAAGATAAATACAGTAAATATACATACAGTGAAGATACATACAGTAAATATAAACACAGTAAAGGTAAATACAGTAAAGATACATACAGTAAAGATAATTACAGTAAAGATATGTACAGTAATGATAAATACACTAAAGATACATACAGTAAAATATAAATACAGTAAGATACATACAGTGAAGATACATACAGTGAAGATGCATACAGTGAAGATGCATACAGTGAAGATACATACAGTAAAGATACATACAGTAAAGATAAATACAGTAAATATAAAGTAAATATAAATACAGTAAAGATACATATAGTAAAAAAAATACATACAGAAAAAGATAACTACAGTGAAGATACATAAAATAAAGATACATACAGTAAAGATAAATAGAGTAAAGATATATACAGTAAAGATAAATAGAGTAAAGATATATACAGTAAATGTAAATACAGGAAAGATACATAGAGTAAAGATACATACAGAAAAGATAAATACAGTAAAGATACATACAGTGAAGATAAATACAGTAAATATAAGTACAGTAAAGATAAGTACAGTAAATATACATACAGTAAAGATAAATACAGTGAAGATACATACAGTATATATACATACAGTAAATATAAATACCCCAAAGATAATTACAGTAATTATAAATACAATAAAGATAAATACAGTAAAGATACATACAGCAAATATAAATACAGTAAAGAAACATACAGTAAATGTAAATACAGGAAAGATACATACAGTAAATGTAAATACAGCAAAGATAACTACAGTAATTATAAATACAGTAAAGATACATACATTAAAAATACATTGAGAAAAGATAAATATAGTGAAGATACATACAGTAAAGATAAACACAGTAAAGATATATACATAAAAGATAAATACAGTGAAGATACTTACAGTAAAGATACATACAGTAAAGATACATACAGCAAATATAAATACAGTAAAGATAAATACAGAGAAGATGCATACAGTAATGATACGAAAAGTAAAGATAAATACAGTAAAGATACATACACTAAAGATAAATACAGTGAAGATGCATACAGTGAAGATACATACAGTGAAGATAAATACAGTAAAGATACATACAGTGAACGTAAATACAGTAAAGATACATACAGTGAACGTAAATACAGTAAAGATAAATACACTGAAGATACATACAGTAAAGATAAAGACACTGAAGATACATAGAGTGAACATAAATACAGTAAAGATACATACAGTAAATATAAATACAGTAAAGATGCATACAGAAAATATAAATACAGTAAAGATACATAAAGTAAAGATATATACAGAAAAGATAAATACAGTGAAGATACATACAGTAAAGATAAATACAGTAAAGATACATATAGTAAATATAAATACAGTAAAGATACATACAGAAACGATAAATAGAGTAAAGATAATTACAGTGAAGACACATACAGTGAAGATAAATGCAGTAAAGATACATACAGTGAAGATACATACAGTAAAGATAAATACAGTAAATATAAATACAGTAAAAGATACATATAGTAAAATACATACAGAAAAAGATAACTACAGTGAAGATACATACAGTAAAGATACATACAGTAAAGATAAATACAGTAAAGATACATATAATAAATATAAATACAGTAACTATACATTCAGTAAAGATAATTACAGTGAAGATACATACAGTGAAGATAAATACAGTAAAAATAATTACAGTGAAGATACATACAGTGAAGATAAATACAGTAAATATACATACAGTGAAGATACATACAGTAAATATAAACACAGTAAAAGATAAATACAGTAAAGATACATACAGTAAGAGATAATTACACTAAAGATACATACAGTAAAGATAATTACAGTAAAGATATGTACAGTAATGATAAATACACTAAAGATACATACAGTAAATATAAATACAGTAAAGATACATACAGTGAAGATGCATACAGTGAAGATGCATACAGTGAAGATACATACAGTAAAGATAAATACAGTAAATATAAAGTAAATATAAATACAGTAAAGATACATATAGTAAAAATACATACAGAAAAGATAACTACAGTGAAGATACATAAAATAAAGATACATACAGTAAAGATAAATAGAGTAAAGATATATACAGTAAAGATAAATAGAGTAAAGATATATACAGTAAATGTAAATACAGGAAAGATACATAGAGTAAAGATACATACAAAAAAGATAAATACAGTAAAGATACATACAGTGAAGATAAATACAGTAAATATAAGTACAGTAAAGATAAGTACAGTAAATATACATACAGTAAAGATAAATACAGTGAAGATACATACAGTATATATACATACAGTAAATATAAATACCCCAAAGATAATTACAGTAATTATAAATACAATAAAGATAAATACAGTAAAGATACATACAGCAAATATAAATACAGTAAAGAAACATACAGTAAATGTAAATACAGGAAAGATACATACAGCAAAGATAACTACAGTAATTATAAATACAGTAAAGATACATACATTAAAAATACATTGAGAAAAGATAAATATAGTGAAGATACATACAGTAAAGATAAACACAGTAAAGATATATACATAAAAGATAAATACAGTGAAGATACATACAGTAAAGATACATACAGTAAAGATAAATACAGTAAAGATACATACAGCAAATATAAATACAGTAAAGATAAATACAGAGAAGATGCATACAGTAATGATACGAAAAGTAAAGATAAATACAGTAAAGATACATACACTAAAGATAAATACAGTGAAGATGCATACAGTGAAGATACATACAGTGAAGATAAATACAGTAAAGATACATACAGTGAACGTAAATACAGTAAAGATAAATACACTGAAGATACATACAGTAAAGATAAATACACTGAAGATACATAGAGTGAACATAAATACAGTAAAGATACATACAGTAAATATAAATACAGAAAAGATACATACAGTAAATATAAATACAGTAAAGATGCATACAGAAAAGATAAATACAGTAAAGATACATAAAGTAAAGATATATACAGAAAAGATAAATACAGTGAAGATACATACAGTAAAGATAAATACAGTAAAGATACATATAGTAAATATAAATACAGTAAAGATACATACAGAAACGATAAATAGAGTAAAGATAATTACAGTGAAGACACATACAGTGAAGATAAATACAGTGAAGAAGATAAATACAGTAAAGATACATACAGTAAAGATAAATACAGTAAATATAAATACAGTAAAGATACATATAGTAAAAATACATACAGAAAAGATAACTACAGTGAAGATACATAAAAAAAGGTACATACAGTAAAGATAAATACAGTAAAGATATATACAGTAAATGTAAATACAGGAAAGATACATACAGAAAATATAAATACTGTAAAGATACATACAGTAAATATAAATACAGTATAGATACATACAGTAAAGATACATGTAGTAAATATAAAAACAGTAAAGATAAATACAGTAAAGATACATACAGTAAAGATAATTACACTAAAGATACATACAGTGAACGAAAATACAGTAAAGATAAATACAGTGAAGATACATACAGTAAAGATAAATACACTGAAGATACATAGAGTGAACATAAATACAGTAAAGATACATACAGTAAATTTAAATACAGTAAAGATACATACAGCAAAGATACATACAGCAAAAATAAATACAGTGAAGATACATACAGTGAAGATACATACAGTAAAGATACATACAGTGAAGATACATACAGTAAAGATACATACAGTAAATATAAATACATTAAAGATACATACAGTAAAGATAAATACAGTGAAGATACATACAGCAAAAGATAAATACAGTAAAGATAGATACATAAAACAGAGTAAATATGAATACAGTAAAGATAAACAGAGTATAGATACATACAGTAAAGATAAATACAGTAAAGATACATACAGTGAAGATACATACAGTGAAGATACATACAGTAAAGATACATACAGTAAAGATAAATACAGAGAAGATGCATACAGTAAAGATACGAATAGTAAAGATAAATACAGTAAAGATACATACACTAAAGATAAATACAGTGAAGATGCATACAGTAGAGATGCATACAGTAGAGATACATACAGTGAAGATACATACAGTAAAGATACATACAGTAAAGATAATACAATAAAGATAAATACAGAGAAGATAATACAGTAAAGATACATACAGTAAAGATAATACAGTAAAGATAAATACAGTGAAGATGCATACTGTGAAGATACATACAGTAAAGATAAATACAAGGAAGAAACATACAGTAAATATAAATACAGTAAAGACCAGTACAATAAAGATAAATACAGAAAATAAACATACAGTAAAGATACATACAGTAAATATAAATACAGTAAAGATACATAGAGTAAAAATAAATACAGTAAAGATAAACACAGTGAAGATACATCAAGTAAAGATACATAAAGTAAAGATACATACAGTAAAGATACATGCAGTAAATGTAAATACAGGAAAGATACATACAGTAAATATATATACAATAAAGATACATACAGTAAATATAAATACAGTGATGATCAATACAGTGAAGATGCATACAGTAAAGATGCATACAGTGAAGATACATACAGTAAAGATAAATACAGTAAAGATGCATACAGAAAAGATAAATACAGTGAAGATACATACAGTAAAGATATATACAGAAAAGATAAATACAGTGACAATACATACAGTAAAGACAAATACAGTGAAGATACATACAGTAAAGATAAACACAGTAAAGATATATACATAAAAGATAAATACAGTGAAGATACATACAGAAAAGAAAAACACAGTAAAGATATATACATAAAAGATAAATACAGTGAAGATACATACAGAAAAGATACATACAGTAAATGTAAATACAGCAAAGATAACTACATTAATTATAAATACAGTAAATATACATACAGCAAATATAATTACAGTAAAGATAAATACAGTAAAGATACATACAGTAAACATTAATACAGTAAAGATATACAGTGAAGATACATACAGTAAAGATAGATACAGCAAATATAAACACAGTAAATATACATTCAGTAAAGATAAATACAGTAAAGATACAAACAGTGAAGATACATACAGTAAAGATAAATATAGTAAAAATACATACAGTAAAGATACGTACAGTAAATATACATTCAGTAAAGATAAATACAGTAAATATGCATACAGTAAAGATAAATACAGTAAATATGCATACAGTAAAGATAAATACAGTAAGGATACATACACTAAAGATACATACAGAAACGATAAATAGAGTAAAGATAAATACAGTAAAGATACACAGAGTGAAGATGCAAACAGTAAAGATAAATATAGTAAAGATAAATACAGTAAAGATGCATACACTAAAGATACATATAGTAAAGATACATACAGTGAAGATAAATACAGTAAAGATACATACAGTAAAATAAATACAGAGTAAAGATACATACAGTAAAGATACATACATACAGTAAAGATACATACAGCAAAAAATGATAAATAGAGTATAAATAAATACAGTAAAGATACACACAGTGAAGAATAATACAGTGAAGATACATACAGTAAAGATAAATACAGTGAAGATGCATACAGTAAATATAGATTCAGTAAAGACCAATACAGTGAATATGCATACACTAAAGATAAATACAGTAAAGATAAATAGAGTAAAGATACATACAGTGAACATAAATACAGTGAAGATAAATACAGTAAAGATACATACAGTGAAGGCAATAAATACAGTAAAGATACATACAGTAAAGATAAATACAGTGAAGATACATACAGTAAAGATAAATACAGTGAAGATACATACAGAAGATAAATACAGTGAAGATACATACAGTAAAGATAATAAAGATAAATACAGTAAAGATACATTCAGTAAAGATACATATAGTCAAAGTAAATACATTAAAGATACATACAGTAAAGATAAATACAGTAAAGATAAATAGAGTAAAGATACATACAGTGAACATAAATACAGTGAAGATAAATACAGTAAAGATACATACCGTGAAGGTAAATACAGTAAAGATACATACAGTAAAGATAAATACAGTGAAGATACATACAGTAAAGATAAATACAGTGAAGATACATACAGTAAAGATACATACAGTAAAGATAAATACAGTGAACATACATACAGTAAAGATGCATACAGTAAAGATAAATACAGTGAAGATGCATACAGTAAAGATACATACAGTAAAGATAAATACAGTAAAGATACATACAGTAAAGATATACAGTGAAGATACATACAGTAAAGATACATAGAGTAAATAGATACAATAAATATACATTCAGTAAAGATAAATACAGTAAATATGCATACAGTAAAGATAAATACAGCAAAAATAAATACAGTAAAGATACATACAGTGAAGATAAATACAGTGAAGATAGATACAGTAAAGATAAATACAGTAAAGATAAATACAGTAAAGATACATACAGTAAAGATGAATGCAGTAAAGATACGTACATTAAAGATAAATACAGTGAAGATACATACAGTAAAGATAAATACAGTTAAGATGCATACAGTAAAGATACATACAGTAAAGATAAATACAGTATTTGAATTACAAGGAATGAGGAAGAAGTTTTGAAAATATAAATAAAATAAGCTTTGGAAAAAGACGAAAAAAGAAAATATTGCAAATACAGTTTGAATCAAATACGAAAAAGAGAAAAGACGTAAGTTTGTTTGTTTGTTTTGAATTTCGCACAAAGCTACTCGAGGGCTATCTGCGCTAGCCGTTCCCAAGTCAGCAGTGTGAGACTAGAGGGTTTGTTTGTTTGTTTGTTTTGGAATTTCGCACAAAGCTACTCGAGGGCTATCTGTGCTAGCCGTCCCTAATTTAGCAGTGTAAGACTAGAGGGAAGGCAGCTAGTGATCACCACCCACCGCCAACTCTTGGGCTACTCTTTTACCAACGAAAAAGTGGGATTGACCGTCACATTATAACGCCCCCACGGCTGGGAGGGCGAGCATGTTTAGCGCGACGCGGGCGCGAACCCGCGACCCTCGGATTACGAGTCGCGCGCCTTACGCGCTTGGCCATGCCGGGCCGAGACTAGAGGGAAGGCAGCTAGTCATCACTACGCACCGCCAACTCTTGGACTAGTCTTTTACCAACGAAGAGTGGGATTGACCGTTGCATCATAACTCCACCACGACTGACAGAGCTAGCCTGTTTTATTTCACGGGGATTGGAACCCGCGACCCTCGGTTTACGAGTCGAGTGCCTTGACCACCGTAAAATAAGTAATAAACTCCTGTTTTTACGCCCCCACGGCTGAAAGGGCGAGCATGTTTGGTACGATCGGGATGTGAATCTGCGACCCTCTGATTACGAGTCGTACGTCTTAACACGCTTGACCATGACGGGCCTATGACGTAAGCGACACAAATAAAAGTGAAATGACTTAAAATTATAATAAACAGTTATGTTAAAGCTACCTTCCTTATTTTCTATAATACGGGATTGACTGTTGTTCTTATAATGCACGCACAGTTTGAAATACCCAATGGATTCCAACACATTTCTGAAGCTCCAAATTTAATAAGAACTATCATAGGACTAACACCGCACCCTTATACAGGACCAGGTAAGTAAATCTAGGGTTAAGAATTATATTGTTTGGCAAATAAAGTAAAGAAAGATTATAAGTAATTAAACAAACGAATGAGAGAAAAGGAACTTTCTAATCTCTATCAAACGGTTTCCGAACATGGGATCGTGTTTATATAGGAGTGATATTCACTGTGTACTCACAGTTGAGTTTTAACGTAATGGTTGTCGAAGCTGGAATTGTAATGTTATTATTGGATGCCTGGCAGGTTAAAACGGTTCTCAAGTCGTCTCTCTGGATTTCAGGAATAACAATCTTGTTTATAACGACCTCGTCGGAACTGAAAGTGTAGTTGTCGTCCAAGAGCGTGTAATCCTGCCACCAAGTCAGAGACGGACGAGGTTTTCCTGTAAGACGTTAAGATGCGAAATAGAACAATTACCAGACTGATATATTCGTATATTGTATATATATATGAATATTCCCATTTTTCGATACCAGATTCACTTCAGTCGACTGAACTGTACTTAAGACTTAAACAGCAACAACAAGGTCTTCGTATGTCGACAGAACGAAAGTTACAATCTGTGTCCCTCATAAACCATATCTATATAAAGTTAGGGGGATTGTAATAAGGCTCCTGTCCCTAAGTAACAGCTTTCAACTCGTGTTGTCCCTCAGTTTTACACAGATCTACTGAACCGTAGTTTACATTCTTATATATAAGTATATCTGTATCTATTTTCAAACATTTTTTTTCTAAGAATCTCGTGTTGTCGTTCCAGATATTGTAGATAATAAACCGTGACGTTTTTTTCTAAGAAAAGATTCAATACTCGTCAGTTCCAGTAGTAAAACTATGTACAATAGATTTGTTGGCGATAAGATAATTCATACTTACCAGATGTCCGGAATGCAGACCTCTCAGATAGTTCATACTTACCAGATGTCCGGAATGCAAACCTCTAAGATAGTTCATACTTACCAGATGTCCGGGACGTAGACCCCTTTCATTTTGTCCTTATATCGAAAACTCCTCACCTCCAGTGACGCTACACATCAACGTCAACGACTGTCCTTCGTTGAAGGGCCCTACTAGACCCTTTAATTGTTTTCCGTCTTCATCAGCTATCACAGGCTCTCTGGGGGGAACTGTGAAGATAAAACATTCTTCTGAAACTGATGATACCAGCTATCCCGCTGGGAATAAATACAGAGACAGTTTAATATAACAAATGTGGCTATACAATCACGAGGAAGGGATGGACATGTTGCAGGGAACTTTATTTCTTTATATTTTGATAGAGATGTTAGACACTCTTAACGAAGCCAAACGTGTAATTACGTACGACAATAAAGAAACTGTTTATAACTTTTGATTAAATAAAGATGACTCTATAGGCCACAATAATAAAAACAAACTTTAAAACAGAGAAGCCACTTTTTGCACAAGGGAAAAGGCCAGGAGTGTATAATGTCGTAAGTCATTACATAATAATTTTATACAGCTATATTGATTAGAATGAATTAAATCATCCAATAAGCAAGTAACACCTTCCTTCATAGGCCCGACATGACGAGGTGGGTTAAGGCGTTCAACTCGTAATTTGAGGGTCGAGGGTTCGAATCCTCGTCGCACCAAACATGCTCGCCCCTTTCAGCCGTTGGAACGTTATAACGTCACGGTCAATTCCACTATTCGTTTGTAAAATGTCTAGCCCAAGAGCTGACGAAAGGTGGTGATGACTAGCTGCCTTCCATCTAGTCTTAGACAGCTAAATTAGGGACGGCTAGCGCAGATAGCCCTCGAGTAGCTTTGCGCGAAATTAAAAAACAAACAAAAATAATATTTTATATAAACAAACACAAAACCTACCAGAACGTCAACAAAGCCTTATTAAAGTACCACGCTGGAAATGCCCCCCGCTAGTACAGCGGTAAGTCTGCGGATTTACAACGCCAAAATTTGGGTTTCGATTCCCCTCGGTGGGCTCAGCAGATAGCCCGATGTGGCTTTGCTCTAAGAAAACACACACACACACTCTGTAAATTAGAAAGATATTGTTTACGCTAGCTGTAATAATTGTTGTTTGAACAGACAATAAAAACGTTTCAATTTAGATGTTATCAGTCATTTCAAAGTGTTTGACTATTCACTCACTGTTTTTTGTATGTTCTGAAAGAGATTACGGGCGTTTTAAATTTCTTGTCGAAACCTGTTCATAGTAAAGTGAAAGGTACTTTATGGTTGTTGACAAAAGACTCAAAGGTACTTTGTGGTTGTTGACAATAGACTCAAAGGTACTTTATAGTTGTTGACAATAGAGTCAAAGGTACTTTATAGTTGTTGACAATAGAGTCAAAGGTACTTTATGGTTGTTGACAATAGACTCAAAGGTACTTGATGGTTCATAACAGAGTATAAGATACTTTATAGTTCATAATAGAGTGAAAGGTTCATAAATAACGACTGAAAATGTTAACGTCGTCTCTTATAGTAAAGACATATGTTTGAGTTTTTGTTATCCGTTTGATGTCTGTAGATACATCTCTCTGAATTAAACTTACATAATTTTAAGGTGTTATGCTGAATTACTAGATGTGCCACTAAGTAGTTGTTACCTATAACTTTCAACGTGATGACTGTATTCACAGTCCGAGCTTTATGGAAATCCACTCGACACCTGTACTCTCCAGCGTCATCTTCTTTCACAGGATCCAACTGAAGAAACGCTGGTCTGTTGATCATATTGAAGTAGGCACGACTCTCCAACTGAGGACTGGAAGACTGGTGAGCCTGGTCCACGTTACCCCGTCTGGCGTCCAGAGTGTAGATGGGCTGAGCAGAGTCATCTTTATACCAGAGCACGAGAGCTGCAGAGTCATTGACGGAGGGAGAGGAGATGTCACATGGAAGAGCCACTTTCCCACGTACCACTGCTGTGTAGAGTATCGAAGCTGGAATTTAATAACAAAACAATCGAATTTCAGTGACGTTTGAGGGAGCAGATTAAACGACTTTTCAAAGCATCCAGTTTTGTAGTCAAACTTAAATATCTAATTCAGACAATAAACTAAAAGAGAAACGAAAGATTTTTGTACCTTACAAAATTAACGTGGTTGAAAATAAAAGTATTTAATAGTCAAAAGTAAAGTAAGTAGAACTGTAATGCAGAAATTCAAATAAGCTTCTGGCATTAAAAAACTTTTGGTTTTGGTTTTTTTATTATTTCTTCTTTCTTCTGATTAAGAAATAGAATCCTTAAGAAAGGTTTCTCTAAATGACAGATGGAAAAAAAGATAATACATACCGAACTAATGAAGAACATACTGCGTTATCTTTTGATCTAAGCCTTAATGGCTGTTTCCCTTTGTTTATTTTTCCCATTATTCTACAATTTTTGTAGCTCTGCACAGTTACAAATGGATTTGAGTTTCGTCACCCTTAGAGATTCATTCAAATTTACGTTCTTTAAAGAGAGAGTAACTTGGTTCATTCACTTCAAGAAGGGATGTATTTCATTGGAATGTGCTAACAACAAGAAGTGATGTATTTCATTGGAATGTGCTAACAACAAGAAGTAATGTATTTCATTGGAATGTGCTAACAACAAGAAGTAATGTATTTCATTGGAATGTGCTAACAATAAGAAGTGATGTATTTCATTGGAATGTGCTAACAACAAGAAGAAACGTATTTCATTGGAATGTGCTAAAACAAGAAGTAATGTATTTCATTGGAATGTGCTAACAACAAGAAGTAACGTATTTCATTGGAATGTGCTAACAACAAGAAGTAACGTATTTCATTGGAATGTGCTAATAACAAGAAGTGATGTATTTCATTGGAATGTGCTAATAACAAGAAGTGATGTATTTCATTGGAATGTGCTAACAAAGTTTCTGAGAAGCTAAATATTTAACCGTTTTTTTTTCTTCTTCTAGTGTGAAACATTAGCAGGAAATTACAATAGTAAAAATAATCGATCATACAAAACTGATGTTACTTTGATTTCTTACAAAGCTTGAGTTGTCAACTCTCTTCAAGCGTTGCGTGATCGTGCAGAAACGGTGTTGTAGAGGTTGAATAAACATTTTCTTTGTTCACTACATGCAACGTCGTGTCGCAACTCTATTCCCTCTGTGTTTCAACGCCTTGTTTTGTATTTGAAGCAGCGGACGCTAAATTAGTGCTTTGTTACGGAAGAATTAGGCTTAAGGTGAGGCCAGACCAGATAAAACAATGAAACTAGAAGTGTTGGTAGAACAACAATCATTAAACCGACTAATAACCAAATGAATTAGGCTAAACATGTCCATTAATATTTGCAGTTTTATATATATATATATATATATTGTAAAGGTAATCTTATAAATGGGGAGCGAGCCGTCCTTTCCACTATTTTGAGCCGTAGCACAATATTCGCTCGTTCGACGCAAAGGTGCTCATCCGCACTTCGTGTGATATTAAACGGTACTTTTGGTTTGTTTTTTGTTTGTTTGTTTTTGAATTTCGCACAAAGCTACTGAGAGCTATCTGTGCTAGCCGTCCCTAATTTAGTAGTATAAGACTAGAGGGAAGGCAACTAGTCATCACCACCCACCGCCAACTCTTGGGCTACTCTTTTACCAACGAATAGTGAGACTGACCGTCACATTATAACGCCCCCACGGCTGGGAGAGCGAGCATGTTTGGCGTGACGGGGATGCGAACCCGCGACCCTCAGATTACGAGTCGCACGCCTTAACACGCTTGGCTATGCCGTGACCTCTGTGGAGAGAGTCTTGCTAGAAAATTATGGTAAACCTTATAATTGGAAACTTCTGTCAAAGGAAGTGTTCCTTTACGTAAAAAAAACAAACTTAGACAGCTTTAATTGAATAGCCTGATTTACTTAATTAAGTCCAACCAAGCATAAGTTAAACAGCAAATATTAAAAAGTTAAATTACTGAAAAGAATAAATTCAGTGCACTGAAACTGAGGTACCATACAACCAAGAAAAAAACATTTAATATTTTGTTATTTTTCTTTGCGGAGGATAACATATTACGTCACATGTATTAACCACTTCACAGTTTTCACGTAGCTTTTTAATGTCATCCATGAAAAACAATAACTGCATCCATTTTAGGATATCGTTCTATTCAAATTTCGGATTATAATGAATAAATAATATATCAATTGATACTAATAGGAAAAAAAAAAACACTTGTCTTCAGCTGATCAATCAGCAAGAGGCAAACTACAGATGGCCAAATAACACGAGAACAACCGAAACTAATAAGGAAAACAGTTTTAGCTTTAGGTGACCAAATAGCAGTGTCCACAATTACATCTCTTACACATCACTAACATAAAGGAATTTATATGGCATTTATTTACTAAAATATCTATTAAACTGCCACAATTTAATGCGATTCACCAATTAACAAAAAACACAACAAACAAAAGAAACCGAATATCTTGTGAGATCCATTTAATCAGTGAATAGTAAAAACAAATTAACCATAGGTCCACTGATGGTGTCCCTCATCAGTCTTGTAAAACAAAGAGTTTTCTAAACCTTTTATGCGCCAAATAGCTCGTGGGTCTCAGAATTATTGGTTTCAAGGTCCCTAATAGGATACGAGTCACATGAGATAATGCAAGCACAAACAAGTAAACAGTACAATTACTTCCACTAATTACCACTGGGGGCTCAATGCAAAAAAAAACAAAACGTGTAGATAAAAATTACCATGAATATTGCAAGTACTCTCATTAATTACTGCTGGTGGCTCCTTCTAGTTGTTGTTGAAAAAAATGTGATTGTTACCAAACTTTTGCGGCCAGTTCTTTACACTGCATTATGTAATTGGTTAAAATAAATAAAATGATCCACTTTGATATATTGTCTGGATGTTTGTTCGTTGTTAAACAAAAAGCTACACAATGGACCATCTGTGCTGCTGTTCTCACCATGGGTACAGATCTTTGAGCATCATCACAAGTCCAGAGACTGACCACTGAGATTATTAGTCGTTCGTCTAATATCTGTGATCTTATTAAAACGTATATATAAAGAAAGAATCGTTACATTTTTAGAACGGGATCATAATAGAAATTATAATAATCGACTAGCGATAAACAACCATAGTAATCAAAAGAACAATTAAATGAATTCTTTAATCAGAACTTTCAAATAATTCTAAGAGACTTTAATGTTCATTGCACAAATTTTTAGGGAGATTTCTCATTGTTCATTTTGTAGAAGTTAATGGTTTTTATTAATGTTCAAATCCTTTTAACTTTCTAAGAGTCTCTATTATATAGATAATACAAATGTGTTTGTTTTTTATTTTCTTACTCGCAGTTGGAATCGACTGCATTTTTTTTTTCAGATTTTAAGTCTTCTAGATCTATTGAAACCGAGAATTTTCTTGCAGGGTTTGGGTGGTGAGAAAAACGCTACGTGCTGTGCCATTTAAGTCTCTCAATACCGTTCTCTGTTTTGTGGTGAGAATCTCTCCCCCCCCCCCCCACACACACACCAAAAACACATTTTCTTTATGAATTTCTTTAAACGCGATATACTTTCTCATTTGCTATCTTCTTTTACATTTGTACACAAAAAATATTTTTTAATGTCTGGCGTGACAACTTTCACCTTATTTTACTTGATGAATTTAAAAGGAACCTTTAAAAAAATCAACAACTTTATTTTCTATTTCTTTTAAAAATATTTCCACAAAAAAGGAACAGACAATTTCACAGAATTACTAGATGCGTTGAAGCTCAGCTTGTACCATTTCTTTGTCTTCTAAAAAATAGCACTCCATCTCAAGATCACGTCTCTCTCTTAAGTGGTAAGTTACATTCGTCACGTGACAAGTTTCTTGTCACAGAAAAATGTAGTAAATCGCAGTATAACCTTGATAGTCACGTGAGGACTTTGCTTGTCACTTTACTATTCACTAAATAGGTCAGGAAATAACCTTTTCTGGAGTTTAACATCTAGAAACTTACTTGATGGATATGAAACGTTTACTCAAATAGGATTCAAAGATATGGGCAATTTGTTGACAATTTGTAATTATTCAGTGCAAATATTTTATGACCGACAAACCACTAAAGTTTTATTCTATTTCTACTTTTCTTTTAACATAATCTCTGGAATCGGGGTCGAAAACTCTCTCCTAAGGTCAAAACAAACATGGTAGTTTGTCATTAATATCACGCAAAGTTGTTCTAGGGGTATCTACAATAATTTTTTGAATTCTCAAATGTTAAGATAAAGAAAAGGTAGCTAGTCAACATTACCACCGCAAACATGGAACTACTACTTATAACAAATAGTAGGATTTACTGTCACGTTATAACGCCCCCACGCCTGAAAGCGTGAGCATGTTCAAGAACTGAATTCGAACCCGTAATCCTCAGATTGTAAGTCGAGCGCCCTAACTAACAGTCCTACTAACTTTATGTTTTAAAGACATTTCCTCACCAAGCCCTAACTAACAGTCCTACTAACTTTATGTTTTAAAGACATTTCTCCACCAAGCCCTAACTAACAGTCCTACTAACTTTATGTTTTAAAGACATTTCTCCACCAGGCCCTAACTAACAGTCCTACTAACTTTATGTTTTAAAGACATTTCTCCACAGGCCCTAACTAACAGTCCTACTAACTTTATGTTTTAAAGACATTTCTCCACCAGGCCCTAACTAACAGTCCTACTAACTTTATGTTTTAAAGACATTTCTCCACCAGACCCTAACTAACAGTCCCACTAACTTTATGTTTTAAAGACATTTCTCCACTAGGCCCTAACTAACAGTTCTACTAAATTTATGTTTTAAAGACATTTCTCCACTAGGCCCTAACTAACAGTCCTACTAACTTTATGTTTTAAAGACATTTCCTCACCAGGCCCTAACTAACAGTTCTACTAAATTTATGTTTTAAAGACACTTCCTCACCGGGCCCTAACTAACAGTCCTACTAACTTTATGTTTTAAAGACATTTCTCCACCAGGCCCTAACTGACGGTCCTACTAACTTTATGTTTTAAAGACATTTCTCCACCGGGCCCTAACTGACAGTCCTACTAACTTTATGTTTTAAAGACATTTCCTCACCAGGCCCTAAGTAACAGTCCTACTAACTTTATGTTTTAAAGACATTTCTCCACCAGGCCCTAACTAACAGTCCTACTAACTTTATGTTTTAAAGACATTTCCGCACCAGGCCCTAACTAACAGTCCTACTAACTTTATGTTTTAAAGGCATTTCTCCACCAGGCCCTAACTAACAGTCCTACTAACTTTATGTTTTAAAGACATTTCCTCACCGGGCCCTAACTAACAGTCCTACTGACTTTATGTTTAAAAGACATTTTCTCACCGGGCCCTAACTAATAGTCCTACTAACTTTATGTTTTAAAGACATTTCTCCACCAGGCCCTAACTAACAGTCCTACTAACTTTATGTTTTAAAGACATTTCTCTACCGGGCCCTAACTAACAGTCCTACTGACTTTATGTTTAAAAGACATTTTCTCACCGCGCCCTAACTAATAGTCCTACTAACTTTATGTTTTAAAGACATTTCTCCACCAGGCCCTAACTAATAGTCCTACTAACTTTATGTTTTAAAGACATTTCTCCACCAGGCCCTAACTGACAGTCCTACTAACTTTATGTTTTAAAGACATTTCCTCACCAGGCCCTAAGTAACAGTCCTACTAACTTTATGTTTTAAAGACATTTCTCCACCAGGCCCTAACTAACAGTCATACTAACTTTATGTTTTAAAGACATTTCCGCACCAGGCCCTAACTAACAGTCCTACTAACTTTATGTTTTAAAGACATTTCTCCACCAGGCCCTAACTAACAGTCCTACTAACTTTATGTTTTAAAAACACTTCTCCACCAGGCCCTAACTAACAGTCCTACTAACTTTATGTTTTAAAGACATTTCTCCACCAGGCCCTAACTAACAGTCCTACTAACTTTATGTTTTAAAGACATTTCTCTACCGGGCCCTATCTAACAGTCCTACTGACTTTATGTTTAAAAGACATTTTCTCACCGGGCCCTAACTAATAGTCCTACTAACTTTATGTTTTAAAGACATTTCTCCACCAGGCCCTAACTAACAGTCCTACTAACTTTATGTTTTAAAGACATTTCCTCACCAGGCCCTAAGTAACAGTCCTACTAACTTTATGTTTTAAAGACATTTCTCCACCAGGCCCTAACTAACAGTCCTACTAACTTTATGTTTTAAAGACATTTCCGCACCAGGCCCTAACTAACAGTCCTACTAACTTTATGTTTTAAAGGCATTTCTCCACCAGGCCCTAACTAACAGTCCTACTAACTTTATGTTTTAAAGACATTTCCTCACCGGGCCCTAACTAACAGTCCTACTGACTTTATGTTTAAAGACATTTTCTCACCGGGCCCTAACTAATAGTCCTACTAACTTTATGTTTTAAAGACATTTCTCCACCAGGCCCTAACTAACAGTCCTACTAACTTTATGTTTTAAAGACATTTCTCTACCGGGCCCTAACTAACAGTCCTACTGACTTTAGGTTTAAAAGACATTTTCTCACCGCGCCCTAACTAATAGTCCTACTAACTTTATGTTTTAAAGACATTTCTCCACCAGGCCCTAACTAATAGTCCTACTAACTTTATGTTTTAAAGACATTTCTCCACCAGGCCCTAACTGACAGTCCTACTAACTTTATGTTTTAAAGACATTTCCTCACCAGGCCCTAAGTAACAGTCCTACTAACTTTATGTTTTAAAGACATTTCTCCACCAGGCCCTAACTAACAGTCCTACTAACTTTATGTTTTAAAGACATTTCCGCACCAGGCCCTAACTAACAGTCCTACTAACTTTATGTTTTAAAGACATTTCTCCACCAGGCCCTAACTAACAGTCCTACTAACTTTATGTTTTAAAGACATTTCCTCACCAGGCCCTAACTAACAGTTCTACTAAATTTATGTTTTAAAGACACTTCCTCACCGGGCCCTAACTAACAGTCCTACTAACTTTATGTTTTAAAGACATTTCTCCACCAGGCCCTATCTAACAGTCCTACTGACTTTATGTTTAAAAGACATTTTCTCACCGGGCCCTAACTGACAGTCCTACTAACTTTATGTTTTAAAGACATTTCTCCACCAGGCCCTAACTAACAGTCCTACTAACTTTATGTTTTAAAGACATTTCCTCACCGGGCCCTAACTAACAGTCCTACTAACTTTATGTTTTAAAGACATTTCTCTACCGGGCCCTAACTAACAGTCCTACTGACTTTATGTTTAAAAGATATTTCTCCACCAGGCCTTAACTAATAGTCCTACTAACTTTATGTTTTAAAGACATTTCTCCACCAGGCCCTAACTAACAGTCATACTAACTTTATGTTTAAAGACATTTCCGCACCAGGCCCTAACTAACAGTCCTACTAACTTTATGTTTTAAAGACATTTCTCCACCAGGCCCTAACTAACAGTCCTACTAACTTTATGTTTTAAAAACACTTCTCCACCAGGCCCTAACTAACAGTCCTACTAACTTTATGTTTTAAAGACATTTCTCCACCAGGCCCTAACTAACAGTCCTACTAACTTTATGTTTTAAAGACATTTCTCTACCGGGCCCTATCTAACAGTCCTACTGACTTTATGTTTAAAAGACATTTTCTCACCGGGCCCTAACTAATAGTCCTACTAACTTTATGTTTTAAAGACATTTCTCCACCAGGCCCTAACTAACAGTCCTACTAACTTTATGTTTTAAAGACATTTCCTCACCAGGCCCTAAGTAACAGTCCTACTAACTTTATGTTTTAAAGACATTTCTCCACCAGGCCCTAACTAACAGTCCTACTAACTTTATGTTTTAAAGACATTTCCGCACCAGGCCCTAACTAACAGTCCTACTAACTTTATGTTTTAAAGGCATTTCTCCACCAGGCCCTAACTAACAGTCCTACTAACTTTATGTTTTAAAGACATTTCCTCACCGGGCCCTAACTAACAGTCCTACTGACTTTATGTTTTAAAGACATTTTCTCACCGGGCCCTAACTAATAGTCCTACTAACTTTATGTTTTAAAGACATTTCTCCACCAGGCCCTAACTAACAGTCCTACTAACTTTATGTTTTAAAGACATTTCTCTACCGGGCCCTAACTAACAGTCCTACTGACTTTATGTTTAAAGACATTTTCTCACCGCGCCCTAACTAATAGTCCTACTAACTTTATGTTTTAAAGACATTTCTCCACCAGGCCCTAACTAATAGTCCTACTAACTTTATGTTTTAAAGACATTTCTCCACCAGGCCCTAACTGACAGTCCTACTAACTTTATGTTTTAAAGACATTTCCTCACCAGGCCCTAAGTAACAGTCCTACTAACTTTATGTTTTAAAGACATTTCTCCACCAGGCCCTAACTAACAGTCCTACTAACTTTATGTTTTAAAGACATTTCCGCACCAGGCCCTAACTAACAGTCCTACTAACTTTATGTTTTAAAGACATTTCTCCACCAGGCCCTAACTAACAGTCCTACTAACTTTATGTTTTAAAGACATTTCCTCACCAGGCCCTAACTAACAGTTCTACTAAATTTATGTTTTAAAGACACTTCCTCACCGGGCCCTAACTAACAGTCCTACTAACTTTATGTTTTAAAGACATTTCTCCACCAGGCCCTATCTAACAGTCCTACTGACTTTATGTTTAAAAGACATTTTCTCACCGGGCCCTAACTGACAGTCCTACTAACTTTATGTTTTAAAGACATTTCTCCACCAGGCCCTAACTAACAGTCCTACTAACTTTATGTTTTAAAGACATTTCTCCACCGAGCCCTAACTGACAGTCCTACTAACTTTATGTTTTAAAGACATTTCCTCACCGGGCCCTAACTAACAGTCCTACTAACTTTATGTTTTAAAGACATTTCTCTACCGGGCCCTAACTAACAGTCCTACTGACTTTATGTTTAAAAGACATTTCTCCACCAGGCCTTAACTAATAGTCCTACTAACTTTATGTTTTAAAGACATTTCTCCACCAGGCCCTAACTAACAGTCCTACTAACTTTATCTTTTAAAGACATTTCTCCACCGGGCCCTAACTAACAGTCCTACTAACTTTATGTTTTAAAGACATTTCTCCACCGGGCCCTAACTAACAGTCCTACTAACTTTATGTTTTATAGACATTTCTCCACCGGGCTCTAACTAAGAGTCCTACTAACTTTATGTTGGCCCTAGAGTAGCCCAAGAGTTGAAGGGAGGTAGCGATGATTTCTCTTTAGTCTCACACTGCTAAATCAGGGGTGACATTACCTTAACACCTGGAGCCTTTGACCTAGCAGTTCACTCCCCCTGCCGGTAAGTTTGAAAACTACGTTATACAAGGAACGTTTCATTCTACTTGGAATAACCTTTTTGATTTAGTTTTCTTTTGTTCTTTTATTATATGAAGAACTAATGAATCAAATATAGAACATCATCAGAATGACTTACTTCACTTTCTTTCCAAGACTTCACATTCCTTAAAACATTCATTTTTAATATTTCATATCTCTCAAACGCTTCGTGACTCATTGACTTTGTTTAAAGAGAATAAACCAGAGTAATCAGGTTTTTTGTGTTTTAATTTCGCGCAAAGCTACTCGAGGGCTATCCGCGCTAGCCGTTACTAATTTAGCAGTGTAAGACTAGAAGGAAGGCAGATAGTCATCACCACCCACCACCATCTTTTTACCAACAAATTGTGGGATTGATCGTATTATTAAAACACCCCCACGGCTGGAAGGGCGAGCATGTTTGGTACGACCAGGATTCGAACCCGCGACCCTCGGATTACGAATCGATTGCCCTAACCACCTGCTCATGCCTGGCTAAATGGGAAGGTCATAACTCATTTTTCAGGTATAGTCGTTTCTAACGTTGAACTGCTGGCTAAACGGAAGTTGGACACACCCATCGCCAGAAAGGTGTCTGGTTGTTTGAATAGAACCAAATATACGAACTGACTATTGTTTTTCTAAAAGCAGAGTGGGTTTAACGATGTCATGGTTCCAACTCTGGACCATTTGGTCTGTAGATTCACTTGGCTCTGCTGGCCCAACTTCTATAACCACAACGTTTTATCTGGCAAACAATCGTTGGAAAAATATCCACCAATGTAAAGATGAGGCGAAATTGGATTGAGAAAAGAAACCGTTAGAGTTTTTCTCAGTTTTTAATGACATTGCAGACGAAGCCGAACCAAAGAGAAACATGAAAAACAATTAGTGACAACACTTAAGAGATTTTGTTTGTTTTAGTCTTATCTGTCATACTGACATGCAGTAAATTCTGTCTCGAATTTTGTTCTAACGTTGAACTTCCCTTTCAAAGTAACAACGACAAAGGAATCATAAAAAAAAAAACAACGGAACTCTTTAAAAAAGACATGGTTTATTATTGAGAATGAAAAAACTGTAGCACACCATTACATTTTGGTTTAAAGCTATATTAAAATACCAACTCTTAATGTATTGTCAGAGATAAAGTGTAACTAGGTTTAAGGCTATGATACTTCATTAACTCTTCGTCTAAGACCACGCCAAGAGGATAAACCGGAGTTTAAGACTATTAAAAGATCTTGCCTAAACCTGGGTTTAAGGCTATTACCATAGAGTAGACCCATGGATTTAAAACTATAGCAGAAGATGAAACCCAGATTTAAGACTGTATTAAGAGATTAAACCCAGGTTTAGGACTGTTGTAAGAGTTGAAACTCGGGTTTATGTCTATTAAAAAAAAACTAGACACTTGTGTTGAACGTTGCTGTAAAACATTAAGCTTGGGTATGTAGGTGTTGCAAGATAAAGCACACCAGAACAAAACTATCTTGAGAGATTTTGTCTTGGTTTAAGGCGAAAGGAAAATATCACGTGGACGAGTCTGTTCACGTTTTCTTCTACTTTTCTCCAATAATGAATAAATCATAATCAATAAATCGTATTCCTCAAACCAATAGACTTTCTTTAGTTGTTCTGTAGACTCGAAAGTGTAGGTGGGAAAGTTGGTTTAGTTTCGTGGGCTAACGCAAAAATTTTCCACTCCGCAAAAGATGTTGTTGTTGTTTTGAACAAGGCACAAAGCTACTCAATGGACTATCTCTGCTTTGCCCACTACGGGTATCGAAACCTGGTTTTTAGCGTTGTAAGTCCACAGACGTACCGCTGAGCCACTGGGGGGCCCGCACAATGTAAATAGTGTTTTATTTTTAAACAACGGCGATATAAATTTGGATTGGCTTTCGTAAGAACGTTCATCGGTTTCGTTGACAACCTCAGTGAAATAAAACAACAGTTGATAAAACTTAGGCAGAGATTGTGCTTTTAATCTTTGTACCTTCGTTAGATTTAAGGTCAGGTCTGTTCTATTACAAACAGATATAAAGTACATCTATTACAGCATAAGGAACATTGTATCAAAATGATAGCGCTTTACTCAGCGTTTTAGTAAACGAATTAAAATGAACATTTTTAGGTTTAACACGATTTGATCAGCCAGTCTTTTAATGCATTTATTAAAACCAGTATTTTATAATTATCGCGGTTTGGTGTCAGCATGGTATTAGTAGATAAAATAAAAATAATATATTAAATTTAACGTAGTTTAGTCAGTAGGACTTTTGTACCTCCATTATAATAAGTATCTTAGACTTAATAAAAGTTTGATCAGTAGGGCTAAGCGAAAAATAAAAATTGCTAAAGGTCCGAGACTACGTGTGTGGAAATCTAACTTTATCTTGTTAACAGTGTGTTAAGCTTTTACACGGTATTGCGAAGAAACACACAACTAAAACTAAAAAGGTTTTCATCTTTAGGAACATGAAAACCCTTCCACCCCTTTATCTTTCTATATTTCGCTTTATGGAGCTTAAGAGGTTGCTTAAAGTATCAGTCTATCGTATTATTACTTTTAAATAGAGAGACGTAGTGGGACAGCCAGATGAGTAACATCCAAAGGCACGATGTAAGAATTCATTCACTAGGGGGATTGAATCTCTGTAACAATGCACGTTCACGGTTAACTAACAATGCAATGGTCGACTTGAGCCTTTTTGATATATACCGATCCAATAACTCGAGAAAAATGAGCTTTGGTGATAATCAGTGAGTGTGGTGGAGCCAGGTTGCAGGTACTAAGTAGTTGGTGTGACAATTCAACTGAACTTTTTTTTCCATATTACTGCTTAGCACAAGGTTTGCTTTCACCCATTTTTAATGGGTCTGAAACGTCTATAGGACATTGAACGCTAGATATACGACTGGATTAGGTATGACGACTTTCGTGTCATGTATTTTCTATAACTTTAGTGGCCCAGTTATAGGACAATTTCGAACGTAAAGTGACCAAATTTTCAGTAACCGTGGAAGAGAAAAACTGAGTTCCAAAAAGTTCATTTTTTTGGTCCACAAAATCAATAACTGAAAACCCTGCAGGTAGAATAATTGCTAGAAGTAGGAGTGACCTTGAGTGACTACTTGGCGCGCATGCGTAGACAATTATATATGAAGATGCGATAGGCTAGAGTAGGGAAAGAGACCTGTGATCGGCCGCGATTATAAGGCGACTATGTATTATGCAGCCTAATTATTATTCAGAAACATCACTTTATAATCGAGCCAATACGGCAGCTATAATCAACTGAAAACTAGAATATTTTAATTAGGAACATAAATCAGATTTTCATAATTTATTAGTCAGGTCTAAACTCGTCTAAAAGGTTAAGTTAATTTTAGAACTTGAGATTTCACCAGACTATCTCGTTCTCAAGGTTAGCTTAGCTTAACTCTAACACAACGCCATGTTATGCAAATTCAAATACCTTCAAATCTGGCACACTATCACGTTTTGTGGCCTTGATTAAATGTCTCAAATTTCATTTTCATAGATTAAGTCATTTTTGTTTTCTATAAATAACTACATCTGTAATCATTGGTCAAAATCGTTTATAAACTAAAGATAAAACACCTAAATTTAAAACACAATTATGTTGTTATATTGAAAGAAACTTATTACTTTATGTAATTAATTTATAAAAATAATAATTTTCCACTGAATAATGTTTTCAACCCTTTTTTTCTCCAAGTTATACAAGTCTCTAGTTTTCATTTAAGAAATTTGGAAGCATATGTTGACATCGAGAGATTTCTCTTGATATACGAGATAAACTCCACCAATTCCATCATTGTGGTACAGTTACACATTTACTTAGCCCTTGCCTTCAACCCAACACTTGGCTTGAACAATACATTCTACTCCAACGGCATTTCTACATTATATAACGAATGAGTTATCATTCCAACGTGCAATTCTAATACTTATTTGACCAAAAACTGCACATGTAGTCCTTCATTAAAAACTGCCTCGACAGTTATTATGCTTATTTAACCTCAATTAAATATGAGTCCCAATAAATGTGTAGTGTAACAATGATCAAAAGAAGTTCCAGGTCGTATATTTTTAAGAAAAATTGAAAATTTCGAATTTGTTTATGAAATGTTTTTCTTTAGCATTTAAAAACAGTAAGTTAGAGGAATCTCTTTAAATATACAGAAAATATGTACACGGCAGACATGTGGGACACTAGAATGTTACAGACATATAGTAGTGTTCTCTTACGTTAGAGGAATCTCTTTAAATATACAGAGAACATGAACACGACAGACATGTGGAACACTAGAATATTACAGACATACAGTAGTGTTCTCTTGAAATAAAAATGTATCTCAGAACGGCTGGTATAGAGAAAATAACGTTTTGAAACATCCACCTGCAACGCCCCCCTACGATCCCGTACACGTTTATACTCTCGTCCCTAGGACATGCATCCGTCAACGGTGATATTCAAATTCTCTCTTTGTTAACCTGAAGATGACCTAGGAAGGTCGAAACGTTGTTCTCTCCTTATCAATAACAGTGTTAATACCCATACCAGACGTTCTGAGATATATATAAGACATATATTAATCTGCAACATGGCCAACATGCTAGAGAAGACTTATGATAAATAAGACTGATGCTAAAATAATAGGGCATGAGCAACATATGAGAAAACTACAGATAAAGGAAGTCTTCTCTATCTATTTGACTGATATAACACTCAACCAACTTGACATAGAGGTTACAGATATCTGAATAGTTTTTTTTTATTCTGTTCAGTAACGTAGACGAGATAACTCGTCCAAGCCAATCGGTAACACAGTGCTACGGACGAGTTAATTCGTTTTCAATAATACCTCACTTCAAAGCTAGATGTCAGCACCATAATGCATTTGACCTACTTGCATATTGTTTCACTTTCGATCTAAAATGGCGTCACGAAATAGGTTACAAAATGAAGAAGCATTAGAGTTGTATTTTGAACTTAGTTTGGAGTTGCCGTAGCAGCTGAAATACTTGGCAGTCAACAGGTTAAAACTTAAATATAGTTATCTGATTCGGGTTCTAATGGAAAAGACATCAGTTAAGTGAACACTGCACTATCTTCCATCACAAAGGACCACAACTGAATTACAGTCCATATCAACACAGAAAGAGTTATTTTAAAGAAGAGTCACAAAGATGTTATTCCAATTTTTGTGTCATCTGTTTACAGACAAACTCATTATTTTTTTAATTAACAAGTGTAACTATAAGTTTTCAGACTCGTAACAGATCTTTCCAATATCCATATAAATGTATTAAATCTGATGTTATATCGATTTTAAAAAAAAATTATAGTAAACAGAGTTTAGTTCCTCCTGGATGGTATAAATTCTCTGGAGTATTGGAGAAAGTTTTTGTTTTTGAATTTCGAGCAAAGCTACTCGAGGGCTATCTGCACTAGTCGTCCCTAATTTAACAGTGTAAGACTAGAGAGAAGGCAGCTAGTCATCACTACCCACCGCCAACTCTTGGGCTGCTTTTCTACCAACGAATAGTGGGATTCACCGTAACTTTATAACGCCACAACGGCTGAAAGAGCATGTTTAGTGCGACGTGGATTCGAACGCGCGATTCTCGGATTACGAGTCGAACGCTTTAACTCACCTTGCCATGTCGGGGCCCTTGGAGAAAGATCAAGAGCATCTTGTTTGTACCAGAATCCTTCTAATTTCAATTAAGCTAATGCATATACACATAACTGATGAAGACCAGGTTCATGTGAATATAAAAAGAAGGAAAAAACACGGATCATAACATAAGATACCATACGTACAGTATACATCCAGATGGCCTTTTGTAATATCAGTAAAGAAAATCACTTCTAGCCCCTGATCTTCACATGACGGGCTAACACAAATCCTAGACTTGTCACAATTCATCTCAGCCCACCACAGCCACACAGTGACAGGACCATACTCAATAAAAATATACATTTTTGTTTTAATCTCTCATTTAACTCCAGCCCATAAGTCTATTGTGCCATCAAATGCTTTCTTTCAGGCTCCTTGGTAAAACTGCAGAGCACAGTGGTTGTACATAACAGATGAACAAGCGTACATTAGATTAAAAAGGATTATAAAACAGAAACTTAGTGGTACAAGACGAAGTCCTCAAGTGTTCAGAACTATTTAACCAGTGATAAATATACGTGAGACATGAAAAAATTAAACTCTTAAAGTATAACGAATATATGGACAAAAGTTCACATATCACAAATGTAAAAATCGGTACAAGTTACTTTGAAACTAAGCATTATTCTATTACATCAACTATCGTGTTCACAAATTTTGTCTAACAATTAAGTTATTTGATAACTTTAGTTTTACTTCAAGTGACTCTTTATTTATTTATCCCAAATTGTAGGTCTAGATAATTTATTCATTACCAAATACACATGATATGCCCAATCATGTAGCGTTCAAAACCTGAAACTATGCTAACAAGTAGATATAATCAGTGTATAAATGCAAAGCTGTCTAATCAAACCAATTATACAATTTTTATTACTAGTCTACGAAAAATGTGTAGAATAAAACAGGGTAATGGTATTCTTATAAGCTATTATTTAACTCATTAATTTTTGTTTTTATCAAAGGGAACATCTTTAAAAAACAAACATACTTTTATAACTTCATTGCATATACAAATCTATCTACAATAATCCATAAACTCACAGAAGATGGCTGCTTGATAAACTGAGATGAAACTAAAAGATGAAGACTGCAGAAGGGAACAGTAAAGATGTCTGATACATTCAACTAACTCGTAACTCACTCAACAAGACCCATATCTTGAAAACATTTAAATAAATTAGCTGATTCATGTCCTAATGACTTCTTGCTGGCTCAGGAGGTAATTCTGAGTGAAAGCTGACAACGTCACAAATCTCATTTAGATCCATATTTGGTAGGTTCGTGCTTAACCCTAAACAAACACAGGTTCCTACTGCGAGAACGTTAAACACGTAAACATAACACAAGTAAGATCGAATCTAATCGAATACCAACATAGAAATGGTCCTTTTCAAGACCTCATTGAAGATTCCAGAAGATCAAATACTCGCTACACTGGATAAAAGCTTATTGGTAACGAGTTCTAAAATGAATAACATATGTAGATATAGCAGTCAGTAATTAGACCTAAGTGACCATATAGGCTACTATCCGATAGAGATATAATTGTTTACAAATGAAAATTAGAGACATCTCAGATGATTGATGCTCCATGACAAGTTATCAGATCTTCCAGAGAATTGTGTTCTCCTTCAATATTGGTGATGGAACTTTATTTACTCTGGCCACCGTCACAGCATATATATTTTCTTCATTCCAATCAAGACTCCAATGGATGACAGCCCCAATGTTTTCTCACAGTAATAACACCCTCTTGTTGGATTCTCTGATTATCCTCTGAATAGCTTCAACGTAGAATAGGGTGTACGGGATACTGCTCTTGAAAAGTATCTCTTCAGTTGGTGGTGTTCTGATGAGGTTTACTGGTTATAAAGATTAATTACAAGCGTTTGGCTTAAACACCAGGACGGGACTCTTCGGGAGAAATATCTCATGGAGACATTAGTGGAAATTACCAAGAATAGCACAAGTAACTTCCTCTGTTATATACAAGTAATGATGCACTTACTTCATCGTGAGATTTGTCGTACAAACATAGGAATCCTCAACTTGTTACAAACAGAGAGTTAACAAACTGTTTATATATCTTTAACTAGCTGACGCCTGAGGAATATATTACACAAACATAGGAATCCTCAACTTCTTGCAAACAGAGAGTTAAGAAACTGTTTATATATCTTTAACTAGCTGACTCCTGAGGAATACATCATACAAACATAGGAATCCTCAGCTTGTAACAAACAGAGAGTTAAGAACCTGTTTATATGTCTTTAACAAGCTGACTCCTCAGAAATATAATATACAAACATAGGAATCCTCAGCTTGTAACAAACAGAGAGTTAAGAAACTGTTTATATATCTTTAACTAGCTGACTCCTGAGAAATATAATATACAAACATAGGAATCCTCAACTTGTAACAAGAGAGACAGAAAAAAAACTGTTTATATATCTTAAACTAGCTGACTCCTGAGGAATATATTATAGAAACATGGGAATCCTCAATTTGTAACAGAGACAGACAGAAAAAAACTGTTTATATATCTTTAACTAGCTGTCTCCTAGTGAGAAATATACCATACAAACATAGGAATCCTCAACTTCTAGCAAACACACTTAAGAAACTGTTTATAAATATTTGACTAGCTGACTCCTCATGAGAAATATATCACACAAACATAAAAATCCTCAACTTGTAACAAACAGAGAGTTAAGAAACTGTTTATATATCTTTAACTAACTGACTCCTGAGGAATATATTACACAAACATAGGAATCCTCAACTTGTAACAAAGAGAGCCATAAAATCTTTATATATCTTTAACTAGCTGTCTCCTCGTGAGAAATATACCATACACACATAGGAATCCTCAACTTGTAGCAAACACACTTAAGAAACTGTTTATAAATATTTGACTAGCTGACTCCTCATGAGAAATATATAAACATAGGAATCCTCAACTTGTAGCAAACACACTTAAGAAACTGTTTATAAATATTTGACTAGCTGACTCCTCATGAGAAATATATAAACGTAGGAATCCTCAACTTGTAATAAAGAGAGACAGAAAAAACTTTATATATCTTTAACTAACTGACACCTCATGAGAAATATATTACACAAACATAGGAATCCTCAACTTGTTACAAACAGAGAGTTAAGAAACTGTTTATATATCTTTAACTAGCTGACTCCTGAGGAATACATTATACAAACATAGGAATACTCAGCTTGTAACAAAAAGAGACAGAAAAAAAACTGTTTATATATCTTGAACTAGCTGACTCCTGAGGAATATATTATAGAAACATAGGAATCCTCAATTTGTAACAAAGAGAGACAGAAGAAAACTGTTTATATATCTTTACCTAGCTGTCTCTTGAGAAATAAATTATACAAACATAAGAATCCTCAACTTGTAACAAAGAGAGACAGAAAAAAAACTTTATATATCTTTAACTAGCTGTCTCCTAGTGAGAAATATACCATACAAACATAGGAATCCTCAACTTGTAGCAAACACACTTAAAAACTGTTTATAAATATTTGACTAGCTGACTCCTCATGAGAAATATATAAACGTAGGAATCCTCAACTTGTAATAAAGAGAGACAGAAAAAACTTTATATATCTTTAACTAGCTGACACCTCATGAAAAATATATTACACAAACATAGGAATCCTCAACTTGTAACAAACAGAGAGTTAAAAAACTGTTTATATATCTTTAACTAGCTGACTCTTGAGAAATATATTATACAAACATAAGAATCCTCAACTTGTAACAAAGAGAGACAGAAAAAAACTTTATATATCTTTAACTAGCTGTCTCCTAGTGAGAAATATACCATACAAACATAGGAATCCTCAACTTGTAGCAAACACACTTAAAAAACTGTTTATAAATATTTGACTAGCAGACTCCTCATGAGAAATATATCATACAAACATAAAAATCCTCAACTTGTAACAAACAGAGAGTTAAGAAACTGTTTATATATCTTTAACTAACTGACTCCTGAGGAATATATTACACAAACACAGGAATCCTCAACGTGTAACAAAGAGAGACATAAAATCTTTATATATCTTTAACTAGCCGTCTCCTCGTGAGAAATACCATACAAACATAGAAATCCTCAACTTGTAGCAAACACACTTAAGAAACTGTTTATAAATATTTGACTAGCTGACTCCTCATGAGAAATATATAAACGTAGCAATCCTCAACTTGTAGCAAACACACTTAAGAAACTGTTTATAAATATTTGACTAGCTGACTCCTCATGAGAAATATATAAACGTAGGAATCCTCAACTTGTAATAAAAAGAGAGACAGAAAAACTTTATATATCTTTAACTAGCTGACACCTCATGAGAAATATATTACACAAACATAGGAATCCTCAACTTGTAACAAACAGAGAGTTAAAAACTGTTTATATATCTTTAACTAGCTGACGCCTGAGAAATATATTACACAAACATAGGAATCCTCAACTTGTTACAAACAGAGAGTTAAGAAACTGTTTATATATCTTTAACTAGCTGACTCCTGAGGAATACATCATACAAACATAGGAATCCTCAGCTTGTAAAAAACAGAGAGTTAAGAAACTGTTTATATATCTTTAACTAGCTGACTCCTGAGAAATATAATATACAAACATAAAAATCCTCAACTTGTAACAAGAGAGACAGAAAAAAAACTGTTTATATATCTTGAACTAGCTGACTCCTGACGAATATATTATAGAAACATAAAAATCCTCAATTTGTAACAAAGAGAGACAGAAGAAAACTGTTTATATATCTTTAACTAGCTGTCACTTGAGAAATATATTATACAAACATAAGAATCCTGAACTTGTAACAAAGAGTGACAGAAAAAAAACTTTATATATCTTTAACTAGCTGTCTCCTAGTGAGAAATATACCATACAAACATAGGAATCCTCAACTTGTAGCAAACACACTTAAGAAACTGTTTATAAATATTTGACTACCTGACTCCTCATGAGAAATATATTACACAAACATAGGAATCATCAACTTGTAACAAACAGAGAGTTAAGAAACTGTTTATATATCTTTAACTAACTGACTCCTGAGGAATATATTACACACACATAGGAATCCTCAACTTGTAGCAAACACACTTAAAAAACTGTTTATAAATATTTGACTAGCTGACTCCTCATGAGAAATATATCATACAAACATAAAAATCCTCAACTTGTAACAAACAGAGAGTTAAGAAACTGTTTATATATCTTTAACTAACTGACTCCTGAGGAATATATTACACAAACACAGGAATCCTCAACGTGTAACAAAGAGAGACATAAAATCTTTATATATCTTTAACTAGCCGTCTCCTCGTGAGAAATACCATACAAACATAGAAATCCTCAACTTGTAGCAAACACACTTAAGAAACTGTTTATAAATATTTTACTAGCTGACTCCTCATGAGAAATATATAAACGTAGGAATCCTCAACTTGTAGCAAACACACTTAAGAAACTGTTTATAAATATTTGACTAGCTGACACCTCATGAGAAATATATTACACAAACATAGGAATCCTCAACTTGTAAAAAACAGAGAGTTATGAAACTGTTTATATATCTTTAACTAGCTGACTCTTGAGGAACATATTATACAAACATAGGAAAGCTAGACTTGTAACAAAGAGAGACAGAAAAAACTGTTTATATATCTTTAACTAACTGTTTCCTCATGAGAGGAAACTTGTATACCATACAAGCATAGAAATCCTCAACTTGTAGCAAACACACTTAAGAAACTGTTTATAAATATTTGACTACCTGACTCCTCATGAGAAATATATCATACAAACATAGAAATCCTTAACTTGTAACAAACAGAGAGTTAAAAAACTGTTTATATATCTTTAACTAACTGACTCCTGAGGAATACATTATACAAACATAGGAATACTCAGCTTGTAACAAAAAGAGACAGAAAAAAAACTGTTTATATATCTTGAACTAGCTGACTCCTGAGGAATATATTATAGAAACATAGGAATCCTCAATTTGTAACAAAGAGAGACAGAAGAAAACTGTTTATATATCTTCAACTAGCTGTCTCCTAGTGAGAAATATACCACACAAACATAAAAATCCTCAACTTGTAGCAAACACACTTAAAAACTGTTTATAAATATTTGACTAGCTGACTCCTCATGAGAAATATATAAACGTAGGAATCCTCAACTTGTAATAAAGAGAGACAGAAAAAACTTTATATATCTTTAACTAGCTGACACCTCATGAGAAATATATTACACAAACATAGGAATCCTCAACTTGTAACAAACAGAGAGTTAAAAAACTGTTTATATATCTTTAACTAGCTGACTCTTGAGAAATATATTATACAAACATAAGAATCCTCAACTTGTAACAAAGAGAGACAGAAAAAAACTTTATATATCTTTAACTAGCTGTCTCCTAGTGAGAAATATACCATACAAACATAGGAATCCTCAACTTGTAGCAAACACACTTAAAAACTGTTTATAAATATTTGACTAGCTGACTCCTCATGAGAAATATATCATACAAACATAAAATCCTCAACTTGTAACAAACAGAGTTAAGAAACTGTTTATATATCTTTAACTAACTGACTCCTGAGGAATATATTACACAAACACAGGAATCCTCAACGTGTAACAAAAGAGAGACATAAAATCTTTATATATCTTTAACTAGCTGTCTCCTCGTGAGAAATACCATACAAACATAGAAATCCTCAACTTGTAGCAAACACACTTAAGAAACTGTTTATAAATATTTGACTAGCTGACTCCTCATGAGAAATATATCATACAAACATAGAAATCTTCAACTTCTAACAAACAGAGAGTTAAGAAACTGTTTATATATCTTTAACTAGCTGACTCTTGAGAAATATAATATACAAACATAGGAATCCTCAGCTTGTAACAAACAGAGAGTTAAGAAACTGTTTATATATCTTTAACTAGCCGTCTCCTCGTGAGAAATACCATACAAACATAGAAATCCTCAACTTGTAGCAAACACACTTAAGAAACTGTTTATAAATATTTGACTAGCTGACTCCTCATGAGAAATATATCATACAAACATAGGAATCCTCAACTTGTAACAAACACACTTAAGAAACTGTTTATAAATATTTGACTAGCTGACTCCTCATGAGAAATATATCATACAAACATAGAAATCCTCAACTTGTAACAAACAGAGAGTTAAGAAACTGTTTATATATCTTGAACTAGCTGACTCCTGAGGAATATATTATAGAAACATAGGAATCCTCAATTTGTAACAAACAGAGACAGAAAAAAACTGTTTATATATCTTTAACTAGCTGTCTCTTGAGAAATATATTACACAAACATAGGAATCCTCAACTTGTAACAAAGAGAGACATAAAATCTTTATATATCTTTAACTAGCTGTCTCTTGAGAAATAAATTATACAAACATAAGAATCCTCAACTTGTAACAAGAGAGACAGAAAAGAAACTTTATATATCTTTAACTAGCTGTCTCCTAGTGAGAAATATACCATACAAACATAGGAATCCTCAACTTGTAGCAAACACACTTAAAAAACTGTTTATAAATATTTGACTAGCTGACTCCTCATGAGAAATATATAAACGTAGGAATCCTCAACTTGTAATAAAGAGAGACAGAAAAACTTTATATATCTTTAACTAGCTGACACCTCATGAAATATATTACACAAACATAGGAATCCTCAACTTGTAACAAACAGAGAGTTAAAAACTGTTTATATATCTTTAACTAGCTGACTCTTGAGAAATATATTATACAAACATAAGAATCCTCAACTTGTAACAAAGAGAGACAGAAAAAACTTTATATATCTTTAACTAGCTGTCTCCTAGTGAGAAACATACCATACAAACATAGGAATCCTCAACTTGTAGCAAACACACTTAAAAAACTGTTTATAAATATTTGACTAGCTGACTCCTCATGAGAAATATATCATACAAACATAAAAATCCTCAACTTGTAACAAACAGAGAGTTAAGAAACTGTTTATATATCTTTAACTAACTGACTCCTGAGGAATATATTACACAAACACAGGAATCCTCAACGTGTAACAAAGAGAGACATAAAATCTTTATATATCTTTAACTAGCCGTCTCCTCGTGAGAAATACCATACAAACATAGAAATCCTCAACTTGTAGCAAACACACTTAAGAAACTGTTTATAAATATTTGACTAGCTGACTCCTCATGAGAAATATATCATACAAACATAGAAATCCTCAACTTGTAACAAACAGAGAGTTAAGAAACTGTTTATATATCTTTAACTAACTGACTCCTGAGGAATACATTATACAAACATAGGAATACTCAGCTTGTAACAAAAAGAGACAGAAAAAAAACTGTTTATATATCTTGAACTAGCTGACTCCTGAGGAATATATTATAGAAACATAGGAATCCTCAATTTGTAACAAAGAGAGACAGAAGAAAACTGTTTATATATCTTTAACTAGCTGTCTCCTAGTGAGAAATATACCATACAAACATAGGAATCCTCAACTTGTAGCAAACACACTTAAAAACTGTTTATAAATATTTGACTAGCTGACTCCTCATGAGAAATATATAAACGTAGGAATCCTCAACTTGTAATAAAGAGAGACAGAAAAACTTTATATATCTTTAACTAGCTGACACCTCATGAGAAATATATTACACAAACATAGGAATCCTCAACTTGTAACAAACAGAGAGTTAAAAAACTGTTTATATATCTTTAACTAGCTGACTCTTGAAAAATATATTATACAAACATAAGAATCCTCAACTTGTAACAAAGAGAGACAGAAAAAAACTTTATATATCTTTAACTAGCTGTCTCCTTGTGAGAAATATACCATACAAACATAGGAATCCTCAACTTGTAGCAAACACACTTAAAAAACTGTTTATAAATATTTGACTAGCTGACTCCTCATGAGAAATATATCATACAAACATAAAAATCCTCAACTTGTAACAAACAGAGTTAAGAAACTGTTTATATATCTTTAACTAACTGACTCCTGAGGAATATATTACACAAACACAGGAATCCTCAACGTGTAACAAAGAGAGACATAAAATCTTTATATATCTTTAACTAGCCGTCTCCTCGTGAGAAATACCATACAAACATAGAAATCCTCAACTTGTAGCAAACACACTTAAGAAACTGTTTATAAATATTTGACTAGCTGACTCCTCATGAGAAATATATCATACAAACATAGAAATCTTCAACTTCTAACAAACAGAGAGTTAAGAAACTGTTTATATATCTTTAACTAGCTGACTCCTGAGAAATATAATATACAAACATAGGAATCCTCAGCTTGTAACAAACAGAGAGTTAAGAAACTGTTTATATATCTTTAACTAGCCGTCTCCTCGTGAGAAATACCATACAAACATAGAAATCCTCAACTTGTAGCAAACACACTTAAGAAACTGTTTATAAATATTTGACTAGCTGACTCCTCATGAGAAATATATCATACAAACATAGGAATCCTCAACTTGTAACAAACACACTTAAGAAACTGTTTATAAATATTTGACTAGCTGACTCCTCATGAGAAATATATCATACAAACATAGAAATCCTCAACTTGTAACAAACAGAGAGTTAAGAAACTGTTTATATATCTTGAACTAGCTGACTCCTGAGGAATATATTATAGAAACATAGGAATCCTCAATTTGTAACAAACAGAGACAGAAAAAAACTGTTTATATATCTTTAACTAGCTGTCTCTTGAGAAATATATTAAACAAACATAGGAATCCTCAACTTGTAACAAAGAGAGACATAAAATCTTTATATATCTTTAACTAGCTGTCTCTTGAGAAATAAATTATACAAACATAAGAATCCTCAACTTGTAACAAAGAGAGACAGAAAAGAAACTTTATATATCTTTAACTAGCTGTCTCCTAGTGAAATATACCATACAAACATAGGAATCCTCAACTTGTAGCAAACACACTTAAAAAACTGTTTATAAATATTTGACTAGCTGACTCCTCATGAGAAATATATAAACGTAGGAATCCTCAACTTGTAATAAAGAGAGACAGAAAAAACTTTATATATCTTTAACTAGCTGACACCTCATGAGAAATATATTACACAAACATAGGAATCCTCAACTTGTAACAAACAGAGAGTTAAAAAACTTTTTATATATCTTTAACTAGCTGACTCTTGAGAAATATATTATACAAACATAAGAATCCTCAACTTGTAACAAGAGAGACAGAAAAAAACTTTATATATCTTTAACTAGCTGTCTCCTAGTGAGAAACATACCATACAAACATAGGAATCCTCAACTTGTAGCAAACACACTTAAAAAACTGTTTATAAATATTTGACTAGCTGACTCCTCATGAAATATATCATACAAACATAAAATCCTCAACTTGTAACAAACAGAGTTAAGAAACTGTTTATATATCTTTAACTAACTGACTCCTGAGGAATATATTACACAAACACAGGAATCCTCAACGTGTAACAAAGAGAGACATAAAATCTTTATATATCTTTAACTAGCCGTCTCCTCGTGAGAAATACCATACAAACATAGAAATCCTCAACTTGTAGCAAACACACTTAAGAAACTGTTTATAAATATTTGACTAGCTGACTCCTCATGAGAAATATATCATACAAACATAGAAATCCTCAACTTGTAACAAACAGAGTTAAGAAACTGTTTATATATCTTTAACTAACTGACTCCTGAGGAATACATTATACAAACATAGGAATACTCAGCTTGTAACAAAAAGAGACAGAAAAAAACTGTTTATATATCTTGAACTAGCTGACTCCTGAGGAATATATTATAGAAACATAGGAATCCTCAATTTGTAACAAAGAGAGACAGAAGAAAACTGTTTATATATCTTTAACTAGCTGTCTCTTGAGAAATAAATTATACAAACATAAGAATCCTCAACTTGTAACAAAGAGAGACAGAAAAAACTTTATATATCTTTAACTAGCTGTCTCCTAGTGAGAAATATACCATACAAACATAGGAATCCTCAACTTGTAGCAAACACACTTAAAACTGTTTATAAATATTTGACTAGCTGACTCCTCATGAGAAATATATAAACGTAGGAATCCTCAACTTGTAATAAAGAGAGACAGAAAAAACTTTATATATCTTTAACTAGCTGACACCTCATGAGAAATATATTACACAAACATAGGAATCCTCAACTTGTAACAAACAGAGAGTTAAAAACTGTTTATATATCTTTAACTAGCTGACTCTTGAGAAATATATTATACAAACATAAGAATCCTCAACTTGTAACAAAGAGAGACAGAAAAAAACTTTATATATCTTTAACTAGCTGTCTCCTAGTGAGAAATATACCATACAAACATAGGAATCCTCAACTTGTAGCAAACACACTTAAAAACTGTTTATAAATATTTGACTAGCTGACTCCTCATGAGAAATATATCATACAAACATAAAATCCTCAACTTGTAACAAACAGAGTTAAGAAACTGTTTATATATCTTTAACTAACTGACTCCTGAGGAATATATTACACAAACACAGGAATCCTCAACGTGTAACAAAGAGAGACATAAAATCTTTATATATCTTTAACTAGCCGTCTCCTCGTGAAATACCATACAAACATAGAAATCCTCAACTTGTAGCAAACACACTTAAGAAACTGTTTATAAATATTTGACTAGCTGACTCCTCATGAGAAATATATCATACAAACATAGAAATCTTCAACTTCTAACAAACAGAGAGTTAAGAAACTGTTTATATATCTTTAACTAGCTGACTCCTGAGAAATATAATATACAAACATAGGAATCCTCAGCTTGTAACAAACAGAGAGTTAAGAAACTGTTTATATATCTTTAACTAGCCGTCTCCTCGTGAGAAATACCATACAAACATAGAAATCCTCAACTTGTAGCAAACACACTTAAGAAACTGTTTATAAATATTTGACTAGCTGACTCCTCATGAGAAATATATCATACAAACATAGAAATCTTCAACTTGTAACAAACACACTTAAGAAACTGTTTATAAATATTTGACTAGCTGACTCCTCATGAGAAATATATCATACAAACATAGAAATCCTCAACTTGTAACAAACAGAGTTAAGAAACTGTTTATATATCTTGAACTAGCTGACTCCTGAGGAATATATTATAGAAACATAGGAATCCTCAATTTGTAACAAACAGAGACAGAAAAAACTGTTTATATATCTTTAACTAGCTGTCTCTTGAGAAATATATTACACAAACATAGGAATCCTCAACTTGTAACAAAGAGAGACATAAAATCTTTATATATCTTTAACTAGCTGTCTCTTGAGAAATAAATTATACAAACATAAGAATCCTCAACTTGTAACAAAGAGAGACAGAAAAGAAACTTTATATATCTTTAACTAGCTGTCTCCTAGTGAGAAATATACCATACAAACATAGGAATCCTCAACTTGTAGCAAACACACTTAAAACTGTTTATAAATATTTGACTAGCTGACTCCTCATGAGAAATATATAAACGTAGGAATCCTCAACTTGTAATAAAAGAGACAGAAAAACTTTATATATCTTTAACTAGCTGACACCTCATGAGAAATATATTACACAAACATAGGAATCCTCAACTTGTAACAAACAGAGAGTTAAAAAACTGTTTATATATCTTTAACTAGCTGACTCTTGAGAAATATATTATACAAACATAAGAATCCTCAACTTGTAACAAAGAGAGACAGAAAAAAACTTTATATATCTTTAACTAGCTGTCTCCTAGTGAGAAACATACCATACAAACATAGGAATCCTCAACTTGTAGCAAACACACTTAAAAAACTGTTTATAAATATTTGACTAGCTGACTCCTCATGAGAAATATATCATACAAACATAAAAATCCTCAACTTGTAACAAACAGAGAGTTAAGAAACTGTTTATATATCTTTAACTAACTGACTCCTGAGGAATATATTACACAAACACAGGAATCCTCAACGTGTAACAAAGAGAGACATAAAATCTTTATATATCTTTAACTAGCCGTCTCCTCGTGAGAAATACCATACAAACATAGAAATCCTCAACTTGTAGCAAACACACTTAAGAAACTGTTTATAAATATTTGACTAGCTGACTCCTCATGAGAAATATATCATACAAACATAGAAATCCTCAACTTGTAACAAACAGAGAGTTAAGAAACTGTTTATATATCTTTAACTAACTGACTCCTGAGGAATACATTATACAAACATAGGAATACTCAGCTTGTAACAAAAAGAGACAGAAAAAAAACTGTTTATATATCTTGAACTAGCTGACTCCTGAGGAATATATTATAGAAACATAGGAATCCTCAATTTGTAACAAAGAGAGACAGAAGAAAACTGTTTATATATCTTTAACTAGCTGTCTCCTAGTGAGAAATATACCATACAAACATAGGAATCCTCAACTTGTAGCAAACACACTTAAAAACTGTTTATAAATATTTGACTAGCTGACTCCTCATGAGAAATATATAAACGTAGGAATCCTCAACTTGTAATAAAGAGAGACAGAAAAACTTTATATATCTTTAACTAGCTGACACCTCATGAGAAATATATTACACAAACATAGGAATCCTCAACTTGTAACAAACAGAGAGTTAAAAAACTGTTTATATATCTTTAACTAGCTGACTCTTGAGAAATATATTATACAAACATAAGAATCCTCAACTTGTAACAAAGAGAGACAGAAAAAAACTTTATATATCTTTAACTAGCTGTCTCCTAGTGAGAAATATACCATACAAACATAGGAATCCTCAACTTGTAGCAAACACACTTAAAAAACTGTTTATAAATATTTGACTAGCTGACTCCTCATGAGAAATATATCATACAAACATAAAATCCTCAACTTGTAACAAACAGAGTTAAGAAACTGTTTATATATCTTTAACTAACTGACTCCTGAGGAATATATTACACAAACACAGGAATCCTCAACGTGTAACAAAGAGAGACATAAAATCTTTATATATCTTTAACTAGCCGTCTCCTCGTGAGAAATACCATACAAACATAGAAATCCTCAACTTGTAGCAAACACACTTAAGAAACTGTTTATAAATATTTGACTAGCTGACTCCTCATGAGAAATATATCATACAAACATAGAAATCTTCAACTTCTAACAAACAGAGAGTTAAGAAACTGTTTATATATCTTTAACTAGCTGACTCCTGAAATATAATATACAAACATAGGAATCCTCAGCTTGTAACAAACAGAGAGTTAAGAAACTGTTTATATATCTTTAACTAGCCGTCTCCTCGTGAGAAATACCATAAAAACATAGAAATCCTCAACTTGTAGCAAACACACTTAAGAAACTGTTTATAAATATTTGACTAGCTGACTCCTCATGAGAAATATATCATACAAACATAGGAATCCTCAACTTGTAACAAACACACTTAAGAAACTGTTTATAAATATTTGACTAGCTGACTCCTCATGAGAAATATATCATACAAACATAGAAATCCTCAACTTGTAACAAACAGAGAGTTAAGAAACTGTTTATATATCTTGAACTAGCTGACTCCTGAGGAATATATTATAGAAACATAGGAATCCTCAATTTGTAACAAACAGAGACAGAAAAAAACTGTTTATATATCTTTAACTAGCTGTCTCTTGAGAAATATATTACACAAACATAGGAATCCTCAACTTGTAACAAAGAGAGACATAAAATCTTTATATATCTTTAACTAGCTGTCTCTTGAGAAATAAATTATACAAACATAAGAATCCTCAACTTGTAACAAAGAGAGACAGAAAAAAAACTTTATATATCTTTAACTAGCTGTCTCCTAGTGAGAAATATACCATACAAACATAGGAATCCTCAACTTGTAGCAAACACACTTAAAAACTGTTTATAAATATTTGACTAGCTGACTCCTCATGAGAAATATATAAACGTAGGAATCCTCAACTTGTAATAAAGAGAGACAGAAAAAACTTTATATATCTTTAACTAGCTGACACCTCATGAGAAATATATTACACAAACATAGGAATCCTCAACTTGTAACAAACAGAGAGTTAAAAAACTTTTTATATATCTTTAACTAGCTGACTCTTGAGAAATATATTATACAAACATAAGAATCCTCAACTTGTAACAAAGAGAGACAGAAAAAAACTTTATATATCTTTAACTAGCTGTCTCCTAGTGAGAAACATACCATACAAACATAGGAATCCTCAACTTGTAGCAAACACACTTAAAAAACTGTTTATAAATATTTGACTAGCTGACTCCTCATGAGAAATATATCATACAAACATAAAAATCCTCAACTTGTAACAAACAGAGAGTTAAGAAACTGTTTATATATCTTTAACTAACTGACTCCTGAGGAATATATTACACAAACACAGGAATCCTCAACGTGTAACAAAGAGAGACATAAAATCTTTATATATCTTTAACTAGCCGTCTCCTCGTGAGAAATACCATACAAACATAGAAATCCTCAACTTGTAGCAAACACACTTAAGAAACTGTTTATAAATATTTGACTAGCTGACTCCTCATGAGAAATATATCATACAAACATAGAAATCCTCAACTTGTAACAAACAGAGAGTTAAGAAACTGTTTATATATCTTTAACTAACTGACTCCTGAGGGAATACATTATACAAACATAGGAATACTAGCTTGTTAACAAAAGAGACAGAAAAAAAACTGTTTATATATCTTGAACTAGCTGACTCCTGAGGAATATATTATAGAAACATAGGAATCCTCAATTTGTAACAAAGAGAGACAGAAGAAAACTGTTTATATATCTTTAACTAGCTGTCTCTTGAGAAATAAATTATACAAACATAAGAATCCTCAACTTGTAACAAAGAGAGACAGAAAAAAAACTTTATATATCTTTAACTAGCTGTCTCCTAGTGAGAAATATACCATACAAACATAGGAATCCTCAACTTGTAGCAAACACACTTAAAAACTGTTTATAAATATTTGACTAGCTGACTCCTCATGAGAAATATATAAACGTAGGAATCCTCAACTTGTAATAAAGAGAGACAGAAAAAACTTTATATATCTTTAACTAGCTGACACCTCATGAGAAATATATTACACAAACATAGGAATCCTCAACTTGTAACAAACAGAGAGTTAAAAAACTGTTTATATATCTTTAACTAGCTGACTCTTGAGAAATATATTATACAAACATAAGAATCCTCAACTTGTAACAAAGAGAGACAGAAAAAAACTTTATATATCTTTAACTAGCTGTCTCCTAGTGAGAAATATACCATACAAACATAGGAATCCTCAACTTGTAGCAAACACACTTAAAAAACTGTTTATAAATATTTGACTAGCTGACTCCTCATGAGAAATATATCATACAAACATAAAAATCCTCAACTTGTAACAAACAGAGTTAAGAAACTGTTTATATATCTTTAACTAACTGACTCCTGAGGAATATATTACACAAACACAGGAATCCTCAACGTGTAACAAAAGAGACATAAAATCTTTATATATCTTTAACTAGCCGTCTCCTCGTGAGAAATACCATACAAACATAGAAATCCTCAACTTGTAGCAAACACACTTAAGAAACTGTTTATAAATATTTGACTAGCTGACTCCTCATGAGAAATATATCATACAAACATAGAAATCTTCAACTTCTAACAAACAGAGAGTTAAGAAACTGTTTATATATCTTTAACTAGCTGACTCCTGAGAAATATAATATACAAACATAGGAATCCTCAGCTTGTAACAAACAGAGAGTTAAGAAACTGTTTATATATCTTTAACTAGCCGTCTCCTCGAGAAATACCATACAAACATAGAAATCCTCAACTTGTAGCAAACACACTTAAGAAACTGTTTATAAATATTTGACTAGCTGACTCCTCATGAAATATATCATACAAACATAGGAATCCTCAACTTGTAACAAACACACTTAAGAAACTGTTTATAAATATTTGACTAGCTGACTCCTCATGAGAAATATATCATACAAACATAGAAATCCTCAACTTGTAACAAACAGAGAGTTAAGAAACTGTTTATATATCTTGAACTAGCTGACTCCTGAGGAATATATTATAGAAACATAGGAATCCTCAATTTGTAACAAACAGAGACAGAAAAAAACTGTTTATATATCTTTAACTAGCTGTCTCTTGAGAAATATATTACACAAACATAGGAATCCTCAACTTGTAACAAAGAGAGACATAAAATCTTTATATATCTTTAACTAGCTGTCTCTTGAGAAATAAATTATACAAACATAAGAATCCTCAACTTGTAACAAAGAGAGACAGAAAAAAAACTTTATATATCTTTAACTAGCTGTCTCCTAGTGAGAAATATACCATACAAACATAGGAATCCTCAACTTGTAGCAAACACACTTAAAACTGTTTATAAATATTTGACTAGCTGACTCCTCATGAGAAATATATAAACGTAGGAATCCTCAACTTGTAATAAAGAGAGACAGAAAAAACTTTATATATCTTTAACTAGCTGACACCTCATGAGAAATATATTACACAAACATAGGAATCCTCAACTTGTAACAAACAGAGAGTTAAAAAACTTTTTATATATCTTTAACTAGCTGACTCTTGAGAAATATATTATACAAACATAAGAATCCTCAACTTGTAACAAAGAGACAGAAAAAACTTTATATATCTTTAACTAGCTGTCTCCTAGTGAGAAACATACCATACAAACATAGGAATCCTCAACTTGTAGCAAACACACTTAAAAAACTGTTTATAAATATTTGACTAGCTGACTCCTCATGAGAAATATATCATACAAACATAAAAATCCTCAACTTGTAACAAACAGAGAGTTAAGAAACTGTTTATATATCTTTAACTAACTGACTCCTGAGGAATATATTACACAAACACAGGAATCCTCAACGTGTAACAAAGAGAGACATAAAATCTTTATATATCTTTAACTAGCCGTCTCCTCGTGAGAAATACCATACAAACATAGAAATCCTCAACTTGTAGCAAACACACTTAAGAAACTGTTTATAAATATTTGACTAGCTGACTCCTCATGAGAAATATATCATACAAACATAGAAATCCTCAACTTGTAACAAACAGAGAGTTAAGAAACTGTTTATATATCTTTAACTAACTGACTCCTGAGGAATACATTATACAAACATAGGAATACTCAGCTTGTAACAAAAAGAGACAGAAAAAAAACTGTTTATATATCTTGAACTAGCTGACTCCTGAGGAATATATTATAGAAACATAGGAATCCTCAATTTGTAACAAAGAGACAGAAGAAAACTGTTTATATATCTTTAACTAGCTGTCTCTTGAGAAATAAATTATACAAACATAAGAATCCTCAACTTGTAACAAAGAGAGACAGAAAAAAAACTTTATATATCTTTAACTAGCTGTCTCCTAGTGAGAAATATACCATACAAACATAGGAATCCTCAACTTGTAGCAAACACACTTAAAAACTGTTTATAAATATTTGACTAGCTGACTCCTCATGAGAAATATATAAACGTAGGAATCCTCAACTTGTAATAGAGAGACAGAAAAACTTTATATATCTTTAACTAGCTGACACCTCATGAGAAATATATTACACAAACATAGGAATCCTCAACTTGTAACAAACAGAGAGTTAAAAAACTGTTTATATATCTTTAACTAGCTGACTCTTGAGAAATATATTATACAAACATAAGAATCCTCAACTTGTAACAAAGAGAGACAGAAAAAAACTTTATATATCTTTAACTAGCTGTCTCCTAGTGAGAAATATACCATACAAACATAGGAATCCTCAACTTGTAGCAAACACACTTAAAAAACTGTTTATAAATATTTGACTAGCTGACTCCTCATGAGAAATATATCATACAAACATAAAATCCTCAACTTGTAACAAACAGAGTTAAGAAACTGTTTATATATCTTTAACTAACTGACTCCTGAGGAATATATTACACAAACACAGGAATCCTCAACGTGTAACAAAGAGAGACATAAAATCTTTATATATCTTTAACTAGCCGTCTCCTCGTGAGAAATACCATACAAACATAGAAATCCTCAACTTGTAGCAAACACACTTAAGAAACTGTTTATAAATATTTGACTAGCTGACTCCTCATGAGAAATATATCATACAAACATAGAAATCTTCAACTTCTAACAAACAGAGAGTTAAGAAACTGTTTATATATCTTTAACTAGCTGACTCCTGAGAAATATAATATACAAACATAGGAATCCTCAGCTTGTAACAAACAGAGAGTTAAGAAACTGTTTATATATCTTTAACTAGCTGTCTCCTCGTGAAATACCATACAAACATAGAAATCCTCAACTTGTAGCAAACACACTTAAGAAACTGTTTATAAATATTTGACTAGCTGACTCCTCATGAGAAATATATCATACAAACATAGAAATCTTCAACTTGTAACAAACAGAGTTAAGAAACTGTTTATATATCTTTAAATAGCTGACTCCTGAGAAATATAATATACAAACATAGGAATCCTCAACTTGTAACAAAAAGAGACAGAAAAAAACTGTTTATATATCTTGAACTAGCTGACTCCTGAGGAATATATTATAGAAACATAGGAATCCTCAATTTGTAACAAACAGAGACAGAAAAACTGTTTATATATCTTTAACTAGCTGTCTCTTGAGAAATATATTATACAAACATAGGAATCCTCAACTTGTAACAAAGAGAGACAGAAAAAACTTTATATATCTTTAACTAGCTGTCTCTAGTGAAAATATACCATACAAACATAGGAATCCTCAACTTGTAACAAACACACTTAAGAAACTGTTTATAAATATTTGACTAGCTGACTCCTCATGAGAAATATATCATACAAACATAGAAATCCTCAACTTGTAACAAACAGAGAGTTAAGAAACTGTTTATATATCTTTAACTAGCTGACTCTTGAGAAATATATTATACAAACATAAGAATCCTCAACTTGTAACCAAGAGAGACAGAAAAAACTTTATATATCTTTAACTAGCTGACACCTCATGAGAAATATATTACACAAACATAGGAATCCTCAACTTGTAACAAAACAGAGTTAAAAAACTGTTTATATATCTTTAACTAGCTGACTCTTGAGAAATATATTATACAAACATAAGAATCCTCAACTTGTAACAAAGAGAGACAGAAAAAAACTTTATATATCTTTAACTAGCTGTCTCCTAGTGAGAAATATACCATACAAACATAGGAATCCTCAACTTGTAGCAAACACACTTAAAAAACTGTTTATAAATATTTGACTAGCTGACTCCTCATGAGAAATATATCATACAAACATAAAAATCCTCAACTTGTAACAAACAGAGTTAAGAAACTGTTTATATATCTTTAACTAACTGACTCCTGAGGAATATATTACACAAACACAGGAATCCTCAACGTGTAACAAAGAGAGACATAAAATCTTTATATATCTTTAACTAGCCGTCTCCTCGTGAGAAATACCATACAAACATAGAAATCCTCAACTTGTAGCAAACACACTTAAGAAACTGTTTATAAATATTTGACTAGCTGACTCCTCATGAGAAATATATCATACAAACATAGAAATCTTCAACTTCTAACAAACAGAGAGTTAAGAAACTGTTTATATATCTTTAACTAGCTGACTCTGAGAAATATAATATACAAACATAGGAATCCTCAGCTTGTAACAAACAGAGAGTTAAGAAACTGTTTATATATCTTTAACTAGCCGTCTCCTCGTGAGAAATACCATACAAACATAGAAATCCTCAACTTGTAGCAAACACACTTAAGAAACTGTTTATAAATATTTGACTAGCTGACTCCTCATGAGAAATATATCATACAAACATAGAAATCTTCAACTTGTAACAAACAGAGAGTTAAGAAACTGTTTATATATCTTTAAATAGCTGACTCCTGAGAAATATAATATACAAACATAGGAATCCTCAACTTGTAACAAAAGAGACAGAAAAAAAACTGTTTATATATCTTGAACTAGCTGACTCCTGAGGAATATATTATAGAAACATAGGAATCCTCAATTTGTAACAAACAGAGACAGAAAAAAACTGTTTATATATCTTTAACTAGCTGTCTCTTGAGAAATATATTATACAAACATAGGAATCCTCAACTTGTAACAAAGAGAGACAGAAAAAACTTTATATATCTTTAACTAGCTGTCTCCTAGTGAAAAATATACCATACAAACATAGGAATCCTCAACTTGTAACAAACACACTTAAGAAACTGTTTATAAATATTTGACTAGCTGACTCCTCATGAGAAATATATCATACAAACATAGAAATCCTCAACTTGTAACAAACAGAGTTAAGAAACTGTTTATATATCTTGAACTAGCTGACTCCTGAGGAATATATTATAGAAACATAGGAATCCTCAATTTGTAACAAACAGAGACAGAAAAAAACTGTTTATATATCTTTAACTAGCTGTCTCTTGAGAAATATATTACACAAACATAGGAATCCTCAACTTGTAACAAAGAGAGACATAAAATCTTTATATATCTTTAACTAGCTGTCTCCTCGTGAGAAATATACCATACACACATAGGAATCCTCAACTTGAAGCAAACACACTTAAGAAACTGTTTATAAATATTTCACTAGCTGACTCCTCATGAGAAATATATAAACGTAGGAATCCTCAACTTGTAGCAAACACACTTAAGAAACTGTTTATAAATATTTGACTAGCTGACTCCTCATGAGAAATATATAAACGTAGGAATCCTCAACTTGTAATAAAGAGAGACAGAAAAAACTTTATATATCTTTAACTAGCTGACACCTCATGAGAAATATATTACACAAACATAGGAATCCTCAACTTGTAACAAACAGAGAGTTAAAAAACTGTTTATATATCTTTAACTAGCTGACGCCTGAGAAATATATTACACAAACATAGGAATCCTCAACTTGTTACAAACAGAGAGTTAAGAAACTGTTTATATATCTTTAACTAGCTGACTCCTGAGGAATACATCATACAAACATAGGAATCCTCAGCTTGTAACAAACAGAGAGTTAAGAAACTGTTTATATATCTTTAACTAGCTGACTCCTGAGAAATATAATATACAAACATAGGAATCCTCAACTTGTAACAAGAGAGACAGAAAAAAAACTGTTTATATATCTTGAACTAGCTGACTCCTGACGAATATATTATAGAAACATAGGAATCCTCAATTTGTAACAAAGAGAGACAGAAGAAAACTGTTTATATATCTTTAACTAGCTGTCTCTTGAGAAATATATTACACAAACATCGGAATCCTCAACTTGTAGCAAACACACTTAAAAAACTGTTTATAAATATTTGACTAGCTGACTCCTCATGAGAAATATATCATACAAACATAAAAATCCTCAACTTGTAACAAACAGAGAGTTAAGAAACTGTTTATATATCTTTAACTAACTGACTCCTGAGGAATATATTACACAAACACAGGAATCCTCAACGTGTAACAAAGAGAGACATAAAATCTTTATATATCTTTAACTAGCCGTCTCCTCGTGAGAAATACCATACAAACATAGAAATCCTCAACTTGTAGCAAACACACTTAAGAAACTGTTTATAAATATTTGACTAGCTGACTCCTCATGAGAAATATATCATACAAACATAGAAATCTTCAACTTGTAACAAACAGAGAGTTAAGAAACTGTTTATATATCTTTAACTAGCTGACTCTGAGAAATATAATATACAAACATAGGAATCCTCAACTTGTAACAAACAGAGAGTTAAGAAACTGTTTATATATCTTTAACTAGCTGTCTCCTCGTGAGAAATACCATAAAACATAGAAATCCTCAACTTGTAGCAAACACACTTAAGAAACTGTTTATAAATATTTGACTAGCTGACTCCTCATGAGAAATATATCATACAAACATAGGAATCCTCAACTTGTAACAAACACACTTAAGAAACTGTTTATAAATATTTGACTAGCTGACTCCTCATGAGAAATATATCATACAAACATAGAAATCCTCAACTTGTAACAAACAGAGAGTTAAGAAACTGTTTATATATCTTGAACTAGCTGACTCCTGAGGAATATATTATAGAAACATAGGAATCCTCAATTTGTAACAAACAGAGACAGAAAAAACTGTTTATATATCTTTAACTAGCTGTCTCTTGAGAAATATATTACACAAACATAGGAATCCTCAACTTGTAACAAAGAGAGACATAAAATCTTTATATATCTTTAACTAGCTGTCTCTTGAGAAATAAATTATACAAACATAAGAATCCTCAACTTGTAACAAAGAGAGACAGAAAAGAAACTTTATATATCTTTAACTAGCTGTCTCCTAGTGAGAAATATACCATACAAACATAGGAATCCTCAACTTGTAGCAAACACACTTAAAAACTGTTTATAAATATTTGACTAGCTGACTCCTCATGAGAAATATATAAACGTAGGAATCCTCAACTTGTAATAAAGAGAGACAGAAAAAACTTTATATATCTTTAACTAGCTGACACCTCATGAGAAATATATTACACAAACATAGGAATCCTCAACTTGTAACAAACAGAGAGTTAAAAACTTTTATATATCTTTAACTAGCTGACTCTTGAGAAATATATTATACAAACATAAGAATCCTCAACTTGTAACAAAGAGAGACAGAAAAAAACTTTATATATCTTTAACTAGCTGTCTCCTAGTGAGAAACATACCATACAAACATAGGAATCCTCAACTTGTAGCAAACACACTTAAAAAACTGTTTATAAATATTTGACTAGCTGACTCTCTGAGAAATATATCATACAAACATAAAAATCCTCAACTTGTAACAAACAGAGAGTTAAGAAACTGTTTATATATCTTTAACTAACTGACTCCTGAGGAATATATTACACAAACACAGGAATCCTCAACGTGTAACAAAGAGAGACATAAAATCTTTATATATCTTTAACTAGCCGTCTCCTCGTGAGAAATACCATACAAACATAGAAATCCTCAACTTGTAGCAAACACACTTAAGAAACTGTTTATAAATATTTGACTAGCTGACTCCTCATGAGAAATATATCATACAAACATAGAAATCCTCAACTTGTAACAAACAGAGAGTTAAGAAACTGTTTATATATCTTTAACTAACTGACTCCTGAGGAATACATTATACAAACATAGGAATACTCAGCTTGTAACAAAAAGAGACAGAAAAAAAACTGTTTATATATCTTGAACTAGCTGACTCCTGAGGAATATATTATAGAAACATAGGAATCCTCAATTTGTAACAAAGAGAGACAGAAGAAAACTGTTTATATATCTTTAACTAGCTGTCTCTTGAGAAATAAATTATACAAACATAAGAATCCTCAACTTGTAACAAAGAGAGACAGAAAAAAAACTTTATATATCTTTAACTAGCTGTCTCCTAGTGAAATATACCATACAAACATAGGAATCCTCAACTTGTAGCAAACACACTTAAAAACTGTTTATAAATATTTGACTAGCTGACTCCTCATGAGAAATATATAAACGTAGGAATCCTCAACTTGTAATAAAGAGAGACAGAAAAAACTTTATATATCTTTAACTAGCTGACACCTCATGAGAAATATATTACACAAACATAGGAATCCTCAACTTGTAACAAACAGAGAGTTAAAAAACTGTTTATATATCTTTAACTAGCTGACTCTTGAGAAATATATTATACAAACATAAGAATCCTCAACTTGTAACAAAGAGAGACAGAAAAAAACTTTATATATCTTTAACTAGCTGTCTCCTAGTGAGAAATATACCATACAAACATAGGAATCCTCAACTTGTAGCAAACACACTTAAAAAACTGTTTATAAATATTTGACTAGCTGACTCCTCATGAGAAATATATCATACAAACATAAAAATCCTCAACTTGTAACAAACAGAGTTAAGAAACTGTTTATATATCTTTAACTAACTGACTCCTGAGGAATATATTACACAAACACAGGAATCCTCAACGTGTAACAAAGAGAGACATAAAATCTTTATATATCTTTAACTAGCCGTCTCCTCGTGAGAAATACCATACAAACATAGAAATCCTCAACTTGTAGCAAACACACTTAAGAAACTGTTTATAAATATTTGACTAGCTGACTCCTCATGAGAAATATATCATACAAACATAGAAATCTTCAACTTCTAACAAACAGAGAGTTAAGAAACTGTTTATATATCTTTAACTAGCTGACTCCTTGAGAAATATAATATACAAACATAGGAATCCTCAGCTTGTAACAAACAGAGAGTTAAGAAACTGTTTATATATCTTTAACTAGCCGTCTCCTCGTGAGAAATACCATACAAACATAGAAATCCTCAACTTGTAGCAAACACACTTAAGAAACTGTTTATAAATATTTGACTAGCTGACTCCTCATGAGAAATATATCATACAAACATAGAAATCTTCAACTTGTAACAAACAGAGAGTTAAGAAACTGTTTATATATCTTTAAATAGCTGACTCCTGAGAAATATAATATACAAACATAGGAATCCTCAACTTGTAACAAAAGAGACAGAAAAAAAACTGTTTATATATCTTGAACTAGCTGACTCCTGAGGAATATATTATAGAAACATAGGAATCCGCAATTTGTAACAAACAGAGACAGAAAAAACTGTTTATATATCTTTAACTAGCTGTCTCTTGAGAAATATATTATACAAACATAGGAATCCTCAACTTGTAACAAAGAGAGACAGAAAAAAACTTTATATATCTTTAACTAGCTGTCTCCTAGTGAAAAATATACCATACAAACATAGGAATCCTCAACTTGTAACAAACACACTTAAGAAACTGTTTATAAATATTTGACTAGCTGACTCCTCATGAGAAATATATCATACAAACATAGAAATCCTCAACTTGTAACAAACAGAGAGTTAAGAAACTGTTTATATATCTTTAACTAGCTGACTCTTGAGAAATATATTATACAAACATAAGAATCCTCAACTTGTAACCAAGAGAGACAGAAAAAACTTTATATATCTTTAACTAGCTGACACCTCATGAGAAATATATTACACAAACATAGGAATCCTCAACTTGTAAGAAACAGAGAGTTAAAAAACTGTTTATATATCTTTAACTAGCTGACTCTTGAGAAATATATTATACAAACATAAGAATCCTCAACTTGTAACAAAGAGAGACAGAAAAAAACTTTATATATCTTTAACTAGCTGTCTCCTAGTGAGAAATATACCATACAAACATCGGAATCCTCAACTTGTAGCAAACACACTTAAAAAACTGTTTATAAATATTTGACTAGCTGACTCCTCATGAGAAATATATCATACAAACATAAAAATCCTCAACTTGTAACAAACAGAGAGTTAAGAAACTGTTTATATATCTTTAACTAACTGACTCCTGAGGAATATATTACACAAACACAGGAATCCTCAACGTGTAACAAAGAGAGACATAAAATCTTTATATATCTTTAACTAGCCGTCTCCTCGTGAGAAATACCATACAAACATAGAAATCCTCAACTTGTAGCAAACACACTTAAGAAACTGTTTATAAATATTTGACTAGCTGACTCCTCATGAGAAATATATCATACAAACATAGAAATCTTCAACTTCTAACAAACAGAGAGTTAAGAAACTGTTTATATATCTTTAACTAGCTGACTCCTGAGAAATATAATATACAAACATAGGAATCCTCAGCTTGTAACAAACAGAGAGTTAAGAAACTGTTTATATATCTTTAACTAGCTGTCTCCTCGTGAGAAATACCATACAAACATAGAAATCCTCAACTTGTAGCAAACACACTTAAGAAACTGTTTATAAATATTTGACTAGCTGACTCCTCATGAGAAATATATCATACAAACATAGAAATCTTCAACTTGTAACAAACAGAGAGTTAAGAAACTGTTTATATATCTTTAAATAGCTGACTCTGAGAAATATAATATACAAACATAGGAATCCTCAACTTGTAACAAAAGAGACAGAAAAAAAAACTGTTTATATATCTTGAACTAGCTGACTCCTGAGGAATATATTATAGAAACATAGGAATCCTCAATTTGTAACAAACAGAGACAGAAAAAAACTGTTTATATATCTTTAACTAGCTGTCTCTTGAGAAATATATTATACAAACATAGGAATCCTCAACTTGTAACAAAGAGAGACAGAAAAAACTTTATATATCTTTAACTAGCTGTCTCCTAGTGAAAATATACCATACAAACATAGGAATCCTCAACTTGTAACAAACACACTTAAGAAACTGTTTATAAATATTTGACTAGCTGACTCCTCATGAGAAATATATCATACAAACATAGAAATCCTCAACTTGTAACAAACAGAGAGTTAAGAAACTGTTTATATATCTTGAACTAGCTGACTCCTGAGGAATATATTATAGAAACATAGGAATCCTCAATTTGTAACAAACAGAGACAGAAAAAACTGTTTATATATCTTTAACTAGCTGTCTCTTGAGAAATATATTACACAAACATAGGAATCCTCAACTTGTAACAAAGAGAGACATAAAATCTTTATATATCTTTAACTAGCTGTCTCCTCGTGAGAAATATACCATACACACATAGGAATCCTCAACTTGAAGCAAACACACTTAAGAAACTGTTTATAAATATTTCACTAGCTGACTCTCATGAGAAATATATAAACGTAGGAATCCTCAACTTGTAGCAAAACACACTTAAGAAACTGTTTATAAATATTTGACTAGCTGACTCCTCATGAGAAATATATAAACGTAGGAATCCTCAACTTGTAATAAAGAGAGACAGAAAAAACTTTATATATCTTTAACTAGCTGACACCTCATGAGAAATATATTACACAAACATAGGAATCCTCAACTTGTAACAAACAGAGAGTTAAAAAACTGTTTATATATCTTTAACTAGCTGACGCCTGAGAAATATATTACACAAACATAGGAATCCTCAACTTGTTACAAACAGAGAGTTAAGAAACTGTTTATATATCTTTAACTAGCTGACTCCTGAGGAATACATCATACAAACATAGGAATCCTCAGCTTGTAACAAACAGAGAGTTAAGAAACTGTTTATATATCTTTAACTAGCTGACTCCTGAGAAATATAATATACAAACATAGGAATCCTCAACTTGTAACAAGAGAGACAGAAAAAAAACTGTTTATATATCTTGAACTAGCTGACTCCTGACGAATATATTATAGAAACATAGGAATCCTCAATTTGTAACAAAGAGAGACAGAAGAAAACTGTTTATATATCTTTAACTAGCTGTCTCTTGAGAAATATATTATACAAACATAAGAATCCTGAACTTGTAACAAAGAGTGACAGAAAAAAAACTTTATATATCTTTAACTAGCTGTCTCCTAGTGAGAAATATACCATACAAACATAGGAATCCTCAACTTGTAGCAAACACACTTAAAAAACTGTTTATAAATATTTGACTACCTGACTCCTCATGAGAAATATATCATACAAACATAGAAATCCTCAACTTGTAACAAACAGAGAGTTAAGAAACTGTTTATATATCTTTAACTAACTGACTCCTGAGGAATATATTACACACACATAGGAATCCTCAACTTGTAGCAAACACACTTAAGAAACTGTTTATAAATATTTTACTAGCTGACTCCTCATGAGAAATATATAAACGTAGGAATCCTCAACTTGTAGCAAACACACTTAAGAAACTGTTTATAAATATTTGACTAGCTGACACCTCATGAGAAATATATTACACAAACATAGGAATCATCAACTTGTAAAAAACAGAGAGTTATGAAACTGTTTATATATCTTTAACTAGCTGACTCTTGAGGAACATATTATACAAACATAGGAAAGCTAGACTTGTAACAAAGAGAGACAGAAAAAACTGTTTATATATCTTTAACTAACTGTTTCCTCATGAGAGGAAACTTGTATACCATACAAGCATAGAAATCCTCAACTTGTAGCAAACACACTTAAGAAACTGTTTATAAATATTTGACTACCTGACTCCTCATGAGAAATATATCATACAAACATAGAAATCCTCAACTTGTAACAAACAGAGTTAAGAAACTGTTTATATATCTTTAACTAACTGACTCCTGAGGAATATATTACACACACATAGGAATCCTCAACTTGTAGCAAACACACTTAAGAAACTGTTTATAAATATTTGACTAGCTGACTCCTCATGAGAAATATATAAACGTAGGAATCCTCAACTTGTAGCAAACACACTTAAGAAACTGTTTGTAAATATTTGACTAGCTGACTCCCCATGAAAGATTTATCATACAAACATAAGAATCCTAAATTTGTAAAAAAGAGAGACAGAAAAAAACTGTTTTATATGTCTTTAACTAGCCGTCTCCTCGTGAGAAATACCATACAAACATAGAAATCCTCAACTTGTAGCAAACACACTTAAGAAACTGATTATAAATATTTGACTAGCTGACTCCCCATGAAAGATTTATCATACAAACATAAGATTCCTAAATTTGTAAAAAGGAGAGACAGAAAAAAATTGTTTTATATGTTTTTAACTAGCCGTCTCCTCGTGAGAAATACCATACAAACATAGAAATCCTCAACTTGTAGCAAACACACTTAAGAAACTGTTTATAAATATTTGACTAGCTGACTCCTTATGAGAAATATATCATACAAACATAGAAATCTTCAACTTGTAACAAACAGAGAGTTAAGAAACTGTTTATATATTTTAACTAGCTGACTCCTGAGGAATATATTACACAAACATAGGAAAGCTAAACTTGTAACAAACAGAGAGTTAAGAAACTGTTTATATATATTTAACTAGCTGACTCCTGAGAAATATAATATACAAACATAGGAATCCTCAACTTGTAACAAAGAGAGACATAAAATCTTTATATATCTTTAACTAGCTGTCTCCTCGTGAGAAATATACCATACAAACATAGGAATCCTCAAGTTGTAGCAAACACACTTAAGAAACTTTTTATAAATATCTTGAACTAGCTGACTCCCGATGAAAGATATATCATACAAACATAAGAATCCTAAATTTGTAAAAAAGAGAGACAGAGAAAAACTGTTTTATATGTTCTTTAACTAGCCGTCTCCTTGTGAGAAATACCATACAAACATAGGAATCCTCAACATGTAGCAAACGCACTTAAGAAACTGATTATAAATATTTGACGGGCTGACTCATCATGATAAATATATAAACGTAGGAATCCTCAACTTATAACAAACAGACTGTAAGAATTTTGATAGAATTATATCCAAATGATGATAACTTTAGAGTAAAAATAACTCAATGTAACAAAACTATGTTTCTCTTTGACTCTTGGAGAGAATAAAATAAATAAAGTTTATCTTATGATAAACATGTCGATCTAAGTTCTTTCTTCATCAGATTTTCCTCTCCTTGAATAATTTCCACTCGTAAATATAAATTCGTATTGATGTCCTCGTAATTGTTTGTCCGTTTCAACATTACAAACTTTGAATTTACCCTGTTACGGATTTCCACTGTTTAACAGCTTTACAACAAAAACAAACATAAGGGAACACTGGGCTGTTTCCAAAGACAAATACAAACTGTTATCATCACTTATATTATGTGAATATATGAGGCGTTTCATAACACAGAAGAACAATATACGTTTATGTCACAAACGTTGTGCGACAGCTATCAGTTCACGTCACTTTCTATAACTCGTCCGTTTTACGCTGCTATTAACATATTTTTTCCCTTAAGCTATAAAAAGAATTAGCAATAGTAAAATCTCTCGGGGAGAAAATGATTAGTTGTGACGTCACTGGTGATTTGTTTTTGGAGAGAGAAAGAATAAAAAACAAAACAGTAAAAGATTCAGACTTAACTTATAATACTAATAAAGACAAGATAACATCTCCCAACACACACACACACCGATGCTCAGGGTTACAAAACGTATTGAATATTAACTTCGTTCATTATCAGAGTATATCATTCATAACCTTATGGAAAACTATCAATGTTAAAGTAACAAGTGAAGTGGAAAACCTGCAACTTTATATCAGACAGATATATACATACACTAACATGCAGAGTTAATACTCTGAAACTTTATATCGGACTGACGATATACATACACTAACATAGAGAGTGAATACTCTGAAATTTATATCAGGCTGACGATATACATACACTAACATGGAGAGTTAATACTCTGCAATTTATATCAGACTGACGATATATATACACTAACATAGAGAGTCAATACTCTGAAACTTTATATCAGACAGACGATATGCATACACTATCGTAGAGAGTTAATACTCTGAAACTTTATATCAGACTGACGATATATATACACTAACATAGAGAGTCAATACTCTGAAACTTTATATCAGACAGACGATATGCATACACTATCGTAGAGAGTTAATACTCTGAAACTTTATATCAGACAGACGATATACATACACTAACATAGAGAGTTAATACTCTGAAACTTTATATCAGACAGACGATATACATACACTAACATAGAGAGTTAATACTCTGAAACTTCATATCAGACTGACGATATACATACACTAACATAGAGTTAATACTCTGAAAATTTATATCAGACAGACGATATACATACACTAACATAGAGAGTTAATACTCTGAAACGTTATATTAGACTGACGATATAACAATACACCTACACGAGTAGTTTAACAACAGCTTGCACATCACTAAACATAACAAGTATTGTTATAACAATAGACCTACAAGTAGTTTAACAACATCTTGCACATCTCTAAACATGACAAGTATTGTTATAACATTTGACCTACACGAGTAGTTTAACAACAGCTTGCACATCTCTAAACATAACAAGTATTGCTATAACAATAGACCTACACGAGTAGTTTAACAACACCTTGCACATCTCTAAACATAACAAGTATTGCTATAACAATAGACCTACAAGTAGTTTAACAACAGCTTGCACATCACTAAACATGACAAGTATTGTTATAACAATAGACCTACACGAGTAGGTTAACAACAATTTGCACATCTCTAAACATAACAAGTATTGCTATAACAATAGACCTACACGAGTACTTTAACAACACCTTGCACATCTCTAAACATAACAAGTATTGTTATAACAATAGACCTACACGAGTAGTTTAACAACATCTTGCACATCTCTAAACATGACAAGTATTGTTATAACATTTGACCTACACGAGTAGTTTAACAACAGCTTGTAGATCTTTAAACATAACAAGTATTGTTATAACAATAGACCTAAACGAGTAGTTTAACAACAGCTTGCACATCTCTAAACATAACAAGTATTGCTATAACAATAGACCTACAAGTAGTTTAACAACAGCTTGCACATCACTAAACATGACAAGTATTGTTATAACAATACACCTACACGAGTAGGTTAACAACAATTTGCACATCTCTAAACATGACAAGTATTGTTATAACAATAGACCTACACGAGTAGCTTAATAACAGCTTGCACATCTCTAAACATGACAAGTAATGTTATAACATTAGACCTACACGAGTAGTTTAACAACAGCTTGTAGATCTTTAAACATAACAAGTATTGTTATAACAATAGACCTACACGAGTAGTTTAACAACAGCTTGCACATCTCTAAACATAACAAGTATTGCTATAACAATAGACCTACACGAGTAGTTTAACAACACCTTGCACATCTCTAAACATAACAAGTATTGTTATAACAATAGACCTACACGAGTAGTTTAACAACATCTTGCACATCTCTAAACATAACAAGTATTGTTATAACAATAGACCTACACGAGTAGATTAACAACATCTTGCACATCTCTAAACATAACAAGTATTGTTATAACAACAGACCTACACGAGTAGTTTAACAACAGCTTGCCCATCACTAAACATAACAAGTATTCTTATAACAATAGACCTACAAGTAGTTTAACAACAGCTTGCAGATTTTTAAACATGGTAAGTATTGTTATAACAATAGACCTACACGAGTAGTTTAACAACAGCTTGCACATCTCTAAACATGACAAGTATTGTTATAACAATAGACCTACACGAGTAGATTAACAACAGTTTGCACATCTCTAAACATAACAAGTATTGCTATAACAATAGACCTACACGAGTAGTTTAACAACACCTTGCACATCTCTAAACATAACAAGTATTGTTATAACAATAGACCTACACGAGTAGTTTAACAACATCTTGCACACTCTAAACATAACAAGTATTGTTATAACAATAGACCTACACGAGTAGTTTAAAAACAGCTTGCACATCTCTAAACATAACAAGTATTGCTATAACAATAGACCTACACGAGTAGTTTAACAACACCTTGCACATCTCTTAGCATAACAAGTATTGTTATAACAACAGACCTACACGAGTAGTTTAACAACGGCTTGCACATCTCTAAACATGACAAGTATTGCTATAACAATAGACCTACACGAGTAGTTTAACAACACCTTGCACATCTCTTAGCATAACAAGTATTGTTATAACAACAGACCTACACGAGTACTTTAACAACGGCTTGCACATCTCTAAACATGACAAGTATTGTTATAACAACAGACCTACACGAGTAGTTTAACAACAGCTTGCACATCTCTAAACATGACAAGTATTGTTATAACAATAGACCTACACGAGTAGTTTAACATCAGCTTGCACATCTCTAAGCATGACAAGTATTGTTATAACAATAGACCTACACGAGTAGTTTAACAACAGCTTGTAGATCTTTAAACATAACAAGTATTGTTATAACAACAGACCTACACGAGTAGTTTAACAACAGCTTGCACATCTCTAAACATGACAAGTATTGTTATAACAATAGACCTACACGAGTAGTTTAACAACATCTTCCACATCTCTAAACATAACAAGTATTGTTATAACAATAGACCTACACGAGTAGCTTAACAACAGCTTGCACATCTCTAAACGTAACAAGTATTGTTATAACAATAGACCTACACGAGTAGCTTAACAACAGCTTGCACATCTCTAAACATGACAAGTATTGTTATAACAATAGACCTACACGAGTAGTTTAACATCTTGCACATCTCTAAACATGACAAGTATTGTTACAATAATAGACCTACACGAGTAGTTTAACAACAGCTTGTAGATCTTTAAACATAACAAGTATTGTTATAACAATAGACCTACACGAGTAGTTTAACAACATCTTGCACATCTCTAAACATGACAAGTATTGTTATAACAATAGACCTACACGAGTAGTTTAACAACAGCTTGTAGATCTTTAAACATGACAAGTATTGTTATAACAATAGACCTACACGAGTAGCTTAACAACAGCTTGCACATCTCTAAACATGACAAGTATTGTTATAACAATAGACCTACACGAGTAGTTTAACAACATCTTGCACATCTCTAAACATGACAAGTATTGTTATAACAATAGACCTACACGAGTAGTTTAACAACAGCTTGTAGATCTCTAAACATGACAAGTATTGTTATAACAATAGACCTACACGAGTAGCTTAACAACAGCTTGCACATCTCTAAACATGACAAGTATTGTTATAACAATAGACCTACACGAGTAGTTTAACATCTTGCACATCTCTAAACATGACAAGTATTGTTACAATAATAGACCTACACGAGTAGTTTAACAACAGCTTGTAGATCTTTAAACATAACAAGTATTGTTATAACAATAGACCTACACGAGTAGTTTAACAACATCTTGCACATCTCTAAACATGACAAGTATTGTTATAACAATAGACCTACACGAGTAGTTTAACAACAGCTTGTAGATCTTTAAACATAACAAGTATTGTTATAACAATAGACCTACACGAGTAGTTTAACAACAGCTTGCACATCTCTAAACATGACAAGTATTGTTATAACAATATACCTACACGAGTAGTTTAACAACAGCTTGCACATCTCTAAACATGACAAGTATTGTTATAACAATAGACCTAAACGAGTAGTTTAACAACAGCTTGTAGATCTTTAAACATAACAAGTATTGTTATAACAATAGACCTACACGAGTAGTTTAACAACAGCTTGCACATCTCTAAACATGACAAGTATTGTTATAACAATAGACCTACACGAGTAGTTTAACAACAGCTTGCACATCTCTAAACATGACAAGTATTGTTATAACAATAGACCTACACGAGTAGTTTAACAACAGCTTGTAGATCTTTAAACATAACAAGTATTGTTATAACAATAGACCTACACGAGTAGTTTAACAACAGCTTGCACATCTCTAAACATGACAAGTATTGTTATAACAATAGACCTACACCAGTAGTTTAACAACATCTCTAAACATAACAAGTATTGTTTTACAATAGACCTACACGAGTAGTTTAACAACAGCTTGTAGATCTTTAAACATAACAAGTATTGTTATAACAATAGACCTACAAGATTAGTTTAAATACATTCCTTGAAACAAAATAGTTCCATGAAATGAAATATTTTCTTTAGAGTCCAGTAAAAGATTGAGAAAACATTGTAAAAAAGAGAGGTTTTGTCGTAATTACCTGATTAGGGATTGCTGACTGCTGATCACCTCTCTCAGGTGACATTGTTTCAAAGACAACAACATGTCTGTCATGAAACTGTAGGAAAAATAGTTCGTAGCTAATCAGAGAATAATGTACAGTGTTAGAATGACTCAATACCATAAAATACTGTTTCACGTGTGCTTATACTTTTAATGAATTATACCAGTGAAGAGTTGGTTATGTTCAGGATCTTGGAGCAGGGTAGCTAAGTATGAGTTAGTGTCAATTCATGACCCTAGAGTTTGAAGTTTCTTCTTCGTAAAGTTTTCGAAAATGTCTTTCGACATAATAGACTCCAGTGTTGAATGCAAATAAGGGTATGAAGTAATGAAATTCTGTTAGACCTTAAGTTCGTATAAGCTGACAGGAAATGAATATATCGAAGTGATAAAACTGCGCCTTCCCTTTATTATCTTAAGTGAAATTTCCTAATCTGCTTTAACTCAGTAGCTTCTTTAAACCTTATAATCAGAGCTACTTATGCACAAAAAACGAAAGATTCAATTTTCAGGTTCCAATAGCTTATAACTTGTATTTAGTAGATGGTAGTAAACGTGGATAAAGGCAGTTAATTTTACACTATACAGCGGGTTCAGAACATTAAATATACAGTAATTCCAGCTTGTATATTCCCAGGAAAGTTGTCTTTATACAGTGAAGTCACTGTAGTAATATCCGCAGTAGTTTGAAAGAGATGCATGCTGTGAGTAGCGCCTTTTGTTTTGTCAAGCACTCTCCACGTGGTTTTCATGGTGACTTTTAACTTGAGGAAAAAGGATTAGAATTGTCACGTTTGGTACTCAGAGCGCACGTTATTTACACCAGAATAACTTGAAATAACGAACTACCTCAATGAGATATCTACACACAACAAATAACAACTTTAAAGAGGGGAAAGACAGCTCCGTGATAAACTGTAGTAAAAACAAATATAAGTAAGAATTTATTTTCTCAGCAATAAATAGATATAGAGAAGGGGATATAGATAGATACACAGACTATTAGATAAACAGACTGGTAGATAGAGACGTTCATAGATAGATAAGCTTACTGGCATTTAGGACTTAGGTTTCAATACAACATCACGTGCATAATTTATTTCGTACGCGCAATGTATTCTTGTAACACTTAGTTAAAGTATGTGTTAAACTTACCATTGTGTACCTGCACAAAGTAACTTAATTAGCAAGGGTTTGCACTATTAATGATGTGACCGCCTCTGTATATCACTTCTGAAAATTTCTAGTTGCAATAAACTATATTAATCTGTGTACTAGGTAAATTACAACTAAGATTTCTAAACCTAGAGCGGCTCGGCATAGCCAAATGGTTAGAAAGCTCAAATCCTAATCTAGAGTCGCGGGTTCGAATCCCCTTAACACCAAACATGCTCGCCCCCTTTCAGCCGTAATAACGTTACAGTCAATCCCACTATTCGTTGGTAAAAAAGTAGCCGAAGAGTTGGCGGTGGGCTGTGATGACGAGCTGCATTTCCTCTAGTCTTCTAGCCGTCCCTAATTTAGCAGTGTAAGACCAGAGGAAATGCAGCTAATCATCACCACCCACCGCCAACTTGGGCTACTCTTTGCCAACGAATAGTGGAAATGACCGTCGCTTTATAACGCCCCACAGCTTAACGGGTGAGCATGTTTGGTGACGGGGATTCGAACCCGCGACCCTCCGATTCCGAGTCGAATGCCTTAACCACTTGGCCTTGCCGGGCCTCATCCGTTTAGTGATAATACGTTTTCATTCCACTGTTTTCACAAGAGAGTGAAGAATTTAAAATATTGAAACAAATTCTGAAAACAATCCAGAAATATCTTAGTTTCTATGTAACATTTATTTTTTAATATATATTGTCCTTACCTAGTTAAGGACGTTACTGTTAGGGTTTATTCATTGTTTTATTGGTTTGAATTTCACGCAAACCTACCATGAGGGCTATCATCTATGCTAGCTGTCCCTAATTTAGTAGTAGAAGACAAAGGGAAGGCAGCTTGTCATCACCACCCACCGCCGACTTTTGGATTAGTTTTTTTTATCTACGAATAGCAGAATTGACCGTTATCTTATACCCTCCATACGGTTGAAATGACGAAGATGGTTGAGATGATAGACTACAGCTGTGTAAAAGCGCCCAGCGCCAGCTCTTGTTTGACTGAATAGTGGGATTACTACGTCACTACTATAACTCATATACTAACCCAAAGTGCAGAGGACGTTTTCGCGGCAAAGAGGTTCGAACCGTGAATATACAGAATTCATTCTTCTGACAAGCTAATTCTCTGATCATCGGCTCTTCTTTTGTTCCGCGTCGATTTAAAAAAAAAAAATGAAACGAGCCTATTTCCTATCAACTTATAATAAAACGAATCAGATAGATAAATATAGATATTTTGTTTCGTTATTTCTACAGAGAGAAACACTTCCTTCGAACACAACGAATACTATGAAACGCACGAGTTGGTCCAGATAAACTGTCTCACGAGGAACCGAGTGCCACACGTAGTTTGTGTAAAACAATAAAAGCGAGTGTCTCCCACACATGCATAATGTATTGAATCTATAACTAAGCCTATAAAGTTACCATCAAGTACACTAACAGAATTATACTCGCAAACAGTAGCACATAAGAGCCGCCCCTGGGTCCGGCATGGCCAAGTGGTTAGGGTGCTTGACTGTCAGTGCGAGTGTTGCGGGTTCGAATCCCCGTCACACCAAACATGTTCTCTCTTTCAGCCGCAAGGGCGTTATAACGTAACGGTGAATTCCACTATTCGTTGGTAGAAAAGTAGCCCAAGAGTTGACGGTGGGTGATGACTCCCCTCTAATCTTACACTGCTAAATTAGGGGCAGATAGCCCTCGTGTAGCTTTACGCGAAATTCGAAAACCAAAAAAAGCTCCCCCTTCCTTCAAAGATTGATAATTAATTATATTCATAATATTAGACTCATAAACAGTAGCACATAAGAGTATTTCAGTAGAGTGTATACCTCCGCCAGGTGGCGTTGATCATATTCGTCATTCAAAACATATGAAAATGTATGTTTGTTTGTCGTTTTCAACAGAAACAATCCCTTTTCGGCAGGACAATGAGGGACAACATTCCACATATATCCACAGAGTTTCATCAAAATCACATCACTTTTTACTGAATTTCAGGGCAAATATTATACGAAAAATTAATCCTCCTCAATTAAATAAACATTTGGGGTATTTTGTTACCTTGACCCCCATAAAAAACTAACCACTTCTATACAGGGTAATAATCCAAATATATATCAGCTTTCATCCAAATCCATTCAGCCATTTTAGACAAATCACACACACATATATATACAGGGGTAAAATATAGTACCAGTCCATATATCAGCTTTCATCCAAATCCATTCAGCCATTTTAGACAAATCACACACACATATATATACAGGGGTAAAATATAGTACCAGTCCATTTTCTGTAATGGAGATAAAGGTTCATTCTCAATCGGTGACCTCCAAAACTTGACCATCTCATTGATTCTTTGCTGTTTTTCAGAGAAAATGTCTGTAACTACCAGCATCTGAAGAATTTTAAATAGATATTGTTCATAAATTCGGAATTTATTTGAAACACATCAGTGTTCCTTGCAGAAGAAGTGTTATAACATGAAACAAGTAACTTATTTTGAAAAAAAAACTAAAAATGTTTAGAACAAGATTGATGGCCTGCCATGTATAGGTGGGTAAGACACTCGACTAAGGGTTGTGGGTTCGAATCCCCATGCACTAAACATGCTCGCCCTTTCAGTCACGGGGGGCGTTATAATGTGACGGTCAATCCTACTATTCGTTGGTAAAAAAGTAGCCCAAGAGTTGGCGGTGGGTGGTGATGACTAGCTGCCTTCCCTCTAGTCTTACACTGCTAAATTAGGGACGGCTAGCGAAGATAGCCCTCGTGTAGCTTTGTGCGAAATTCAAAAGAAACAAACATTTGGTCCTTTAGAAGAATGAACCAAATATTTAACTCCGTTTTTTTTTTTATCGTTTTTCCACTGCAGGCTCTGGTTTCTTAACCCCTCTAATGTCTAATAGCAACATTCTACTTCAAAACTATGAAAGAAAACCTTGTTGTGTTTTTTTTTAATTACTCGGGATCTACGTTTAAGCTCCAGCGAAAATGGGCGTTATTAGGGACCGTTTTTAATTACCCTCTAATTAAAGTGTTAAATTTCTGGGTTTGATACCCGCAGTGTGTAAATCACAGGTAGCTCATTGTAGCTTTATATTGAACAACAAAGATAAATTGGATTGTTTTTAACCACAAAGACGGTTCTATTTATAATGTTTCCCGTTCCAAGAGGGGCGTAACTGTGTTGTTTTATTCAAAGCTATACAATAGGCTATAGCGGTTCAAACCCGAAACCTTAGAGTTAGAAACCTTAAGATTTAACCCTAACCCACTGCTGTCGGGGGAGGGGTAGTAACCCATACTTAAATGGAACATTCAAAAGCTAAATGTTCCACACTTATACAGAGCTCATAAGTCAGCCGCCATAAAGTAACTGTTAAAAATCTTCAGTTTTCTGTAGTTTAACTAACTTCATCTATACAGTGAAAAGGAAACTACTACAGCATTTACTCTGATCGAGCTGTTTCATGTTTAAAACTTTCAATGTTTGTCAACTCTGTTTTTTTTTATTCCTAGACTTTAGTTTAAAACAAAACGTATAGCAAAGTGTTAAGTTTTTGTTTAGTATCGTTTAGTAACTACTAGATACTTAACATGTTAAATCTCTATTTAGTATTATCTAAAGAAAGTGTTAGATTTTTCAAAGTGCCAAACCTCTCTAATTTTACCCAAAGAAAGTTTGAAATATTTATAAGTGTTAAACCTTTGTGTGGTATCGTTATATGAAGAAAGAATCAGTGTTAACTTTCTGTTACCATTACGTAAAGAAACTAAATGATTTTTTTTCTTTAATTGATTTATAACGATATAGAACTTACTAATTTGTCAGAAACTCTCTATGATCTACCTTTATAAAGTTGCTTACCGAAAGGCTTTTCTTTCGAAGCTGGTTTTTGTTTCAGCCAGCTGGCGGTCATTACAGTCCAAAAACAGCAGAACCACCACGGGAGATGCATAACAACAAACATCAGATGTCAGCAGCTTAACGTAAACATAAGAATCCGCCCCCTTTGTTGTGGGGGCGACAGGAGACAGTCCAGTGAAATAAGAAGTTCTGATGTTGGACTCCTCACTTCTCAGAAGCCACAGGATAACTAACAAGATGATTTGAACAGGTATCCTATAAGCACGCGCGGCTCGCGCAGGAATCCGAGGAAGAGATGTTATTCGTGGTCCTTCGACTATTGATTCTAAACGCCCTCAGCTGAGAGATAGAACTATTAGATTTTGTAGGCAAAGTTGCAACAGTATTAGCTAAACCAATGAAACTCGTTCACGTTGTTTGTACACTGGTTTATTGAGATGTTTACTAACGTTTAACCAACGTCCAAGTTAATTGGTAAGATAGTAAGAGCTACAGATAACCCAGATAATGAAATTTGGTGAAACTAAAACAACAACAATAAAGGAAATCAAACCAGTAATCTTAACTACGTGTGATGAAACAGCAGTGTAGTAACTAGTGAACATCATGTTGAAACTTTAACAATAAAGGAAATCAAACCAGTAATCTTAACCACGTGTGGTGAAACAGAACAGTGTAGTAACTAGTGAACATCATGTTGAAACTTTAACAACAAAGAAAATCAAACCAGTAATCTTAACCACGTGTGGTGAAACAGCAGTGTAGTAACTAGTGAACATCATGTTGAAATGAGTAAAAACTCAACTCAGCCAAGATCATAAAAACGTGTCTTGAGATAACTTATCTTTATCAAACTGAGGATCAAATATTACAATAACTTGGGATAACTGATCATTATTAAACCGTGGATCACAAGTTGGAACAGTTTGGGGTAATATATTTTCACCAATCTTTGGATTGTTTATAATTTACTTAATTAAAGAAATAACCTCAGAGCCAGAGGTTCAGACATATCATTGACAGACACAGGATATTACTACTTATCAAACTGAGGTGTTTGCCCATCTCTTTTAAAAGTTACATAAAACTGGGAGTCCAAAATCACAAGCATTTGAGTTAACGCAAGGAACTTTCTTCAGAAACAGGAATTGTTTTTCAACGTAAACAAATCTCAAACAAGCGAGTTTATCACGAGAAAAGCATCAGCTGTCAGAATAAGCTTCTGTTTCAACATGATAAAGTGTGTTCGGGGATCTACTGTTCTCAACTACTACACCACACACGCAGGGATTGGCCAGCTTGAAAACGGATAGCCAAACGCCTTGCAAATATGATGTAACGTTACAGTTCTCCGAGAATCTCCCCGCTGTGTTAGGAAGGTCGTTTTTTTTAATATTGGGATTAAATACTCGTAAAGCGATGACAACGAATATTAAGTTACTGTGCAGGTTTTAAAATCGTACAAAACCTTTCTAAACCGACAGACCAAGCGGCACAAAGAAAACAAACGCTCGTGCTTCATAATATTACTGACAGAGCTCAATGCATGTAACAATAAACATTCTAAGGTTTTATCTCAAAGTTTGCATATAACGACACGTGTCATGTATATAATAGGATTAGTTCGAGAATACTTACTGAATATCATCTGAGCGTTTTTATATATGAATGTGTTCGTGGAATTTCGATAAAGTGTTTTTTATCTAGAAACAACAATACTGTTAATAACGTGAGGCCTAACAACAGAATATATTGTGTCTTCGTATCGACATGATTTGTACCAATATGTAAAGTGTTTACTTGTTAGCACGTTTAGGTTTATAAACTGTTATTACGATTTAGGTGCTTTCAACGTATAAATGTCATCTTCTGGGACCCCTATGTTAAATGGACAAGCATGAGGTTAGGCATAGCTATCCGTTATTTAGCACAAATGACCAAAGAGAACAAAACAATTGAATAATGGTCGCCTCCTACATGAATGTTACTAAAAGAAAGCGAGATTAGCTGTCACACTTGTAACATTTCCTTGGTTGAAAGCACTGACTGTGTTCAATGGTATACTTTGGTTCGAACCGTGGGTCTCCGATCTATAACCTAAAATTCTAACGACTAGGCTGTGCCTGCTTCTAAAATGTGTAATGAATATTTTAATTTGTTTTTCCACATAAAAGTTCAATGGATTTCACAAAATATAATATGAAAAGCAGCTTTATATTATTTGATTCAGACTCGTTAAGGAAAAGGAATATCCGACTATAACGCATCTTTCACCGTTTTACCTTTTTTTCTTTTTCGCGTCGCTAAAACTGTGTGGAGGTATCGGAACACCCCCCAAATTTACACGATTAAAACCAATTAAAAGATTCACTCTTCAATGTTCAGTTTCATTCAAATACGAATACGGTATCAGCTGTCAGGCCCACGTGTCGTATCGACTCGGGCGAAGCAAGTCTGTGTAGAAATTGACATAGACAGAAATTACTTTCTTACGCTGAAGTGAGTCTCGCGACTGTCACGAGCAGTTAGCTCAGACGTGATTGGACATTTATAAAATAAGAAAAACTAGAGAGTTTCCAAGTAATCTAAATATATATTTAATGAAACGGAAACATTATTTATTCTCCTATAGAATGATAAAGATCAAAGTCATGACATAAACAAAACTAAGACATTTAGAATCTCCAATTTTCCTTTTACATTTTTTCGTTGAAGTAACACCAATTAAAAACAGTTTTACAAAACATTGTGAGAATTCATACTGTTGTCGTTCTGTAAACAATCACAAATAATATAAGTCTTCACTTCCCGAATAAATTATTGTATTTTTCCATCTCGTTTCCCGGTAACTTTATCGACTTTCAACTATAAAATCGAGGTTCAATCTCCCGAAGTGGACATGAGAAATAGCTCAATGTGATTTTGTACTAACAATATAAAACAACAACAACAACAAATTCCTTATGCATACATAAATTATCTTTGAAAAAGTGCATGGTGTGTATTAATAAATATGGGCCCCGGTATGGCCAGGTGGGTTAAGGCGTTCGATTCGTAATCTGAGGGTTCGAATCTCCGTCGCACCCAACATGCTCGTCCTTTCAGCCGTGGGGGGGCGTTATATGTGACGGTCAATTCCACTATTCGTTGGTAAAAGAGTATCCCAAGAGTTGGCGGTTGGTGGTGAAGACTAGCTGCCTTTCCTCTAGTCTTACACTACAAAATTAGGGACAGTTAGCGCAGATAGCCCTCGTGTAGCTTTGCGCAACATTCAAAACAAACAAAGTAATTAATAAATACTTTATGCATCCCTCGGGACTCAGCAGTAAGCCTGAACGCTTATAACGATCAAAAATAGTTTTCGATACAGAAAATCTATCGTATAGCTTTGCGTTCACTGATAAACAATACTCGTATTAGACAGTAACCTCGTGATTAAATTACTTCACGTTTTTGTAAAGGACTGCAGTAAGTGGTGTTCTACGATTAATATATTTTTTTACATATATACTTTACATAGATGATCAATATTGTTTGGCATTTCGTAGGTGTCGAAAACTGAGAGGTTAGGAAAGGTGTATAATAGTCTTTTTTAGGAACAAAATGTTCGTAACTAAGATAAAAAAAGATGTGGATTACCTTCGTGAACCACCTTGAGATACCAGAACCTTCCAGAAAGGGACTTGCAATAAGTTGTACCCTGGCCGTGATAAGCAAAGTGTGCAAACATGTAATGGACAAGAATATACGAACAAAAGGTCAGTAGCTATAGCCGTCAATGTCCTCCAGGCAACAATACACAATATAATCAAGAAAAATCTCTGTATAGAAAAGCGACACAAATATGAAATGTGGTTAGGGCGTTCGACTCGCAATCTGCTAGTCGTGAGAATAAACAAACATGTTCGATAGGGTCGTTAGAATATGACAGTTAATCCCACTATTCGTTGAAAACAAATAACTCAAAACCTGGCAAAGGGTGGTGTTGACCAGCTGCTTTCCTTTCAGCCCATCACTTCGAAATCATGGACGACTAGACAAATAGCCTTCGGACGGCTGTGAACGAAAACCAACAACAAACAAACAAGCGACGCAAGTCACATTTATACAAGTTGCTTCCACAAGATATCTGTGCAACTGTCGCATATTTTAAATAGTTGGGTGTGTGTGTGTGTGGTTTTTTTGTTATAGCAAAGCCACATGAGTCTATCTGCTGAGCCCACCGAGGGAATCGAACCCCTGATTTTAGCTGTACTAGCGGGGGCGTTAAGTAGCTGGAGATTGAAACAGGTATTCATGGTATTAAATACGAAGACATACCAGTCAAGTCGTCCGATGCAGCACCTGTGAGTTTCTGTGCAATGGAAGTTACACCACAAGTCTGATGTCAAGATACACACCCCTCATATAGAACACGAGCCTGACGTGGCAACACTGACTACAGCGATGTGGTGCAAAAGAAAGCATAAACATTTTCATTGTTCAGAGATTTTTGAGAGAACATTTTAAACATTTGTGAAATCAGAAAAAATCAAAACATTTCGATTCTTCAGAGAACATTTGATGATTTATCAAGTCACCCGCTGGTACAGCTGTAAGTATATGGATTTACAACGAATCATGGGTTCGATATTCCTCGGTGGACTCACCAAACAGCCTGATGTGGCTTTGTTATAAGAAAACACACATACATGATTTAGCAAAAGATTGTTGGCTCTTTAAGGGAAATTTTGAAAAAAAATTAACCCATTAGAAAAAGAAACATTTTGGTCGATAGGATCATTAATTTTGATGATATAAAAATACAAAAGTTCGGAACAGTCTAGAAATGAAAGTGTTCTTTAGTAATACCAAAATCAGTATACAGAATTCACCAAAAAGAAGTTTACTACATAGTAAAGAAAGGTGATTGCAAACAAACATATGTGAATGAAACAGTTAATGAAGAGATAAACTGCTGTACACGGACAATTTATCTGTTCATCTTTAACATTGTTTACTGTTTCTTATCTTGGAGAGAAACGCTTAAAGCGTTAAAGGAAATGTTTACAACCACAACAGCTGGTGGGTGTCCAACTGCTTGTATTCTACAAACTGTTTCACATCAGTAAACTGACTATTTAATCTAAGTAGCTACTTGGTAAGTACCAATTAACGAACAATTTTAATAGCCACTTGGTCGGTAGGTTCGAATTAATGAAGTGACAAAAATAGATGAAAATCATAAACAAGTATATACATGAATAGAATGAATGAATAATAAGTGAAAGAAAAAAAGAAGGGATAACAAAATAGATCAAAAGAAAGATAGCTTGACAGGTAAGTACATAGAAATGTAGACAGTTCAAGACCGAGAAAGATAAACTACAGGTTTGAGTGATGATCTATATAAATATATATATAAGAGAAAGAACTGTCAAATCAATAAAACACCACTTCAAAAAATGTTAATGAACCTCAGTAACAGGAGCATATGATGAACACATGTTACAGGAAGGTGAAAGAGAAGACAGAGAGGAAAACAACAGGAAGATAGTGTGTTAAAGTTGAGATGATCTGTATCCTTCATCTGCTTCTATTGATATCCTGGTTGGACCAATGTTCAGAGGACATTGTAAAGACAGGGGTTCATGACATAAAAAGAGGCACTTTTCAAGCATCGTAAGGTAACCCTTTGGGGGCATTGTTTGTTTGTTTGTTTTTTTAATTTCGCGCAAAGCTTCACGAGGGCTATCTGCGCTAGCCGTCCCTAACTTTGCAGTGTAAGACTAGAGGGAAGGCAGCTAGTCGTCAATTGTGAAATTGACCGTCACATTATAACGCCCTCACAGCTGAAAGTACAAGCATGTTTGATGCGACGGGGATTCGAACCCACGACCCTATGATTGTGAGTCGAACGCCTTAATCCACCTGGCCATGCCGGGGCCCCTTTGGGAGCAACGGGATTAGTTTGTTTGTGTTTTAATTTCGCGCTAAATTAGGAACGGCTCGAGCATGGCGGCCTTCAGTATAAGAGTAATAAGAAATAAAATTCATTCCAATCATAAAACAAAATGAAAAACAACCAAGCAAACAATTACACTATGTAACACAAATTTTGTTCCTGGATAGTGTCTGTTATTTCTTTATTGCTTATGTTGTAAAAGTACAGAAAATGACCATTATTCCCTTCAAACTTTGATTTTGTGACCTGGATAATGAAATTTAGAAATTAACCTATTTTGTATGTAAAAACGGGGCCCGGCATGGCCAGGTGGGTTAAGGCGTTCGACTCGTAATCTGGGGGTCGCGGGTTCGAATCCCCTCTACACCAAACATGCTCGCTCTTTCAGCCGTCGGGGTGTTATAAAGTGACAGTGAATCCCACTATTCGTTGGTAAAAAAGTAGCCCAAAAGTTGGCGGTGGGTGGTGATGACTAGCCGCCTCTCTAGTCTTACACTGCTAACTTAGGGACGGCTAGCGCAGATAGCCCACGTGTAGCTTTGCGCAAAATTCAAAAACAAACAAACAAATGAAAAAAAACACACCAACGGTTCTTTCTCTTGATGACATGGCCTACCCACGATTCCAAAATGCAGTGATGTTTTTGTTGTTTTTTATTAGGCTAATGGGACCCCAACCTTAAACTATCTGCTCGCCACATGAGTGAAAGACACACAATTATGAGAAAATCAATTCAATTATGAGTAGTTGAATGAATGTTAATTCCCCATAAACAGGGCAAAGTAACGAAAGTAATGAATCGTGTTCTTATCTGGTTTCTGAGGTGTTATCATATCTCTCTAGACACCGAACAACAGAAACTAATGATGATGAACAGTCTTACGAACAATAACGAGACACATTTTATAGCAAAAGTGTGCGGTTCAAAAGAGGTTAGAATAGCTTACACTTTAATTCCACAAATATTATTTATGTTTTAGAAGAACGCTGAGGCGTAGTATATACCATAAAAAAAGGATATTAGATACTATACAGGTACATACGCATATCGCTCTAATATGGCTCTTTGGGGTGATTAATCAGGTTTAATTTTTGTTTCCAGAAAAATGTGAGACTTTCTTGTCCATAATCCTATAAAGACGAAGAAATTTTCTGGTTCACAAAAATAAATTATATAGGCGTAAATAGAGCCCCTAACCCGTAAAAGGTTATGAACGCTCTTTTACATTTCACAGTATCCTTGTTCTTACCCACCCACACACAAACACACACTTTGGCTGGGATTCGATGATATACCCCTGGTGTTCTCAATGATAGAAATTATTCAGATAATCCATCGAGTAGAATCTTTATATTATTATTATTACTATCATTGTACTCGATTATCTGTTTGTTTGAAGTTAATAACAATGAGCTGGCTATGTGTACTCTACCCACCACGGGTATCGAAACGCGATTTCTAGCGTTGTACATCCGCAGACGTAACGCTGTGCCTCTGGTAGGCTGTATTTCATAGACTGTTTTCATTCTCAAATAAAAGTAATTTTGTACTTACACTAATTATTTTAGGGTTTCCTTTCCATAAAAATGTTATTCCTAAGTTTTAAAGACCACGGGGTATTCGTTTGTTGTTGTTGTTTTAACGCAAAGCTACTCAATGGACTAGTGAAGCTTTGCTCACGAAAGAAATCGAACCCCAAATTTTAGCGTCACAAGCTATTAGATTTACTCTTCATGGCGAAAAACCCATTTGAAATAAAAATGTATCTCAAAACGGTTGGTATGGGTGTTAACACTTTTACTCATATATAGTTAGTACCAATACCAGCCGTTTGGAGATACATTTTTAGGTTTACTGGTAAGCTAACAAAGAGGAAGAAAAGTCTGGATTGTGTTGAACTTCCCGCTCAGTTGTCCCGAATTTAGCAGCGATAAACAGAGGGGATACAGCTAGTTACCACAGTAACATTATGAAGTACCCTCGATTGGAAGGTCGAATACGTTCAGTACCGGGGATTCAGTAAAACACGACAGAAACGACGTTTTTGTTGTTATCGTTGCTGTGTTTTTTAACCAATAGAAAGCAGTGTTTTTGTTACTGTCGTTGCTGTGTTTTTAACCAATAAAAAGCAGTGTTTTTGTTCCTGTCGTTGCTGTGTTTCTAACCAATAGAAAGCAGTGTTTTTGTTCCTGTCGTTGCTGTGTTTTTTTAACCAATAGAAAGCAGTGGTTAAAAACACAGCAACGTGTTTCATTGCTACTTTAATGGTCAAATAAAGCAGAGTTTTGTTGTTCTCGTTGCTGTGTTTTTTAACCAATAGAAAGCAGTGTTTTTGTTGTTGTCGTTGCTGTGTTTTTAACCAATAGAAAGCAGTGTTTTTGTTGTTGTCGTTGCTGTGTTTTTAACCAATAGAAAGCAGTGTTTTGTTACTGTCGTTGCTGTGTTTTTTAACCAATAGAAAGCAGTGTTTTTGTTGCTATCGTTGCTGTATTTTTTAACCAATAGAAAGCAGTGTTTTTGTTGCTATCGTTGCTGTGTTTGTAACCAATAATAAGCAGTGTTTTTGTTGTTGTCGTTGCTGTGTTTTTAACCAATAGAAAGCAGTGTTTTTGTTGCTGTCGTTGCTGTATTTTTTAACCAATAGAAAGCAGTGTTTTTGTTGCTATCGTTGCTGTGTTTGTAACCAATAGTAAGCAGTGTTTTTGTTGTTGTCGTTGCTGTGCTTTTAACCAATAGAAAGCAGTGTTTTGTTACTGTCGTTGCTGTGTTTTTAACCAATAGAAAGCAGTGTTTTTGTTGCTATCGTTGCTGTATTTTTTAACCAATAGAAAGCAGTGTTTTTGTTGCTATCGTTGCTGTGTTTGTAACCAATAATAAGCAGTGTTTTTTTTTGTTGTTGTCGTTGCTGTGCTTTTAACCAATAGAAAGCAGTGTTTTGTTGCTGTCGTTGCTGTATTTATTAACCAATAGAAAGCAGTTTTTGTTGTTGTCGTTGCTGTGTTTGTAACCAATAGAAAGCAGTGTTTTTTACTGTCGTTGCTGTGTTTTAACCAATAGAAAGCAGTGTTTTGTTGTTGTCGTTGCTGTGTTTTAACCAATAGAAAGCAGTGTTTTTGTTGCTGTCGTTGCTGTATTTTTTAACCAATAGAAAGCAGTGTTTTGTTGTTGTCGTTGCTGTGTTTTTAACCAATAGAAAGCAGTGTTTTTGTTACTGTCGTTGCTGTGTTTT
>NW_027467777.1:14430256-14545820 GCF_004210375.1 Tachypleus tridentatus | reverse complement strand
AAATCACCTACCACACAACACCTACTGAGGACTGAACTACTGACTAGAAGAAAAAAAGAAGGAAATCACCTACCAATACAACACCTGCTGAAGGGACTGAACTACCACTGACTAGAAGAAAAAAAAGAAGGAAATCACCTACAGAACAACACCACACTGAGGGACTGAACTACTGACTAGAAGAAAAAAAGAAAGAGAAATCACCTACCACAGAACACCTACTGAGGGACTGGAACTACTAACTGAAGAAAAAAAAGTAAATCACGTACCACACAACACCTACTGAGAGGACTGAACTAATGGACTAGAAGAAAAAAAAGAGAAATCACCTACAGAACAACACCTACTGAGGGACTGAACTGACTGACCCAGAAGAAAAAAAAGGAAATCACCTTGGCCAGAACAACACCTACTGAGGGACTGAACTACTGACTAGAGGAAAAAAAAAGAAGGAAAAATCACCTACCACACAACACCTACTGAGGGACTGAACTACTGACTAGAAGAAGAAGGAAATCAAAAAGAGGGAAATCACCCAACCACAGGAAACACCTACTGAGGGGACTCCGAACTGACTGACTAGAAGAAAAAAAAAGAAGGAAATCACCTACCACACAACACCCGCTGAGGGACTGAACTACTGACTAGAAGAAAAAAGAAGTAAATCACCTACCACACAACACCTACTGAGGGACTGAACTACTGACTAGAAGAAAAAAAGAAGGAAATCACCTACCACACATAACACCTACTGAGGGACTGAACTACTGACTAGAAGAAAAAAGAAGGAAATCACCTACCACACAACACCTGCTGAGGGACTGAACTACTGACTAGAAGAAAAAAAGAAGGAAATCACCTACCACACAACACCTACTGAGGGACTGAACTACTGACTAGAAGAAAAAAAAGGAAATCACCTACCACACAACACCTGCTGAGGGACTGAACTACTGACTAGAAGAAAAAAAGAAGGAAATCACCTACCACACAACACCTACTGAGGGACTGACTACTGACTAGAAGAAAAAATCACCTACCACCACACAACACCATAAGGGACTGAACTACTGACTAGAAGGAAAAAAAGAGTAAATCACCTACCACAGAACACCTACTGGGGGGACTGAACTACTGACTAGAGAAAAAAAAAAGAGTAAATCACCTACCACACAACACCTGCTGAGGGACTGAACTACTGACTAGAAGAAAGAAGAAAAAAGGAAATCACCTACCACACAACACCTACTGGGGACTGAACTACTGACTAGAAGAAAAAAAGAAAAAAATCACCTACCACACAACACCTGCTGAGGGGACTGAACTACTGACTAGAAGAAAAAAAAGAGAAATCACCTACCACACAACACCTGCTGGGGACTGAACTACTGACTAGAAGAAAAAAAGAAGGAAATCACCTACACAACAACACCTACTGAGGGACTGAACTACTGACTAGAGAGAAAAAAGAAGGAAATCACCTACCACACAACACCTACTGAGGGACTGAACTACTGACTAGAAGAAAAAAAGAAGGAAATCACCTACCACACAACACCTGCTGAGGGACTGAACTACTGACTAGAAGAAAAAAAGAAGGAAATCACCTACCACACAACACCTGCTGAGGGACTGAACTACTGACTAGAAGAAAAAAAGAAGGAAATCACCTACAGAACAACACCTACTGGGACTGAACTACTGACTAGAAGAAAAAAAAGGGAAATCACCTACCACACAACACCTACTGGGGACTGAACTACTGACTAGAAAAAAAAGAAGGAAATCACCTACCACACAACACCTGCTGAGGGACTGAACTACTGACTAGAAGAAAAAAAGAAATCTCATCACCACACAACACCTGCTGAGGGACTGAACTACTGACTAGAAGAAAAAAAAGGAAATCACCTACCACACAACACCTGCTGAGGGACTGAACTACTGACTAGAAGAAAAAAGAAGGAAATCACCTACCACACAACACCTACTGGGGACTGAACTACTGACTAGAAAAAAAGAAGGAAATCACCTACCACACAACACCTACTGAGGGACTGAACTACTGACTAGAAGAAAAAGAAGGAAATCACCTACCACACAACACCTACTGAGGGACTGAACTACTGACTAGAAGAAAAAAAAGAAGGAAATCACCTACCACACAACACCTACTGAGGGACTGAACTACTGACTAGAAAAAAAAAAAGGAAATCACCTACCACACAACACCTACTGAGGGACTGAACTACTGACTAGAAGAAAAAAGAAGGAAATCACCTACCACACAACACCTACTGAGGGACTGAACTACTGACTAGAAGAAAAAAAAAGGAAATCACCTACACAACAACACCTACTGAGGGACTGAACTACTGACTAGAAAAAAAGAAAGAAGGAAATCACCTACCACACAACACCTACTGGGGACTGAACTACTGACTAGAAGGAAAAAAAGAAGGAAATCACCTACACACAACACCTACTGAGGGACTGAACTACTGACTAGAAGAAAAAAAGAAGAAATCACCTACCACACAACACCTGCTGAGGGACTGAACTACTGACTAGAAGAAAAAAAAGAGGAAACCTACCACACAACACCTACTGAGGGACTGAACTACTGACTAGAAGAAAAAAAGAAGGAAATCACCTACCACACAACACCTACTGGGGACTGAACTACTGACTAGAAGAAAAAAAAAGAAATCACCTACCACACAACACCTGCTGAGGGACTGAACTACTGACTAGAAGAAAAAAAAAGGAAATCACCTACCACACAACACCTGCTGAGGAACTGAACTACTGACTAGAAGAAAAAAGAAGGAAATCACCTACAGAACAACACCTACTGAGGGGACTGAACTACTGACTAGAAGAAAAAAAGAAAGAAATCACCTACCACACAACACCTACTGAGGGACTGAACTACTGACTAGAAGAAAAAAAAGAGGAAATCACCTACCACACAACACCTGCTGAGGGACTGAACTACTGACTAGAGGAAAAAAAAGAAGGAAATCACCTACCACACAACACCTACTGAGGGACTGAACTACTGACTAGAAGGAAAAAAAAAAAGGAAATCACCTACACACAACACCTACTGAGGGACTGAACTACTGACTAGAGAAAAAAAAAGAAGGAAATCACCTACCACACAACACCTACTGGGGACTGAACTACTGACTAGAAGAGAAAAAAGAAGGGAAATCACCTACCACACAACACCTACTGAGGGACTGAACTACTGACTAGAAGAAAAAAAAGAAGGAAATCACCTACCACACAACACCTGCTGAGGGACTGAACTACTGACTAGAAGGAAAAAAAAGGAAATCACCTACCACACAACACCTGCTGAGGGACTGAACTACTGACTAGAAGAAAAAAAAAAAAAAGGAAATCACCTACCACACAACACCTACTGAGGGACTGAACTACTGACTAGAAGAAAAAAGAAGGAAATCACCTACCACACAACACCTACTGAGGGACTGAACTACTGACTAGAAGAAAAAAGAAGAAATCACCTACCACACAACAAGGGACTGAACTAACTAAAGAAAAAAAAAGAAATCACCTACCACACAACACCTGCTGGGGACTGAACTACTGACTAGAAGAAAAAAAGAAGTAAATCACCTACCACACAACACCTACTGAGGGACTGAACTACTGACTAGAAGAAAAAGAAAGAAATCACCTACCACACAACACCTGCTGTGGGACTGAACTACTGACTAGAAGAAAAAGAGGAAATCACCTACCACACAACACCTACTGAGGGACTGAACTACTGACTAGAAGAAAAAAGAAGGAAATCACCTACCACACAACACCTACTGAGGGACTGAACTACTGACTAGAAGAAAAAAAGAAGGAAATCACCTACCACACAACACCTACTGAGGGACTGAACTACTGACTAGAAGAAAAAAGAAGGAAATCACCTACCACACAACACCTACTGAGGGACTGAACTACTGACTAGAAGAAAAAAAAAAAGAAGAAATCACCTACCACACAACACCTGCTGAGGGACTGAACTACTGACTAGAAGAAAAAAGAAGGAAATCATCTACCACACAACACCTGCTGAGGGACTGAACTACTGACTAGAAGAAAAAAAGAAGGAAATCACCTACCACACAACACCTACTGAGGGACTGAACTACTGACTAGAAGAAAAAAAGAAAGAAATCACCTACCACAGAACACCTACTGAGGGACTGAACTACTAACTGGAAGAAAAAAAAAGTAAATCACGTACCACACAACACCTACTGAGGAACTGAACTACTGACTAGAAGAAAAAAGAAGGAAATCACCTACAGAACAACACCTACTGAGGGACTGAACTACTGACTAGAAGAAAAAAAAGGAAATCACCTACAGAACAACACCTACTGAGGGACTGAACTACTGACTAGAGGAAAAAAAAGAAGGAAATCACCTACCACACAACACTTACTGAGGGACTGAACTACTGACTAGAAGAGAAAAAAGAGGGAAATCACCTACCACACAACACCTACTGAAAGACTGAACTACTGACTAGAAGAAAAAAAAGAAGGAAATCACCTACCACACAACACCCGCTGAGGGACTGAACTACTGACTAGAAGGAAAAAAAGAAGTAAATCACCTACCACACAACACCTGCTGAGGGACTGAACTACTGACTAGAAGAAAAAAAGAAGGAAATCACCTACAGAATAACACCTACTGGGGGACTGAACTACTGACTAGAAGAAAAAAAAGAGGGAAATCACCTACCACACAACACCTACTGAGGGACTGAACTACTGACTAGAAGAAATAAAGAAGGAAATCACCTACCACACAACATCTGCTGAGGGACTGAACTACTAACTATAAGAAAAAAAGTAAATCTCATACCACACAACACCTGCTGAGGGACTGACCTACTGACTAGAAGAAAAAAAGAAGGAAATCATCTACCACACAACACCTGCTAAGGGACTGAACTACTGACTAGAAAAAAAGAAGAAGTCAATTACCTACCACACAACACTTGCTGTGGGACTGAACTACTAACTAGAAAAAAAAAAGTAAATCTCATACCACACAACACCTGCTGAGGGACTGAACTACTGACTAGAAGAAAAAAGAAGGAAATCACCTACCACAAAACACCTACTGAGGGACTGAACTACTGACTAGAAGAAAAAAAAAAGAAATCACCTACCACACAACACCTGCTGAGGGACTGAACTACTGACTAGAAGAAAAAAAGAAGGAAATCACCTACCACACAACACCTGCTGAGGGACTGAACTACTGACTAGAAGAAAAAAAAGGAAATCACCTACAGAACAACACCTACTGAGGGACTGAACTACTGACTAGAAGAAAAAAAAAGGAAATCACCTACCACACAACACCTACTGAGGGACTGAACTACTGACTAGAAGAAAAAAAGAAGGAAATCACCTACCACACAACACCTACTGAGGGACTGAACTACTGACTAGAAGAAAAAAAAGAAGGAAATCACCTACCACACAACACCTACTGAGGGACTGAACTACTGACTAGAAGAAAAAAGAAGGAAATCACCTACAGCACAACACCTACTGAGGGACTGAACTACTGACTAGAAGAAAAAAAAGAAGGAAATCACCTACCACACAACACCTACTGAGGGACTGAACTACTGACTAGAAGAAAAAAAAAAGGAAATCACCTACCACACAACACCTACTGAGGGACTGAACTACTGACTAGAAGAAAAAAAGAAGGAAATCACCTACCACACAACACCTGCTGAGGGACTGAACTACTGACTAGAAGGAAAAAAAGAAGGAAATCACCTACCACACAACACCTGCTGAGGGACTGAACTACTGACTAGAAGAAAAAAAGAAGGAAATCACCTACCACACAACACCTACTGAGGGACTGAACTACTGACTAGAAGAAAAAAAAGAAGGAAATCACCTACCACACAACACCTACTGAGGGACTGAACTACTGACTAGAAGAAAAAAAAGAAGGAAATCACCTACCACACAACACCTGCTGAGGGACTGAACTACTGACTAGAAGAAAAAAGAAGGAAATCACCTACCACAGAACACCTGCTGAGGGACTGAACTACTGACTAGAAGAAAAAAAGAAGGAAATCACCTACCACACAACACCTGCTGGGGACTGAACTACTGACTAGAAGAAAAAAGAAGAAATCACCTACCACACAACACCTACTGAGGGACTGAACTACTGACTAGAAGAAACTGACTACCACACAACACCTACTGAAGAACTAAACTAGAAGAAAAAAGAAGAAATCACCTACCACACAACACCTACTGAGGGACTGAACTACTGACTAGAAGAAAAAAAGAAAGAAATCACCTACCACACAACACCTGCTGAGGGACTGAACTACTGACTAGAAGAAAAAAAGAAGGAAATCACCTACTGACAGGAAATCACCTACCACACAACACCTACTGAGGGACTGAACTACTGACTAGAAGAAAAAAAAGGAAATCACCTACCACACAACACCTACTGAGGGACTGAACTACTGACTAGAAGAAAAAAAAGAGGAAATCACCTACCACACAACACCTACTGAGGGACTGAACTACTGACTAGAAGAAAAAAAAGGAAATCACCTACCACACAACACCTACTGAGGGACTGAACTACTGACTAGAAGAAAAAAGAAGGAAATCACCTACCACACAACACCTGCTGAGGGACTGAACTACTGACTAGAAAAAAAAAGAAGGAAATCACCTACCACACAACACCTACTGAGGGACTGAATTACTGACTAGAAGAAAAAAGAAGGAAATCACCTACCACACAACACCTACTGAAAGACTGAACTACTGACTAGAAGAAAAAAAAGAAGGAAATCACCTACCACACAACACCTGCTGAGGGACTGAACTACTGACTAGAAGAAAAAAAGAAGGAAATCACCTACCAAACAACACCTACTGAGGGACTGAACTACTGACTAGAAGAAAAAAAGAAGGAAATCACCTACCACACAACACCTACTGAGGGACTGAACTACTGACTAGAAGAAAAAAAAAAGGAAATCACCTACCACACAACACCTACTGAGGGACTGAACTACTGACTAGAAGAAAAAAAGAAGGAAATCACCTACCACACAACACCTACTGAGGGACTGAACTACTGACTAGAAGAAAAAAAGAAGGAAATCACCTACCACACACAACACCTACTGAGGGACTGAACTACTGACTAGAAGAAAAAAAGAAGGAAATCACCTACCACACAACACCTGCTGAGGGACTGAACTACTGACTAGAAGAGGGAAAAAAAAGGAAATCACCTACCACACAACACCTACTGAGGGACTGAACTACTGACTAGAAGAAAAAAAGAAGGAAATCACCTACCACAGAACACCTACTGAGGGACTGAACTACTGACTAGAAGAAAAAAAAGAAGTAAATCACCTACCACACAACACCTACTGAGGGACTGAACTACTGACTAGAATAAAAAAGAAGGAAATCACCTACCACACAACACCTACTGAGGGACTGAACTACTGACTAGAAGAAAAAAGAAGGAAATCACCTACCACAAAACACCTACTGAGGGACTGAACTACTAACTGGAAGAAAAAAAAAGTAAATCACCTACCACACAACACCTACTGAGGGACTGAACTACTGACTAGAAGAAAAAAAAGGAGGGAAACCACACAACACCACTGAGGGACTGACCTACTGACTAGAAGAAAAAAAGGACTGAACTGCTGAGGGACTGAACTACTGACTAGAAGAAAAAAAGGAAATCACCTACAGAACAACACCTACTGAGGGACTGAACTACTGACTAGAAGAAAAAAAAGAAGGAAATCACCTACCACACAACACCTACTGAGGGACTGAACTACTGACTAGAAGAAAAAAAGAAGGAAATCACCTACCACACAACACCTGCTGAGGGACTGAACTACTGACTAGAAGAAAAAAAAAGAAGGAAATCACTACTACACAACACCTACTGAGGGACTGAACTACTGACTAGAAGAAAAAAAAGAAGGAAATCACCTACCACACAACACCTACTGAGGGACTGAACTACTGACTAGAAGAAAAAACCTACTGAAGGAAATCACCTACCACACAACACCTACTGAGGGACTGAACTACTGACTAGAAGAAAAAAGAAGGAAATCACCTACCACACAACACCTACTGAGGGACTGAACTACTGACTAGAAGAAAAAAAAAGGAAATCACCTACCACACAACACCTGCTGAGGGACTGAACTACTGACTAGAAGAAAAAAAAGAAGGAAATCACCTACCACACAACACCTACTGAGGGACTGAACTACTGACTAGAAGAAAAAAAGAAGGAAATCACCTACCACACAACACCTACTGAGGGACTGAACTACTGACTAGAAGAAAAAAAAAGGAAATCACCTACCACACAACACCTACTGAGGGACTGAACTACTGACTAGACTAGGAAAAAAGAAGGAAATCACCTACCACACAACACCTACTGAGGGACTGAACTACTGACTAGAAGAAATAAAGAAGGAAATCACCTACCACACAACACCTACTGAGGGACTGAACTACTGACTAGAAGAAAAAAAAAGAAGGAAATCACCTACCACACAACACCTACTGAGGGACTGAACTACTGACTAGAAGAAAAAAAAGAAGGAAATCACCTACCACACAACACCTGCTGAGGGACTGAACTACTGACTAGAAGAAAAAAAGAAGGAAATCACCTACCACACAACACCTACTGGGGACTGAACTACTGACTAGAAGAAAAAAAGAAGGAAATCACCTACCACACAACACCTACTGAGGGACTGAACTACTGACTAGAAGAAAAAAAAGAAGGAAATCACCTACCACACAACACCTGCTGAGGGACTGAACTACTGACTAGAAGAAAAAAAGAAGGAAATCACCTACCACACAACACCTGCTGAGGGACTGAACTACTGACTAGAAGAAAAAAAGAAGGAAATCACCTACCACACAACACCTACTGAGGGACTGAACTACTGACTAGAAGAAGAAAAAAGAAAGAAATCACCTACCACACAACACCTACTGAGGGACTGAACTACTGACTAGAAGAAAAAAAAAAGGAAATCACTACCACACAACACCTACTGAGGGACTGAACTACTGACTAGAAGAAAAAAAGAAGGAAATCACCTACCACACAACACCTACTGAGGGACTGAACTACTGACTAGAAGAAAAAAAAAGGAAATCACCTACCAGACACACAACACCTACTGGGGGACTGAACTACTGACTAGAAGAAAAAAAAGAAGGAAATCACCTACCACACAACACCTACTGAGGGACTGAACTACTGACTAGAAGAAAAAAAAGAGGGAAATCACCTACCACACAACACCTACTGAGGGACTGAACTACTGACTAGAAGAAATAAAGAAGGAAATCACCTACCACACAACACCCGCTGAGGGACTGAACTACTGACTAGAAGGAAAAAAAGAAGTAAATCACCTACCACACAACACCTACTGAGGGACTGAACTACTGACTAGAGAAAAAAAAAGGAAATCACCTACCACACAAACTGGGGACTGAACTACTGACTAGAAGAAAAAAGAAGGAAATCACCTACCACACAACACCTACTGAAGGACTGAACTACTGACTAGAAGAAAAAAAAGAAGGAAATCACCTACCACACAACACCTACTGAGGGACTGAACTACTGACTAGAAGAAAAAAGAAGGAAATCACCTACCACATAACACCTGCTGAGGGACTGAACTACTGACTAGAAGAAAAAAAAAGGAAATCACCTACCACACAACACCTGCTGAGGGACTGAACTACTGACTAGAAGAAAAAAAAAGAAGGAAATCACCTACCACACAACACCTGCTGAGGGACTGAACTACTGACTAGAAGAAAAAAAGAAGGAAATCACCTACCACACAACACCTACTGAGGGACTGAACTACTGACTAGAAGAACTACTGAAAAAAAAAGAAAGGAAATCACCTACCACACAACACCTGCTGAGGGACTGAACTACTGACTAGAAGAAAAAGAAGGAAATCACCTACCACACAACACCTGCTGAGGGACTGAACTACTGACTAGAAGAAAAAAAAGAAGGAAATCACCTACCACACAACACCTGCTGAGGGACTGAACTACTGACTAGAAGAAAAAAAAAAAGGAAATCACCTACCACACAACACATGCTGACGGACTGAACTACTGACTAGAAGAAAAAAAAGGAAATCACCTACAGAACAACACCTACTGAGGGACTGAACTACTGACTAGAAGAAAAAAAAGAAGGAAATCACCTACCACACAACACCTACTGAGGGACTGAACTACTGACTAGAAGAAAAAAAAGAAGGAAATCACCTACCACACAACACCTACTGAGGGACTGAACTACTGACTAGAAGAAAAAAAGAAGGAAATCACCTACCACACAACACCTACTGAGGGACTGAACTACTGACTAGAAGAAAAAAAAGAAGGAAATCACCTACCACACAACACCTACTGAGGGACTGAACTACTGACTAGAAGAAAAAAAGAAGGAAATCACCAACACCACACAACACCTACTGAGGGACTGAACTACTGACTAGAAGAAGAAAAAAGAAGGAAATCACCTACCACACAACACCTACTGAGGGACTGAACTACTGACTAGAAAGAAAAAAAGAAGGAAATCACCTACCACACAACACCTACTGAGGGACTGAACTACTGACTAGAAGAAAAAAAAAGGAAATCACCTACCACACAACACCTGCTGAGGGACTGAACTACTGACTAGAAAAAAAAAAGAAGGAAATCACCTACCACACAACACCTGCTGAGGGACTGAACTACTGACTAGAAGACTGAAAAAAAGAAGGAAATCACCTACCACACAACACCTACTGAGGGACTGAACTACTGACTAGAAGAAAAAAAGAAGTAAATCACCTACCACACAACACCTACTGAGGGACTGAACTACTGACTAGAAGAAAAAAAAGAAGGAAATCACCTACCACACAACACCTACTGAGGGACTGAACTACTGACTAGAAGAAAAAAAGAAGGAAATCACCTACCACACAACACCTGCTGAGGGACTGAACTACTGACTAGAAGAAAAAAGAAGGAAATCACCTACCACAAAACACCTACTGAGGGACTGAACTACTAACTGGAAGAAAAAAAAAGTAAATCACGTACCACACAACACCTACTGAGGGACTGAACTACTGACTAGAAGAAAAAAGAAGGAAATCACCTACCACACAACACCTACTGAGGGACTGAACTACTGACTAGAAGAAAAAAAAGAAGGAAATCACCTACCACACAACACCTGCTGAGGGACTGAACTACTGACTAGAAGAAAAAAAAGAAGGAAATCACCTACCACACAACACCTACTGAGGGACTGAACTACTGACTAGAAGAGAAAAAAAGAAGGAAATCACCTACCACACAACACCTACTGAGGGACTGAACTACTGACTAGAAGGAAATCACCTACCACAAAAAGACTGAAGGAAATCACCTACCACACAACACCTGCTGAGGGACTGAACTACTGACTAGAAGAAAAAAAAGAAGGAAATCACCTACCACACAACACCTACTGAGGGACTGAACTACTGACTAGACTGAGAAAAAAAGAAGGAAATCACCTACCACACAACACCTACTGAGGGACTGAACTACTGACTAGAAGAAAAAAAAGAAGGAAATCACCTACCACACAACACCTGCTGAGGGACTGAACTACTGACTAGAAGAAAAAAAAGAAGGAAATCACCTACCACACAACACCTACTGAGGGACTGAACTACTGACTAGAAGAAAAAAAGAAGGAAATCACCTACCACACAACACCTACTGAGGGACTGAACTACTGACTAGAAGAAAAAAAAAGAAGGAAATCACCTACCACACAACACCTACTGAGGGACTGAACTACTGACTAGAAGAAAAAAGAAGGAAATCACCTACCACACAACACCTACTGAGGGACTGAACTACTGACTAGAAGAAAAAAAAAAGGAAATCACCTACCTAGAAGAAAAAAAAGGAACAACACCTACTGAGGGACTGAACTACTGACTAGAAGAAAAAAAAGAAGGAAATCACCTACCACACAACACCTACTGAGGGACTGAACTACTGACTAGAAAAAAAAAAGAGGAAATCACCTACCACACAACACCTACTGAGGGACTGAACTACTGACTAGAAGAAAAAAAAAGAAGGAAATCACCTACCACACAACACCTGACTGAGGGACTGAACTACTGACTAGAAGAAGAAAAAAAGAAGGAAATCACCTACCACACAACACCTACTGAGGGACTGAACTACTGACTAGAAGAAAAAAAGAAGGAAATCACCTACCACACAACACCTACTGAGGGACTGAACTACTGACTAGAAGAAAAAAAGAAGGAAATCACCTACCACACAACACCTACTGAGGGACTGAACTACTGACTAGAAGAAAAAAAAGAAGGAAATCACCTACCACACAACACCTGCTGAGGGACTGAACTACTGACTAGAAGAAAAAAAAGAAGGAAATCACCTACCACACAACACCTGCTGAGGGACTGAACTACTGACTAGAAGAAAAAAAAAGAAGGAAATCACCTACCACACAACACCTACTGAGGGACTGAACTACTGACTACACCTGCTGAGGGACTGAAAAAAGAAGGAAAGGAAACCTACCACACAACACCTACTGAGGGACTGAACTACTGACTAGAAGAAAAAAGAAGGAAATCACCTACCACACAACACCTACTGAGGGACTGAACTACTGACTAGAGGAAAAAAAAAGAATGAAATCACCTACCACACAACACTTACTGAGGGACTGAACTACTGACTAGAAGAGAAAAAAAAAGAAGGAAATCACCTACCACACAACACCTACTGAGGGACTGAACTACTGACTAGAAATCACCTACCACACAACAAAAACTGAACTACTGACTAGAAGAAAAAAAAGGAAATCACCTACCACACAACACCTACTGAGGGACTGAACTACTGACTAGAAGAAAAAAGAAGGAAATCACCTACCACACAACACCTACTGAGGGACTGAACTACTGACTAGAAGAAAAAAAAGAAGGAAATCACCTACCACACAACACCTACTGAGGGACTGAACTACTGACTAGAAGAAAAAAAGAAGGAAATCACCTACCACACAACACCTACTGAGGGACTGAACTACTGACTAGAAGAGAAAAAAGAAGGAAATCACCTACCACACAACACCTACTGAGGGACTGAACTACTGACTAGAAGAACTACTGAAAGAAGAAGGAAAGGAAACCTACCACACAACACCTACTGAGGGACTGAACTACTGACTAGAAAAAAAAAAGAGGGAAATCACCTACCACACAACACCTACTGAGGGACTGAACTACTGACTAGAAGAAAAAAAGAAGGAAATCACCTACCACACAACACCTGCTGAGGGACTGAACTACTGACTAGAAAAAAAAAAAAGGAAATCACCTACCACACAACACCTACTGAGGGACTGAACTACTGACTAGAAGAAAAAAAGAAGGAAATCACCTACCACAGAACACCTACTGAGGGACTGAACTACTGACTAGAAGAAAAAAAGAAAGAAATCACCTACCACAGAACACCTACTGAGGGACTGAACTACTGACTAGAAGAAAAAAAGAAATCACCTACCACACAAAGGAAATCACCTACCACACAACACCTGCTGAGGGACTGAACTACTGACTAGAAGAAAAAAAAGAAGGAAATCACCTACCACACAACACCTACTGAGGGACTGAACTACTGACTAGAAGAAAAAAAAGAAGGAAATCACCTACCACACAACACCTACTGAGGGACTGAACTACTGACTAGAAGAAAAAAAGAAGGAAATCACCTACCACACAACACCTACTGAGGGACTGAACTACTGACTAGAAGAAAAAAGAAGGAAATCACCTACCACACAACACCTACTGAGGGACTGAACTACTGACTAGAAGAAAAAAAAGAAGGAAATCACCTACCACACAACACCTACTGAGGGACTGAACTACTGACTAGAAGAAAAAAAGAAGGAAATCACCTACCACACAACACCTACTGAGGGACTGAACTACTGACTAGAAGAAAAAAAAGAAGGAAATCACCTACCACACAACACCTACTGAGGGACTGAACTACTGACTAGAAGAAAAAAAAAGGAAATCACCTACCACACAACAACTGAGGGACTGGAAATCACCTACCACACAACACCTACTGAGGGACTGAACTACTGACTAGAAGAAAAAAGAAGGAAATCACCTACCACACAACACCTACTGAGGGACTGAACTACTGACTAGAAATCACCTACCACACAACACCTACTGAGGGACTGAAAAAGAAGAAAAAAGAAGGAAATCACCTACCACAGAACACCTACTGAGGGACTGAACTACTGACTAGAAGAAAAAAAGAAGGAAATCACCTACCACACAACACCTGCTGAGGGACTGAACTACTGACTAGAAGAAAAAAGAAGGAAATCACCTACCACAGAACACCTACTGAGGGACTGAACTACTGACTAGAAGAAAAAAAGAAGGAAATCACCTACCACACAACACCTACTGAGGGACTGAACTACTGACTAGAAGAAAAAAAGAAGGAAATCACCTACCACACAACACCTACTGAGGGACTGAACTACTGACTAGAAGAAAAAAAGAAAGAAATCACCTACCACACAACACCTGCTGAGGGACTGAACTACTGACTAGAAGAAAAAAAAGAAGGAAATCACCTACCACACAACACCTGCTGAGGGACTGAACTACTGACTAGAAGAAAAAAAAGAAGGAAATCACCTACCACACAACACCTACTGAGGGACTGAACTACTGACTAGAAGAAAAAAAAGAAATCACCTACCACACAACAAATCACCTACCACACAACACCTACTGAGGGACTGAACTACTGACTAGAAGAAAAAAAAGTAAATCTCATACCACACAACACCTGCTGAGGGACTGAACTACTGACTAGAAGAAAAAAGAAGGAAATCACCTACCACAAAACACCTACTGAGGGACTGAACTACTGACTGGAAGAAAAAAAGAAGGAAATCACCTACCACACAACACCTACTGAGGGACTGAACTACTGACTACTGACTAGAAAAAAAAGAAGGAAATCACCTACCACACAACACCTACTGAGGGACTGAACTACTGACTAGAAGAAAAAAAAAAGGAAATCACCTACCACACAACACCTACTGAGGGACTGAACTACTGACTAGAAGAAAAAAAGAAGGAAATCACCTACCACACAACACCTACTGAGGGACTGAACTACTGACTAGAAGAAAAAAAAAGAAGGAAATCACCTACCACACAACACCTACTGAGGGACTGAACTACTGACTAGAAGAAAAAAGAAGGAAATCACCTACCACACAACACCTACTGAGGGACTGAACTACTGACTAGAAGAAAAAAAGAAAGAAATCACCTACCACACAACACCTGCTGAGGGACTGAACTACTGACTAGAAGAAAAAAAGAAGGAAATCACCTACCACACAACACCTACTGAGGGACTGAACTACTGACTAGAAGAAAAAGAAGGAAATCACCTACCACACAACACCTACTGAGGGACTGAACTACTGACTAGAAGAAAAAAAGAAGGAAATCACCTACCACAGAACACCTACTGAGGGACTGAACTACTGACTAGAAGAAAAAAAGAAAGAAATCACCTACCACACAACACCTGCTGAGGGACTGAACTACTGACTAGAAGAAAAAAAAAAGGAAATCACCTACCACACAACACCTGCTGAGGGACTGAACTACTGACTAGAAGAAAAAAAAGAAGGAAATCACCTACCACACAACACCTGCTGAGGGACTGAACTACTGACTAGAAGAAAAAAGAAGGAAATCACCTACAGAACAACACCTACTGAGGGACTGAACTACTGACTAGAAGAAAAAGAAGGAAATCACCTACCACACAACACCTACTGAGGGACTGAACTACTGACTAGAAAAAAAAAAGAAGGAAATCACCTACCACACAACACCTACTGAGGGACTGAACTACTGACTAGAAGAAAAAAAGAAGGAAATCACCTACCACACAACACCTACTGAGGGACTGAACTACTGACTAGAAGAAAAAAAGAAGGAAATCACCTACCACACAACACCTGCTAAGGGACTGAACTACTGACTAGAAAAAAAAAGAAGGAAATCACCTACCACACAACACCTACTGAGGGACTGAACTACTGACTAGAAGAAAAAAAGAAGGAAATCACCTACCACACAACACCTACTGAGGGACTGAACTACTGACTAGAAGAAAAAAAGAAGGAAATCACCTACCACACAACACCTACTGAGGGACTGAACTACTGACTAGAAGAAAAAAGAAGGAAATCACCTACCACACAACACCTACTGAGGGACTGAACTACTGACTAGAAGAAAAAAAGAAGGAAATCACCTACCACACAACACCTACTGAGGGGGACTGAACTACTGACTAGAAGAAGAAAAAAAAGAAGGAAATCACCTACCACACAACACCTACTGAGGGACTGAACTACTGACTAGAAGAAAAAAGAAGGAAATCACCTACCACACAACACCTACTGAGGGACTGAACTACTGACTAGAAGAAAAAAGAAGGAAATCACCTACCACACAACACCTGCTGAGGGACTGAACTACTGACTACCACACAACACCTGCTGAGGGAGAACTAAAGAAGAAAAAAAGAAGGAAATCACCTACCACACAACACCTGCTGAGGGACTGAACTACTGACTAGAAGAAAAAAAAGAAGGAAATCACCTACCACACAACACCTACTGAGGGACTGAACTACTGACTAGAAGAAAAAAAAGGAAATCACCTACCACACAACACCTACTGAGGGACTGAACTACTGACTAGAAGAAAAAAGAAGGAAATCACCTACCACACAACACCTACTGAGGGACTGAACTACTGACTAGAAGAAAAAAAGAAGGAAATCACCTACCACACAACACCTACTGAGGGACTGAACTACTGACTAGAAGAAAAAAAGAAGGAAATCACCTACCACACAACACCTACTGAGGGACTGAACTACTGACTAGAAGAAAAAAAAGAAGGAAATCACCTACCACACAACACCTACTGAGGGACTGAACTACTGACTAGAAGAAAAAAAAGAAGGAAATCACCTACCACACAACACCTACTGAGGGACTGAACTACTGACTAGAAGAAAAAAAAGAAGGAAATCACCTACCACACAACACCTACTGAGGGACTGAACTACTGACTAGAAGAAATCACCTACCACACAACAAAAAAAAAGGAAATCACCTACCACACAACACCTACTGAGGGACTGAACTACTGACTAGAAGAAAAAAAAAGAAGGAAATCACCTACCACACAACACCTACTGAGGGACTGAACTACTGACTAGAAGAAAAAAAAGAAGGAAATCACCTACCACACAACACCTACTGAGGGACTGAACTACTGACTAGAAGAAAAAAAGAAGGAAATCACCTACCACACAACACCTGCTGAGGGACTGAACTACTGACTAGAAGAAAAAAAGAAGGAAATCACCTACCACACAACACCTGCTGAGGGACTGAACTACTGACTAGAAGAAAAAAAGAAGGAAATCACCTACCACACAACACCTACTGAGGGACTGAACTACTGACTAGAAGGAAATCACCTACCACAAAAAAGAAGAAAAAAAATCACCCTACCACACAACACCTGCTGAGGGACTGAACTACTGACTAGAAGAAAAAAAAGGAAATCACCTACAGAACAACACCTACTGAGGGACTGAACTACTGACTAGAAGAAAAAAAAGAAGGAAATCACCTACCACACAACACCTACTGAGGGACTGAACTACTGACTAGAAGAGGGACTGAAAAAAGAAAAAGGAAATCACCTACCACACAAGACTTGCTGAGGGACTGAACTACTGACTAGAAGAAAAAAAAGAAGGAAATCACCTACCACACAACACCTACTGAGGGACTGAACTACTGACTAGAAGAAAAAAAGAAGGAAATCACCTACCACACAACACCTGCTGAGGGACTGAACTACTGACTAGAAGAAAAAAAGAAGGAAATCACCTACCACAGAACACCTACTGAGGGACTGAACTACTGACTAGAAGAAAAAAAGAAGGAAATCACCTACCACAGAACACCTACTGAGGGACTGAACTACTGACTAGAAGAAATCACCTACCACACAACAACTGAGGGACTGAACTACTGACTAGAAGAAAAAAAGAAGGAAATCACCTACCACACAACACCTGCTGAGGGACTGAACTACTGACTAGAAGAAAAAAAGAAGGAAATCACCTACCACACAACACCTACTGAGGGACTGAACTACTGACTAGAAAAAAAGAAGTCAATTACCTACCACACAACACCTACTGAGGGACTGAACTACTGACTAGAAGAAAAAAAAAGAAATCACCTACCACACAAATCTGAGGGACTGAACTACTGACTAGAAGAAAAAAAGAAGGAAATCACCTACCACACAACACCTGCTGAGGGACTGAACTACTGACTAGAGAAAAAAAGAAGGAAATCACCTACCACACAACACCTACTGAGGGACTGAACTACTGACTAGAAGAAAAAAAGAAGGAAATCACCTACCACACAACACCTGCTGAGGGACTGAACTACTGACTAGAAGAAAAAAAGAAGGAAATCACCTACCACACAACACCTACTGAGGGACTGAACTACTGACTAGAAGAAAAAAGAAGGAAATCACCTACCACACAACACCTACTGAGGGACTGAACTACTGACTAGAGGAAAAAAAAAGAAGGAAATCACCTACCACACAACACCTACTGAGGGACTGAACTACTGACTAGAAGAAATAAAGAAGGATATCACCTACCACACAACACCTACTGAGGGACTGAACTACTGACTAGAAGAAAAAAAAAGAAGGAAATAACTTACCACACAACACCTACTGAGGGACTGAACTACTGACTAGAAGAAAAAAAAGAAGGAAATCACCTACCACACAACACCTACTGAGGGACTGAACTACTGACTAGAAAAAAAAGGAAATCAAAAAAGAAGGAAATCACCTACCACACAACACCTGCTGAGGGACTGAACTACTGACTAGAAGAAAAAAAGAAGGAAATCACCTACCACACAACACCTACTGAGGGACTGAACTACTGACTAGAAGAAAAAAAAGAAGGAAATCACCTACCACACAACACCTACTGAGGGACTGAACTACTGACTAGAGGGACTGAACTACTGAGAAAAAAAAGAAGGAAATCACCTACCACACAACACCTACTGAGGGACTGAACTACTGACTAGAAAAAAAAGAAGGAAATCACCTACCACACAACACCTACTGAGGGACTGAACTACTGACTAGAAGAAAAAAGAAGGAAATCACCTACCACACAACACCTGCTGAGGGACTGAACTACTGACTAGAAGAAAAAAAAGAAGGAAATCACCTACCACACAACACCTGCTGAGGGACTGAACTACTGACTAGAAAAAAAAAAAAAAGAAGGAAATCACCTACCACACAACACCTGCTGAGGGACTGAACTACTGACTAGAAGAAAAAAAAGAAGGAAATCACCTACCACACAACACCTACTGAGGGACTGAACTACTGACTAGAAGAAAAAAAGAAGGAAATCACCTACCACACAACACCTACTGAGGGACTGAACTACTGACTAGAAGAAAAAAGAAGGAAATCACCTACCACACAACACCTACTGAGGGACTGAACTACTGACTAGAAGAAAAAAAAGAAGGAAATCACCTACCACACAACACCTGCTGAGGGACTGAACTACTGACTAGAAGAAAAAAAGAAGGAAATCACCTACCACACAACACCTGCTGAGGGACTGAACTACTGACTAGAAGAAAAAAAGAAGGAAATCACCTACCACAGAACACCTACTGAGGGACTGAACTACTGACTAGAAGAAAAAAAGAAAGAAATCACCTACCACACAACACCTGCTGACGGACTGAACTACTGACTAGAAGAAAAAAAAGAAGGAAATCACCTACCACACAACACCTACTGAGGGACTGAACTACTGACTAGAAGAAAAAAGAAGGAAATCACCTACCACACAACACCTACTGAGGGACTGAACTACTGACTAGAAGAAAAAAAGAAGGAAATCACCTACCACACAACACCTACTGAGGGACTGAACTACTGACTAGAAGAAAAAAAGAAGGAAATCACCTACCACACAACACCTACTGAGGGACTGAACTACTGACTAGAAGAAAAAAAGAAGGAAATCACCTACCACACAACACCTGCTGAGGGACTGAACTACTGACTAGAAGAGAAAAAAGAAGGAAATCACCTACCACACAACACCTGCTGAGGGACTGAACTACTGACTAGAAGAAAAAAGAAGGAAATCACCTACCACACAACACCTACTGAGGGACTGAACTACTGACTAGAAGAAAAAAAAGAAGGAAATCACCTACCACACAACACCTACTGAGGGACTGAACTACTGACTAGAAGAAAAAAAGAAGGAAATCACCTACCACACAACACCTACTGAGGGACTGAACTACTGACTAGAAGAAAAAAGAAGGAAATCACCTACCACACAACACCTACTGAGGGACTGAACTACTGACTAGAGGAAAAAAAAAGAAGGAAATCACCTACCACACAACACCTACTGAGGGACTGAACTACTGACTAGAAAAAAAAAAAGAAATCACCTACCACACAACACCTGCTGAGGAAATCACCTACCACACAACACCTACTGAGGGACTGAACTACTGACTAGAAGAAAAAAGAAGGAAATCACCTACCACACAACACCTACTGAGGGACTGAACTACTGACTAGAAAAAAAAAGAAGGAAATCACCTACCACACAACACCTACTGAGGGACTGAACTACTGACTAGAAGAAAAAAAAAGAAGGAAATCACCTACCACACAACACCTGCTGAGGGACTGAACTACTGACTAGAAGACTAGAAAAAAAAAGAAGGAAATCACCTACCACACAACACCTACTGAGGGACTGAACTACTGACTAGAAGAAAAAAAGAAGGAAATCACCTACCACAGAACACCTACTGAGGGACTGAACTACTGACTAGAAGAAAAAAAGAAGGAAATCACCTACCACAGAACACCTACTGAGGGACTGAACTACTGACTAGAAGAAAAAAGAAGGAAATCACCTACCACACAACACCTGCTGAGGGACTGAACTACTGACTAGAAGAAAAAAAAGAAGGAAATCACCTACCACACAACACCTACTGAGGGACTGAACTACTAACTAGAAGAAAAAAAAAAGAAGGAAATCACCTACCACACAACACATACTGACGGACTGAACTACTGACTAGAAGAAAAAAAAGGAAATCACCTACCACACAACACCTACTGAGGGACTGAACTACTGACTAGAAGAAAAAAAAGAAGGAAATCACCTACCACACAACACCTGCTGAGGGACTGAACTACTGACTAGAAGAAAAAAAAGAAGGAAATCACCTACCACACAACACCTACTGAGGGACTGAACTACTGACTAGAAGAAAAAAAGAAGGAAATCACCTACCACACAACACCTACTGAGGGACTGAACTACTGACTAGAAGAAAAAAAAAGTAAATCACGTACCACACAACACCTACTGAGGGACTGAACTACTGACTAGAAAAAAAAGAAAGAAATCACCTACCACACAACACCTGCTGACGGACTGAACTACTGACTAGAAGAAAAAAAAAAGGAAATCACCTACCACACAACACCTGCTGAGGGACTGAACTACTGACTAGAAGAAAAAAAGAAGGAAATCACCTACCACACAACACCTGCTAAGGGACTGAACTACTGACTAGAGAAAAAGAAGAAGTGAATCACCTACCACACAACACCTACTGAGGGACTGAACTACTGACTAGAAGAAAAAAAAGGAAATCACCTATCACACCTACTGAGGGACTGAACTACTGACTAGAAGAAGAAAAAGAAGGAAATCACACCACACAACACCTACTGAGGGACTGAACTACTGACTAGAAGAAAAAAAGAAGGAAATCACCTACCACACACACTGAGGGACTGAACCTGACTGAAGGGACTGAACTACTGACTAGAAGAAAAAAGAAGGAAATCACCTACCACACAACACCTACTGAGGGACTGAACTACTGACTAGAAGAAAAAAAGAAGGAAATCACCTACCACACAACACCTGCTGAGGGACTGAACTACTGACTAGAAGAAAAAAAGAAGGAAATCAACTACCACACAACACCTGCTGAGGGACTGAACTACTGACTAGAAGAAAAAAGAAGGAAATCACCTACCACAGAACACCTACTGAGGGACTGAACTACTGACTAGAAGAAAAAAAGAAGGAAATCACCTACCACACAACACCTGCTAAGGGACTGTACTACTGACTAGAAGAAAAAAGAAGGAAATCACCTACCACACAACACCTGCTGAGGGACTGAACTACTGACTAGAAGAAAAAAAAAGGAAATCACCTACCACACAACACCTGCTGAGGGACTGAACTACTGACTAGAAGAAAAAAAAGAAGGAAATCACCTACCACACAACACCTACTGAGGGACTGAACTACTGACTAGAAGAAAAAAAAGAAGGAAATCACCTACCACACAACACCTACTGAGGGACTGAACTACTGAGAAGAAAAAAAGAAGGAAATCACCTACCACACAACACCTACTGAGGGACTGAACTACTGAATAGAAGAAAAAAAGAAGGAAATCACCTACCACACAACACCTACTGAGGGACTGAACTACTGACTAGAAGAAATCAAAACCTGCTGAGGGACTGAATCACCTACCCACCACACAACACAACACTACTGACTGACTGGGACTGAACTACTGACTAGAAGAAAAAAAAGAAGGAAATCACCTACCACACAACACCTACTGAGGGACTGAACTACTGACTAGAAGAAAAAAAGAAGGAAATCACCTACCACACAACACCTACTGAGGGACTGAACTACTGACTAGAAGAAAAAAAGAAGGAAATCACCTACCACACAACACCTACTGAGGGACTGAACTACTGACTAGAAGGAAATCACCTAAAAAAGAGGGAAATCACCTAGAAGAAAAAAGAAGGAAACCACACAACACCTACTGAGGGACTGAACTACTGACTAGAAGAAAAAAAGAAGAAATCACCTACCACACAAAACTGAGGGACTGAACTACTGACATCCTACCACACAACACCTACTGAGGGACTGAACTACTGACTAGAAGAAAAAAAAGAAGGAAATCACCTACCACACAACACCTGCTGAGGGACTGAACTACTGACTAGAAGAAAAAAAAAGAAGGAAATCACCTACCACACAACACCTACTGAGGGACTGAACTACTGACTAGAAGAAAAAAAAAGAAGGAAATCACCTACCACACAACACCTGCTGAGGGACTGAACTACTGACTAGAAGAAAAAAAAGAAGGAAATCACCTACCACACAACACCTACTGAGGGACTGAACTACTGACTAGAAGAAAAAAAAGAAGGAAATCACCTACCACACAACACCTGCTGAGGGACTGAACTACTGACTAGAAGAAAAAAAAGAAGGAAATCACCTACCACACAACACCTGCTGAGGGACTGAACTACTGACTAGAAGAAAAAAAGAAGTAAATCACCTACCACACAACACCTACTGAGGGACTGAACTACTGACTAGAAGAAAAAAAGAAGGAAATCACCTACCACAGAACACCTACTGAGGGACTGAACTACTGACTAGAAGAAAAAAAGAAGGAAATCACCTACCACACAACACCTACTGAGGGACTGAACTACTGACTAGAAGAAAAAAAGAAGGAAATCACCTACCACACAACACCTACTGAGGGACTGAACTACTGACTAGAAATCACCTACCACACAACACCTACTGAGGGACTGAACTACTGACTAGAAGAAAAAAGAAGGAAATCACCTACCACACAAAAAGAAGAAAAAAGAAGAAATCACCTACCACACAACACCTGCTGAGGGACTGAACTACTGACTAGAAGAAAAAAAAGAAGGAAATCACCTACCACACAACACCTACTGAGGGACTGAACTACTGACTAGAAGAAAAAAAAGAAGGAAATCACCTACCACACAACACCTACTGAGGGACTGAACTACTGACTAGAAGAAAAAAGAAGGAAATCACCTACCACACAACACCTGCTGAGGGACTGAACTACTGACTAGAAGAAAAAAAAAGAAGGAAATCACCTACCACACAACACCTACTGAGGGACTGAACTACTGACTAGAAGAAAAAAAAGAAGGAAATCACCTACCACACAACACCTACTGAGGGACTGAACTACTGACTGAACTGAACAACACCTACTGAGGGACTGAACTACTGACTAGAAGAAAAAAAAGAAGGAAATCACCTACCACACAACACCTACTGAGGGACTGAACTACTGACTAGAAGAAAAAAGAAGGAAATCACCTACCACACAACACCTGCTGAGGGACTGAACTACTGACTAGAAGAAAAAAAGAAGGAAATCACCTACCACACAACACCTACTGAGGGACTGAACTACTGACTAGAAGAAAAAAAAGAAGGAAATCACCTACCACACAACACCTACTGAGGGACTGAACTACTGACTAGAAGAAAAAAAAGAAGGAAATCACCTACCACACAACACCTACTGAGGGACTGAACTACTGACTAGAAGAAAAAAGAAGGAAATCACCTACCACACAACACCTGCTGAGGGAGAACTACTGAAGAAAAAAGAAGGAAATCACCTACCACACAACACCTACTGAGGGACTGAACTACTGACTAGAAGAAAAAAGAAGGAAATCACCTACCACACAACACCTACTGAGGGACTGAACTACTGAAGAAAAAAAAAGGAAATCACCTACCACACAACACCTACTGAGGGACTGAACTACTGACTAGAAGAAAAAAAGAAGGAAATCACCTACCACACAACACCTGCTGAGGGACTGAACTACTGACTAGAAAAAAAAAAGAAGGAAATCACCTGACTAGAAGAAAAAAAGAAGGAAATCACCACAACACCTACTGAGGGACTGAACTACTGACTAGAAGAAAAAAAGAAGGAAATCACCTACCACACAACACCTACTGAGGGACTGAACTACTGACTAGAAGAAAAAAAAGAAGGAAATCACCTACCACACAACACCTACTGAGGGACTGAACTACTGACTAGAAGAAAAAAGAAGGAAATCACCTACCACACAACACCTACTGAGGGACTGAACTACTGACTAGAAGAAGAAAAAAAAAGGAAATCACCTACCACACAACACCTACTGAGGGACTGAACTACTGACTAGAAGAAAAAAAAAGAAGGAAATCACCTACCACACAACACCTACTGAGGGACTGAACTACTGACTAGAAGAAAAAAAAGAAGGAAATCACCTACCACACAACACCTGCTGAGGGACTGAACTACTGACTAGAAGAAAAAAAGAAGGAAATCACCTACCACACAACACCTGCTGAGGGACTGAACTACTGACTAGAAGAAAAAAAGAAGGAAATCACCTACCACACAACACCACTGAGGGACTGAACTACTGACTGAAAAAAGGGAAATCACTACCACACAACAACTGAGGGACTGAACTACTGACTAGAAGAAAAAAGAAGGAAATCACCTACCACACAACACCTACTGAGGGACTGAACTACTGACTAGAAGACTAAAAAAAAAAGGAAATCACCTACCACACAACACCTGCTGAGGGACTGAACTACTGACTAGAAGAAAAAAAGAAGGAAATCACCTACCACACAACACCTGCTGAGGGACTGAACTACTGACTAGAAGAAAAAAAGAAGGAAATCACCTACCACACAACACCTACTGAGGGACTGAACTACTGACTAGAAGAAAAAAAAGAAGGAAATCACCTACCACACAACACCTACTGAGGGACTGAACTACTGACTAGAAGAAAAAAAGAAGGAAATCACCTACCACACAACACCTACTGAGGGACTGAACTACTGACTAGAAAAAAAAGAAGGAAATCACCTACCACACAACACCTACTGAGGGACTGAACTACTGACTAGAAGAAAAAAAAGAAGGAAATCACCTACCACACAACACCTACAGGGACTGAACTACTGACTGAAAAAAAGGGACTGAACTGAGGGACTGAACTACTGACTAGAAGAAAAAAAAGAAGGAAATCACCTACCACACAACACCTGCTGAGGGACTGAACTACTGACTAGAAGAAAAAAAAAGAAGGAAATCACCTACCACACAACACCTGCTGAGGGACTGAACTACTGACTAGAAGAAAAAAAGAAGGAAATCACCTACCACACAACACCTACTGAGGGACTGAACTACTGACTAGAAGAGAAAAAAAAGGAAATCACCTACCACACAACACCTACTGAGGGACTGAACTACTGACTAGAAGAAAAAAAGAAGGAAATCACCTACCACACAACACCTACTGAGGGACTGAACTACTGACTAGAAGAAAAAAAGAAGGAAATCACCTACCACACAACACCTACTGAGGGACTGAACTACTGACTACCACACAACACCTACTGAGGGACTGAAAAAAAGAAGGAAATCACCTACCACACAACACCTACTGAGGGACTGAACTACTGACTAGAAGAAAAAAAGAAGGAAATCACCTACCACACAACACCTACTGAACTACTGACTAGGGACTGACACTGAGGGACTGACTAGACTAGAAGAAAAAAAGAAGGAAATCAACTACCACACAACACCTGCTGAGGGACTGAACTACTGACTAGAAGAAAAAAGAAGGAAATCACCTACCACAGAACACCTACTGAGGGACTGAACTACTGACTAGAAGAAAAAAAGAAGGAAATCACCTACCACACAACACCTACTGAGGGACTGGGACTGAACTACTGACTAGACTAGAAAAAAAGAAGGAAATCACCTACCACACAACACCTGCTGAGGGACTGAACTACTGACTAGAAGAAAAAAAGAAGGAAATCACCTACCACACAACACCTACTGAGGGACTGAACTACTGACTAGAAGAAAAAAGAAGGAAATCACCTACCACACAACACCTGCTGAGGGACTGAACTACTGACTAGAAGAAAAAAAAGGAAATCACCTACCACACAACACCTGCTGACTGGGACTGAACTACTGACTAGAAGAAAAAAAGAAGGAAATCACCTACCACACAACACCTACTGAGGGACTGAACTACTGACTAGAAAAAAAAGAAGGAAATCACCTACCACACAACACCTACTGAGGGACTGAACTACTGACTAGAAGAAAAAAAGAAGGAAATCACCTACCACACAACACCTGCTGAGGGACTGAACTACTGACTAGAAGAAAAAAAGAAGGAAATCACCTACCACACAACACCTACTGAGGGACTGAACTACTGACTAGAAGAAAAAAAAAGGAGGAAATCACCTACCACACAACACCTACTGAGGGACTGAACTACTGACTAGAAGAAAAAAAGAAGGAAATACTCTACCACAGAACACCTACTGAGGGACTGAACTACTGACTAGAAGAAAAAAAGAAAGAAATCACCTACCACACAACACCTACTGAGGGACTGAACTACTGACTAGAAGAAAAAAAGAAGGAAATCACCTACCACACAACACCTACTGAGGGACTGAACTACTGACTAGAAGACTGAAAAAAAGAAAAAAAAGAGGAAATCACCTACCACACAACACCTACTGAGGGACTGAACTACTGACTAGAAGAAAAAAAGAAGGAAATCACCTACCACACAACACCTACTGAGGGACTGAACTACTGACTGACTAGAAGAAAAAAAAAGAAGGAAATCACCTACCACACAACACCTACTGAGGGACTGAACTACTGACTAGAAGAAAAAAAAGAAGGAAATCACCTACCACACAACACCTACTGAGGGACTGAACTACTGACTAGAAGAAAAAAAAAGAAGGAAATCACCTACCACACAACACCTACTGAGGGACTGAACTACTGACTAGAAGAAAAAAAGAAGGAAATCACCTACCACACAACACCTACTGAGGGACTGAACTACTGACTAGAAGAAAACCTAAAAAAAAGGAAATCACCTACCACACAACACCTACTGAGGGACTGAACTACTGACTGAAGAGAAAAAGAAAAAAGGAAATCACCTACCACACAACACCTGCTGAGGGACTGAACTACTGACTAGAAGAAAAAAAAAGAAGGAAATCACCTACCACACAACACCTGCTGAGGGACTGAACTACTGACTAGAAGAAAAAAGAAGGAAATCACCTACCACAGAACACCTACTGAGGGACTGAACTACTGACTAGAAGAAAAAAAGGGAAATCACCTACCACACAACACCTACTGAGGGACTGAACTACTGACTAGAAAAAAAAAAGAAGGAAATCACCTACCACACAACACCTGCTGAGGGACTGAACTACTGACTAGAAGAAAAAAAGAAGGAAATCACCTACCACACAACACCTACTGAGGGACTGAACTACTGACTAGAAGAAAAAAAAGAAGGAAATCACCTACCACACAACACCTACTGAGGGACTGAACTACTGACTAGAGAAAAAAAAAGAAGGAAATCACCTACCACACAACACCTGCTGAGGGACTGAACTACTGACTAGAAGAAAAAAAGAAGGAAATCACCTACCACACAACACCTACTGAGGGACTGAACTACTGACTAGAAGAAATCACCTACCACACAACACCTACTGAGGGACTGAAAAAAAAAGGAAATCACCTACCACACAACACCTACTGAGGGACTGAACTACTGACTAGAAGAAAAAAAAGAAGGAAATCACCTACCACACAACACCTACTGAGGGACTGAACTACTGACTAGAAGAAAAAAGAAGGAAATCACCTACCACAAAACACCTACTGAGGGACTGAACTACTAACTGGAAGAAAAAAAAAGTAAATCACGTACCACACAACACCTACTGAGGGACTGAACTACTGACTAGAAGAAAAAAAGAAGGAAATCACCTACCACACAACACCTACTGAGGGACTGAACTACTGACTAGAAGAAAAAAAGAAGGAAATCACCTACCACACAACACCTACTGAGGGACTGAACTACTGACTAGAAGAAAAAAAGGAAATCACCTACCACACAACACCTACTGAGGGACTGAACTACTGACTAGAAGAAAAAAGAAGGAAATCACCTACCACACAACACCTACTGAGGGACTGAACTACTGATTAGAAGAAAAAAAGAAGGAAATCACCTACCACACAACACCTGCTGAGGGACTGAACTACTGACTAGAAGAAGAAAAAAAGAAGGAAATCACCTACCACACAACACCTACTGAGGGACTGAACTACTGACTAGAAGAAAAAAAGAAGGAAATCACCTACCACACAACACCTACTGAGGGACTGAACTACTGACTAGGAGAAAAAATCACCTACCACACAACACCTACTGAGGGACTGAAAACTAAGAAAAAAAGGAAATCACCTACCACACAACACCTACTGAGGGACTGAACTACTGACTAGAAAAAAGAAGAAAAAAAGGAAATCACCTACCACACAACAACACCTACTGAGGGACTGAACTACTGACTAGAAGAAAAAAAGAAGGAAATCACCTACCACACAACACCTACTGAGGGACTGAACTACTGACTAGAAGAAAAAAAGAAGGAAATCACCTACCACACAACACCTACTGAGGGACTGAACTACTGACTAGAAGAAAAAAAAGAAGGAAATCACCTACCACACAACACCTGCTGAGGGACTGAACTACTGACTAGAAGAAAAAAAGAAGGAAATCACCTACCACACAACACCTACTGAGGGACTGAACTACTGACTAGAAGAAAAAAAGAAGGAAATCACCTACCACAGAACACCTACTGAGGGACTGAACTACTGACTAGAAGAGAAAAAGAAGGAAATCACCTACCACAGAACACCTACTGAGGGACTGAACTACTGACTAGAAGAAAAAAAGAAGGAAATCACCTACCACACAACACCTGACTGAGGGACTGAACTACTGACTAGAAGAAAAAAAAGGAAATCACCTACCACACAACACCTACTGAGGGACTGAACTACTGACTAGAAGAAAAAAAGAAGGAAATCACCTACCACACAACACCTGCTGAGGGACTGAACTACTGACTAGAAGAAAAAAAGAAGGAAATCACCTACCACACAACACCTACTGAGGGACTGAACTACTGACTAGAAGAAAAAAAAGAAGGAAATCACCTACCACAGAACACCTACTGAGGGACTGAACTACTGACTAGAAGAAAAAAAAGAAGGAAATCACCTACCACACAACACCTACTGAGGGACTGAACTACTGACTAGAAGAAAAAAAGAAGGAAATCACCTACCACACAACACCTACTGAGGGACTGAACTACTGACTAGAAGAAAAAAGAAGGAAATCACCTACCACACAACACACAACACCTGACTGAGGGACTGAACTACTGACTAGACTAGAAAAAAGAAGGAAATCACCTACCACACAACACCTACTGAGGGACTGAACTACTGACTAGAAGAAAAAAAAAGAAGGAAATCACCTACCACACAACACCTACTGAGGGACTGAACTACTGACTAGAAATCACCTACCACACAACAACCTACTGAGGGACTGAAAAAAAGAAGGAAATCACCTACCACACAACACCTACTGAGGGACTGAACTACTGACTAGAAGAAGAAAAAAAGAAGGAAATCACCTACCACACAACACCTACTGAGGGACTGAACTACTGACTAGAAGAAAAAAAAAAGGAAATCACCTACCACACAACACCTACTGAGGGACTGAACTACTGACTAGAAGAAAAAAAGAAGGAAATCACCTACCACACAACACCTACTGAGGGACTGAACTACTGACTAGAAGAAAAAAAAAGGAAATCACCTACCACACAACACCTACTGAGGGACTGAACTACTGACTAGAAGAAAAAAAAAAGAGGAAATCACCTACCACACAACACCTACTGAGGGACTGAACTACTGACTAGAAGAAAAAAAAGAAGGAAATCACCTACCACACAACACCTACTGAGGGACTGAACTACTGACTAGAAGAAAAAAAAGAAGGAAATCACCTACCACACAACACCTACTGAGGGACTGAACTACTGACTAGAAGAAAAAAAAAAGGAAATCACCTACCACACAACACCTACTGAGGGACTGAACTACTGACTAGAAGAAAAAAAGAAGGAAATCACCTACCACACAACACCTGCTGAGGGACTGAACTACTGACTAGAAGAAAAAAAGAGGAAATCACCTACCACACAACACCTGCTGAGGGACTGAACTACTGACTAGAAGAAAAAAAGAAGGAAATCACCTACCACACAACACCTACTGAGGGACTGAACTACTGACTAGAAGAAAAAAAAGAAGGAAATCACCTACCACACAACACCTACTGAACTGAACTACTGACTAGAAAAAAGGAAATCACCTACCACACAACACCTGCTGAGGGACTGAACTACTGACTAGAAGAAAAAAAAGAAGGAAATTACCTACCACACAACACCTACTGAGGGACTGAACTACTAACTGGAAGAAAAAAAAAGTAAATCACCTACCACACAACACCTACTGAGGGACTGAACTACTGACTAGAAAAAAAGGAAATCAAAAAACACCTGCTGAGGGAAATCACCTACCACACAACACCTGCTGAGGGACTGAACTACTGACTAGAAGAAGAAAAAAAAAGGAAATCACCTACCACACAACACCTACTGAGGGACTGAACTACTGACTAGAAAAAAAAAAGAAGGAAATCACCTACCACACAACACCTACTGAGGGACTGAACTACTGACTAGAAGAAAAAAAGAAGGAAATCACCTACCACACAACACCTACTGAGGGACTGAACTACTGACTAGAAGACTGAAAAAAAGAAAAAAGAAGGAAATCACCTACCACACAACACCTACTGAGGGACTGAACTACTGACTAGAAGAAGGAAAAAAAGAAGGAAATCACCTACCACACAACACCTACTGAGGGACTGAACTACTGACTAGAAGAAAAAAAGAAGGAAATCACCTACCACACAACACCTACTGGGGACTGAACTACTGACTAGAAGAAAAAAAGAAGGAAATCACCTACCACACAACACCTACTGAGGGACTGAACTACTGACTAGAAGAAAAAAAAGGAAATCACCTACCACACAACACCTACTGAGGGACTGAACTACTGACTAGAAGAAAAAAAAAGGAAATCACCTACCACACAACACCTGCTGAGGGACTGAACTACTGACTAGAAGAAAAAAAAGAAGGAAATCACCTACCACACAACACCTGCTGAGGGACTGAACTACTGACTAGAAAAAAAAAGAAGGAAATCACCTACCACACAACACCTGCTGAGGGACTGAACTACTGACTAGAAGAAAAAAAAGAAGGAAATCACCTACCACACAACACCTACTGAGGGACTGAACTACTGACTAGAAGAAAAAAAGAAGGAAATCACCTACCACACAACACCTACTGAGGGACTGAACTACTGACTAGAAGAAAAAAGAAGGAAATCACCTACCACACAACACCTACTGAGGGACTGAACTACTGACTAGAAGAAAAAAAAAAAGGAAATCACCTACCACACAACACCTACTGAGGGACTGAACTACTGACTAGAAAAAAAAAGGAAATCACCTACCACACAACACCTACTGAGGGACTGAACTACTGACTAGAAGAAAAAAGAAGGAAATCACCTACCACACAACACCTACTGAGGGACTGAACTACTGACTAGAAGAAAAAAAGAGGGAAATCACCTACCACACAACACCTACTGAGGGACTGAACTACTGACTAGAAGAAAAAAAAAAGAAGGAAATCACCTACCACACAACACCTACTGAGGGACTGAACTACTGACTAGAAGAAAAAAAGAAGGAAATCACCTACCACACAACACCTACTGGGGACTGAACTACTGACTAGAAGAAAAAAGAAGGAAATCACCTACCACACAACACCTACTGAGGGACTGAACTACTGACTAGAAGAAAAAAAGAAGGAAATCACCTACCACACAACACCTACTGAGGGACTGAACTACTGACTAGAAAAAAAAAGGAAATCACCTACCACACAACACCTGCTGAGGGACTGAACTACTGACTAGAAGATCCTAAAAAAAGAAGGAAATCACCTACCACACAACACCTACTGAGGGACTGAACTACTGACTAGAAGAAAAAAAGAAGGAAATCACCTACCACACAACACCTGCTGAGGGACTGAACTACTGACTAGAAGAAAAAAAAAAGGAAATCACCTACCACACAACACCTGCTGAGGGACTGAACTACTGACTAGAAGAAAAAAAGAAGGAAATCACCTACCACACAACACCTACTGAGGGACTGAACTACTGACTAGAAGAAAAAAGAAGGAAATCACCTACCACACAACACCTGCTGAGGGACTGAACTACTGACTAGAAGAAAAAAAGAAGGAAATCACCTACCACACAACACCTGCTGAGGGACTGAACTACTGACTAGAAGAAAAAAAAAGAAGAAAATCACCTACCACACAACACCTACTGAGGGACTGAACTACTGACTAGAAGAAAAAAAGAAGGAAATCACCTACCACACAACACCTACTGAGGGACTGAACTACTGACTAGAAGAAAAAAAGGAAATCACCTACCACACAACACCTACTGAGGGACTGAACTACTGACTAGAAAAAAAAAAGGAAATCACCTACCACACAACACCTACTGAGGGACTGAACTACTGACTAGAAAAAAAAGGAAATCACCTACCACACAACACCTACTGAGGGACTGAACTACTGACTAGAAGAAAAAAAGAAGGAAATCACCTACCACACAACACCTACTGAGGGACTGAACTACTGACTAGAAGAGAAAAAAGAAGGAAATCACCTACCACACAACACCTACTGAGGGACTGAACTACTGACTAGAAGAAAAAAGAAGGAAATCACCTACCACAAAACACCTACTGAGGGACTGAACTACTAACTGGAAGAAAAAAAAAGTAAATCACGTACCACACAACACCTACTGAGGGACTGAACTACTGACTAGAAGAAAAAAGAAGGAAATCACCTACCACACAACACCTACTGGGGACTGAACTACTGACTAGAAGAAAAAAAAAAAAAGGAAATCACCTACCACACAACACCTACTGGGGACTGAACTACTGACTAGAAGAAAAAAAAGAAGGAAATCACCTACCACACAACACCTACTGAGGGACTGAACTACTGACTAGAAGAAAAAAGAAGGAAATCACCTACCACACAACACCTGCTGAGGGACTGAACTACTGACTAGAAGAAAAAAAGAAAAAAAACACAAAATCACCTACCACACAACACCTGCTGAGGGACTGAACTACTGACTAGAAGAAAAAAGAAGGAAATCACCTACCACACAACACCTGCTGAGGGACTGAACTACTGACTAGAAGAAAAAAAGAAGGAAATCACCTACCACACAACACCTGCTGAGGGACTGAACTACTGACTAGAAGAAAAAAAAAGGAAATCACCTACCACACAACACCTGCTGAGGGACTGAACTACTGACTAGAAGAAAAAAAAGAAGGAAATCACCTACCTACACAACACCTACCACACAACACTGAGGGACTGAACTACTGACTAGAAGAAAAAAAAAAAGAAATCACCTACCACACAACACCTGCTGAGGGACTGAACTACTGACTAGAAGAAAAAAAAAAGGAAATCACCTACCACACAACACCTGCTGAGGGACTGAACTACTGACTAGAAGAAAAAAAAAGGAAATCACCTACCACACAACACCTACTGAGGGACTGAACTACTGACTAGAAGAAAAAAAAAAAGGAAATCACCTACCACACAACACCTACTGAGGGACTGAACTACTGACTAGAAGAAAAAAAAGAGGAAATCACCTACCACACAACACCTGCTGAGGGACTGAACTACTGACTAGAAGAAAAAAAAAAGGAAATCACCTACCACACAACACCTACTGAGGGACTGAACTACTGACTAGAAGAAAAAAAGAAGGAAATCACCTACCACACAACACCTACTGAGGGACTGAACTACTGACTAGAAGAAAAAAAAAGAAGGAAATCACCTACCACACAACACCTACTGAGGGACTGAACTACTGACTAGAAGAAAAAAGAAGGAAATCACCTACCACACAACACCTACTGAGGGACTGAACTACTGACTAGAAGAAAAAAAAGGAAATCACCTACCACACAACACCTACTGGGGACTGAACTACTGACTAGAAGAAAAAAAGAAGGAAATCACCTACCACACAACACCTGCTGAGGGACTGAACTACTGACTAGAAGAAAAAAAAGGAAATCACCTACACAACACCACTGAGGGACACTACTGAGGGACTGAACTACTGACTAGAAGAAAAAAAAAGGAAATCACCTACCACACAACACCTACTGGGGACTGAACTACTGACTAGAAGAAAAAAAAAAAGGAAATCACCTACCACACAACACCTGCTGAGGGACTGAACTACTGACTAGAAGAAAAAAGAAGGAAATCACCTACCACACAACACCTACTGAGGGACTGAACTACTGACTAGAAGAAAAAAAGAAGGAAATCACCTACCACACAACACCTACTGAGGGACTGAACTACTGACTAGAAAAAAAAGAAGGAAATCACCTACCACACAACACCTACTGAGGGACTGAACTACTGACTAGAAGAAAAAAGAGAGGAAATCACCTACCACACAACACCTACTGAGGGACTGAACTACTGACTAGAACCACACAACACCTAAAACTGAAGGAAATCACCTACCACACAACACCTACTGAGGGACTGAACTACTGACTAGAAGAAAAAAAGAAGGAAATCACCTACCACACAACACCTACTGAGGGACTGAACTACTGACTAGAAGAAAAAAAGAAGGAAATCACCTACCACACAACACCTACTGAGGGACTGAACTACTGACTAGAGAAAAAAAAAGGAAATCACCTACCACACAACACCTACTGAGGGACTGAACTACTGACTAGAAGAAAAAAAAGAAGGAAATCACCTACCACACAACACCTACTGAGGGACTGAACTACTGACTAGAAGAAAAAAGAAGGAAATCACCTACCACACAACACCTACTGAGGGACTGAACTACTGACTAGAAGAAAAAAGAAGGAAATCACCTACCACACAACACCTGCTGAGGGACTGAACTACTGACTAGAAGAAAAAAAAAGAGGAAATCACCTACCACACAACACCTACTGAGGGACTGAACTACTGACTAGAAGAGGAAAAAAGAAGGAAATCACCTACCACACAACACCTACTGGGGACTGAACTACTGACTAGAAGAAAAAAAAAGGAAATCACCTACCACACAACACCTACTGAGGGACTGAACTACTGACTAGAAAAAAAAAAAAGGAAATCACCTACCACACAACACCTGCTGAGGGACTGAACTACTGACTAGAAGAAAAAAAAGAAGGAAATCACCTACCACACAACACCTGCTGAGGGACTGAACTACTGACTAGAAAAAAAAAGAGGAAATCACCTACCACACAACACCTGCTGAGGGACTGAACTACTGACTAGAAGAAAAAAAAAGAAGGAAATCACCTACCACACAACACCTGCTGAGGGACTGAACTACTGACTAGAAGAAAAAAAGGAAAGGAAATCATCTACTGGGGACACACAACACCTGCTGAGGGACTGAACTACTGACTAGAAAAAAAAAGAAGGAAATCACCTACCACACAACACCTGCTGAGGGACTGAACTACTGACTAGAAGAAAAAAAAAAGGAAATCACCTACCACACAACACCTGCTGAGAGACTGAACTACTGACTAGAAGAAAAAAAAGAAGGAAATCACCTACCACACAACACCTACTGAGGGACTGAACTACTGACTAGAAGAAAAAAAGAAAGAAATCACCTACCACACAACACCTGCTGAGGGACTGAACTACTGACTAGAAGAAAAAAAAAAGGAAATCACCTACCACAGAACACCTACTGAGGGACTGAACTACTGACTAGAAGAAAAAAAAAGGAAATCACCTACCACACAACACCTGCTGAGGGACTGAACTACTGACTAGAAAAAAAAAAAAGGAAATCACCTACCACACAACACCTACTGAGGGACTGAACTACTGACTAGAGGAAAAAAAAGAAGGAAATCACCTACCACACAACACCTACTGAGGGACTGAACTACTGACTAGAAGAAAAAAAGAAGGAAATCACCTACCACACAACACCTGCTGAGGGACTGAACTACTGACTAGAAGAAAAAAAAAGGAAATCACCTACCACACAACACCTGCTGAGGGACTGAACTACTGACTAGAAGAAAAAAAAGAAGGAAATCACCTACCACACAACACCTACTGAGGGACTGAACTACTGACTAGAAAAAAAAAAGAAGGAAATCACCTACCACACAACACCTACTGAGGGACTGAACTACTGACTAGAAAAAAAAAAAGGAAATCACCTACCACACAACACCTGCTGAGGGACTGAACTACTGACTAGAAGAAAAAAAAGAAGGAAATCACCTACCACACAACACCTGCTGAGGGACTGAACTACTGACTAGAAGAAAAAAAAAGGAAATCACCTACCACACAACACCTGCTGAGGGACTGAACTACTGACTAGAAAAAAAAGAAGGAAATCACCTACCACACAACACCTACTGAGGGACTGACTACTGACTAGAAAGAAAAAGAAGGAAATCACCTACCACACAACACCTACTGAGGGACTGAACTACTGACTAGAAGAAAAAAAAGAAATCACCTACCACACAACACCTAAGGGACTGAAATGACTAGAAGAAAAAAAAGGAAATCACCTACCACACAACACCTACTGAGGGACTGAACTACTGACTAGAAGAAAAAAAGAAAGAAATCACCTACCACACAACACCTGCTGACGGACTGAACTACTGACTAGAAGAAAAAAAAGGAAATCACCTACAGAACAACACCTACTGAGGGACTGAACTACTGACTAGAGGAAAAAAAAAGAAGGAAATCACCTACCACACAACACCTACTGAGGGACTGAACTACTGACTAGAAGAAAAAAGAGGAAATCACCTACCACACAACACCTACTGAGGGACTGAACTACTGACTAGAAGAAAAAAAGAAGGAAATCACCTACCACACAACACCCGCTGAGGGACTGAACTACTGACTAGAAGGAAAAAAAGAAGGAAATCACCTACCACACAACACCTGCTGAGGGACTGAACTACTGACTAGAAGAAAAAAAGAAGGAAATCACCTACCACACAACACCTACTGGGGACTGAACTACTGACTAGAAGAAAAAAAAAGGAAATCACCTACCACACAACACCTACTGAGGGACTGAACTACTGACTAGAAGAAAAAAAAAGGAAATCACCTACCACACAACACCTGCTGAGGGACTGAACTACTGACTAGACTAGAAGAAAAAAAGGTAAATCACCTACCACACAACACCTACTGAGGGACTGAACTACTGACTAGAAGAAAAAAAAGGAAATCACCTACCACACAACACCTGCTGAGGGACTGAACTACTGACTAGAAGAAAAAAAGAAGGAAATCACCTACCACACAACACCTACTGAGGGACTGAACTACTGACTAGAAGAAAAAGAAGGAAATCACCTACCACACAACAACTGAGGGACTGAACTACTGACTAGAAGGGACTGAACTACTGACTAGACTACTGACTAGAAGAAAAAAGAAGGAAATCACCTACCACACAACACCTACTGAGGGACTGAACTACTGACTAGAAGAAAAAAAAGGAAGAAATCACCTACCACACAACACCTGCTGAGGGACTGAACTACTGACTAGAAGAAAAAAAAAGGAAATCACCTACCACACAACACCTGCTAAGGGACTGAACTACTGACTAGAAAAAAAGAAGTCAATTACCTACCACACAACACCTACTGAGGGACTGAACTACTGACTAGAAGAAAAAAAAAAGAAATCACCTACCACACAACACCTGCTGAGGGACTGAACTACTGACTAGAAGAAAAAAAAGAAGGAAATCACCTACCACACAACACCTGCTGAGGGACTGAACTACTGACTAGAAGAAAAAAGAAGGAAATCACCTACCACACAACACCTACTGAGGGACTGAACTACTGACTAGAAGAAAAAAAAGAAAGAAATCACCTACCACACAACACCTACTGAGGGACTGAACTACTGACTAGAAGAAAAAAAAGGAAATCACCTACCACACAACACCTACTGAGGGACTGAACTACTGACTAGAAGAACTAAAAAAAGAAGGAAATCACCTACCACACAACACCTACTGAGGGACTGAACTACTGACTAGAAAAAAAAAAAAGGAAATCACCTACCACACAACACCTACTGAGGGACTGAACTACTGACTAGAAGAAAAAAGAAGGAAATCACCTACCACACAACACCTACTGAGGGACTGAACTACTGACTAGAAGAAAAAAAAAAGAAGGAAATCACCTACCACACAACACCTGCTGAGGGACTGAACTACTGACTAGAAGAAAAAAAAGAAGGAAATCACCTACCACACAACACCTGCTGAGGGACTGAACTACTGACTAGAAGAAAAAAAGAAGGAAATCACCTACCACACAACACCTACTGAGGGACTGAACTACTGACTAGAAGAAAAAAAGAAGGAAATCACCTACCACACAACACCTGCTGAGGGACTGAACTACTGACTAGAAGAAAAAAAGAAGGAAATACTCTACCACACAACACCTGCTGAGGGACTGAACTACTGACTAGAAGAAAAAAAAAGAGAAATCACCTACCACACAACACCTACTGAGGGACTGAACTACTGACTAGAAAAAAAAAAACTGAAAGAAATCACCTACCACACAACACCTGCTGAGGGACTGAACTACTGACTAGAAGAAAAAAAGAAGGAAATCACCTACCACACAACACCTGCTGAGGGACTGAACTACTGACTAGAAGAAAAAAGAAGGAAATCACCTACCACACAACACCTGCTGAGGGACTGAACTACTGACTAGAAGAAAAAAAAAGAAGAAAAAAAAAAAAGAAATCACCTACCACACAACACCTACTGAGGGACTGAACTACTGACTAGAAGAAAAAAAAAGGAAATCACCTACCACACAACACCTACTGAGGGACTGAACTACTGACTAGAAGAAAAAAAAAGAAATCACCTACCACACAACACCTGCTGAGGGACTGAACTACTGACTAGAAGAAAAAAAAGGAAATCACCTACAGCACAACACCTACTGAGGGACTGAACTACTGACTAGAGGAAAAAAAAGAAGGAAATCACCTACCACACAACACCTACTGAGGGACTGAACTACTGACTAGAAGAGAAAAAAGAGGGAAATCACCTACCACACAACACCTACTGAGGGACTGAACTACTGACTAGAAGAAAAAAAGAAGGAAATCACCTACCACACAACACCCGCTGAGGGACTGAACTACTGACTAGAAGAAAAAAAAAAAGAAGTAAATCACCTACCACACAACACCTGCTGAGGGACTGAACTACTGACTAGAAGAAAAAAAAAGAAGGAAATCACCTACAGAACAACACCTACTGGGGGACTGAACTACTGACTAGAAGAAAAAAAGAGGGAAATCACCTACCACACAACACCTGCTGAGGGACTGAACTACTGACTAGAAGAAAAAAAGAAGGAAATCACCTACCACACAACACCTGCTGAGGGACTGAACTACTGACTAGAAGAAAAAAAGAAGGAAATCACCTACAGAACAACACCTACTGAGGGACTGAACTACTGACTAGAAGAAAAAAAAGAAAGAAATCACCTACCACAGAACACCTACTGAGGGACTGAACTACTAACTGGAAGAAAAAAAAGTAAATCACGTACCACACAACACCTACTGAGGGACTGAACTACTGACTAGAAGAAAAAAAGAAAGAAATCACCTACCACACAACACCTGCTGAGGGACTGAACTACTGACTAGAAGAAAAAAAAAGGAAATCACCTACAGAACAACACCTACTGAGGGACTGAACTACTGACTAGAAAAAAAAAAGAAGGAAATCACCTACCACACAACACCTACTGAGGGACTGAACTACTGACTAGAAGAGAAAAAAAAGGAAATCACCTACCACACAACACCTACTGAGGGACTGAACTACTGACTAGAAGAAAAAAAGAAGGAAATCACCTACCACACAACACCCGCTGAGGGACTGAACTACTGACTAGAAGGAAAAAAAGAAGTAAATCACCTACCACACAACACCTGCTGAGGGACTGAACTACTGACTAGAAGAAAAAAAGAAGGAAATCACCTACAGAATAACACCTACTGGGGGACTGAACTACTGACTAGAAGAAAAAAAAGAGGGAAATCACCTACCACACAACACCTACTGAGGGACTGAACTACTGACTAGAAGAAATAAAGAAGGAAATCACCTACCACACAACATCTGCTGAGGGACTGAACTACTAACTATAAGAAAAAAAGTAAATCTCATACCACACAACACCTGCTGAGGGACTGACCTACTGACTAGAAGAAAAAAAGAAGGAAATCATCTACCACACAACACCTGCTAAGGGACTGAACTACTGACTAGAAAAAAGAAGAAGTCAATTACCTACCACACAACACCTACTGAGGGACTGAACTACTGACTAGAAGAAAAAAAGAAAGAAATCACCTACCACACAACACCTGCTGAGGGACTGAACTACTGACTAGAAGAAAAAAGAAGGAAATCACCTACCACAGAACACCTACTGAGGGACTGAACTACTGACTAGAAGAAAAAAGAAAGAAATCACCTACCACACAACACCTGCTGAGGGACTGAACTACTGACTAGAAGAAAAAAGAAGGAAATCACCTACAGAACAACACCTGCTAAGGGACTGAACTACTGACTAGAAAAAAAGAAGAAGTCAATTACCTACCACACAACACCTACTGAGGGACTGAACTACTGACTAGAAGAAAAAAAGAAAGAAATCACCTACCACACAACACCTGCTGAGGGACTGAACTACTGACTAGAAGAAAAAAGAAGGAAATCACCTACCACACAACACCTGCTGAGGGACTGAACTACTGACTAGAAGAAAAAAGAAGGAAATCACCTACCACACAACACCTACTGAGGGACTGAACTACTGACTAGAAGAAAAAAAAGAAAGAAATCACCTACCACAGAACACCTACTGAGGGACTGAACTACTAACTAGAAGAAAAAAAAGTAAATCACGTACCACACAACACCTACTGAGGAACTGAACTACTGACTAGAAGAAAAAAGAAGGAAATCACCTACAGAACAACACCTACTGAGGGACTGAACTACTGACTAGAAGAAAAAAAAAAGGAAATCACCTACCACACAACACCTACTGAGGGACTGAACTACTGACTAGAAGAAAAAAAAAGAAGGAAATCACCTACCACACAACACCTACTGAGGGACTGAACTACTGACTAGAAGAAAAAAAAAGGAAATCACCTACCACACAACATCTGCTGAGGGACTGAACTACTGACTAGAAGAAAAAAAGTAAATCACCTACCACACAACACCTGCTGAGGGACTGAACTACTGACTAGAAGAAAAAAAGAAGGAAATCACCTACCACACAACACCTGCTAAGGGACTGAACTACTGACTAGAAAAAAAAAGAAGTCAATTACCTACCACACAACACCTACTGAGGGACTGAACTACTGACTAGAAAAAAAGAAGAAGTCAATTACCTACCACACAACACCTACTGAGGGACTGAACTACTGACTAGAAGAAAAAAAGAAGGAAATCACCTACCACACAACACCTGCTGAGGGACTGAACTACTGACTAGAAGAAAAAAAAGAAGGAAATCACCTACCACACAACACCTGCTGAGGGACTGAACTACTGACTAGAAAGAAATCACCTACCACACAACACCTACTGAGGGAAACTAACTAGAAGGAAATCACCTACCACACAACACCTACTGAGGGACTGAACTACTGACTAGAAAAAAAAAGAAGGAAATCACCACCACACAACACCTACTGAGGGACTGAACTACTGACTAGAAGAAAAAAAAGAAGGAAATCACCTACCACACAACACCTACTGAGGGACTGAACTACTGACTAGAAGAAAAAAAGAAGGAAATCACCTACCACACAACACCTACTGAGGGACTGAACTACTGACTAGAAGAAAAAAAAGAAGGAAATCACCTACCACACAACACCTACTGAGGGACTGAACTACTGACTAGAAGAAAAAAAAAAGGAAATCACCTACCACACAACACCTACTGAGGGACTGAACTACTGACTAGAAGAAAAAAAGAAGGAAATCACCTACCACACAACACCTACTGAGGGACTGAACTACTGACTAGAAGAAAAAAAAAGGAAATCACCTACCACACAACACCTGCTGAGGGACTGAACTACTGACTAGAAGAAAAAAAAAGAAGGAAATCACCTACCACACAACACCTACTGAGGGACTGAACTACTGACTAGAAGAAAAAAGAAGGAAATCACCTACCACACAACACCTACTGAGGGACTGAACTACTGACTAGAAGAAAAAAGAAGGAAATCACCACAGAACCACACAACACCTGACTGAGGGACTGAACTGACTGACTACTGACTAGAAAAAAAAGAAGGAAATCACCTACCACACAACACCTACTGAGGGACTGAACTACTGACTAGAAGAAAAAAAGAAGGAAATCACCTACCACACAACACCTGCTGAGGGACTGAACTACTGACTAGAAGAAAAAAAAGAAGGAAATCACCTACCACACAACACCCGCTGAGGGACTGAACTACTGACTAGAAGAAAAAAAAGAAGGAAATCACCTACCACACAACACCTGCTGAGGGACTGAACTACTGACTAGAAGAAAAAAAAGAAGGAAATCACCTACCACACAACACCTACTGGGGACTGAACTACTGACTAGAAGAAAAAAAGAAGGAAATCACCTACCACACAACACCTACTGAGGGACTGAACTACTGACTAGAAGAAAAAAAGAAGGAAATCACCTACCACACAACACCCGCTGAGGGACTGAACTACTGACTAGATAAAAAAAAAGAAGGAAATCACCTACCACACAACACCTGCTGAGGGACTGAACTACTGACTAGAAGAAATCACCTACCAAAAAGAGGAAATCACCTACCACACAACACCTGCTGAGGGACTGAACTACTGACTAGAAGAAAAAAAAGAAAGAAATCACCTACCACACAACACCTGCTGAGGGACTGAACTACTGACTAGAAGAAAAAAAAAAGAAATCACCTACCACACAACACCTACTGAGGGACTGAACTACTGACTAGAAGAAAAAAGAAGAAGAAATCACCTACCACACAACACCTACTGAGGGACTGAACTACTGACTAGAAAAAAAAAAAGGAAATCACCTACCACACAACACCTGCTGAGGGACTGAACTACTGACTAGAAGAAAAAAAAGAAGGAAATCACCTACCACACAACACCTACTGAGGGACTGAACTACTGACTAGAAGAAAAAAAGAAAGAAATCACCTACCACACAACACCTGCTGAGGGACTGAACTACTGACTAGAACAAAAAAAGAAGGAAATCACCTGAACAACACCTACTGAGGGACTGAACTACTGACTAGAAGAAAAAAAAGAAGGAAATCACCTACCACACAACACCTGCTGAGGGACTGAACTACTGACTAGAAGAAAAAAAAAGAAGCAAATCACCTACCACACAACACCTACTGAGGGACTGAACTACTGACTAGAAGAAAAAAAGAAGGAAATCACCTACCACATAACACCTACTGAGGGACTGAACTACTGACTAGAAGAAAAAAAGAAGGAAATCACCTACCACACAACACCTACTGAGGGACTGAACTACTGACTAGAAGAAAAAAGAAAGAAAGGGACACAACACCTACTGAGGGACTGAACTACTGACTAGAAGAAAAAGAGAAGGAAATCACCTACCACACAACACCTGCTGAGGGACTGAACTACTGACTAGAAGAAAAAAAAAAGAAGGAAATCACCTACCACACAACACCTACTGAGGGACTGAACTACTGACTAGAAGAAAAAAAAAAGAAAGAAATCACCTACCACAGAACACCTACTGAGGGACTGAACTACTAACTGAAAGAAAAAAAAAGAGAAATCACCTACCACACAACACCTACTGAGGGACTGAACTACTGACTAGAATAAAAAAGAAGGAAATCACCTACAGAACAATGAGGGACTGAACTACTGACTAGAAGAAAAAAAAGGAAATCACCTACAGAACAACACCTACTGAGGGACTGAACTACTGACTAGAGGAAAAAAAAAGAAGGAAATCACCTACCACACAACACCTACTGAGGGACTGAACTACTGACTAGAAGAAAAAAGAAGGAAATCACCTACCACACAACACCTGCTGAGGGACTGAACTACTGACTAGAAGAAAAAAGAAGGAAATCACATACCACACAACACCTGCTGAGGGACTGAACTACTGACTAGAAGAAAAAAAGAAGGAAATCACCTACCACACAACACCTGCTAAGGGACTGAACTACTGACTAGAAAAAAGAAGAAGTCAATTACCTACCACACAACACCTACTGAGGGACTGAACTACTGACTAGAAAAAAAGAAGAAGTCAATTACCTACCACACAACACCTATTGAGGGACTGAACTACTGACTAGAAAAAAAGAAGTCAATTACCTACCACACAACACTTGCTGTGGGACTGAACTACTAACTAGAAGGAAAAAGTAAATCTCATACCACACAACACCTGCTGAGGGACTGAACTACTGACTAGAAGAAAAAAAGAAGGAAATCACCTACCACACAACACCTACTGAGGGACTGAACTACTGACTAGAAGAAAAAAAAGAAGGAAATCACCTACCACACAACACCTGCTGAGGGACTGAACTACTGACTAGAAAAAAAGAAGAAGTCAATTACCTACCACACAACACCTACTGAGGGACTGAACTACTGACTAGAAGAAAAAAAAGAAGGAAATCACCTACAGAACAACACCTACTGAGGGACTGAACTACTGACTAGAAGAAAAAAAGAAGGAAATCACCTACAGAACAACACCTACTGAGGGACTGAACTACTGACTAGAGGAAAAAAGAAGGAAATCACCTACCACACAACACCTACTGAGGGACTGAACTACTGACTAGAAGAGAAAAAAAGAAGGAAATCACCTACCACACAACACCTACTGAGGGACTGAACTACTGACTAGAAGAAAAAAAGAAGAAAATCACCTACCACAGAACACCCGCTGAGGGACTGAACTACTGACTAGAAGGAAAAAAAAAGTAAATCACCTACCACACAACACCTGCTGAGGGACTGAACTACTGACTAGAAGAAAAAAAAGAAGGAAATCACCTACCACACAACACCTACTGAGGGACTGAACTACTAACTAGAAGAAAAAAGAAGTAAATCACGTACCACACAACACCTACTGAGGGACTGAACTACTGACTAGAAGAAAAAAAGAAGGAAATCACCTACCACACAACACCTGCTGAGGGACTGAACTACTGACTAGAAGAAAAAAAGAAGGAAATCACCTACAGAACAACACCTACTGAGGGACTGAACTACTGACTAGAAGAAAAAAAGAAGGAAATCACCTACCACACAACACCAGCTGAGGGACTGAACTACTGACTAGAAGAAAAAAAGAAGGAAATCACCTACCACACAACACCTACTGAGGGACTGAACTACTGACTAGAAGAAAAAAAGAAGTCAATTACCTACCACACAACACCTACTGAGGGACTGAACTACTGACTAGAAAAAAAAAAAGGAAATCACCTACCACACAACACCCGCTGAGGGACTGAACTACTGACTAGAAGGAAAAAAAAAAGGAAATCACCTACCACACAACACCTGCTGAGGGACTGAACTACTGACTAGAAGAAAAAAAAGAAGGAAATCACCTACCACACAACACCAGCTGAGGGACTGAACTAGTAACTAGAAGAAAAAATGAAGTAAATTACCTACCACACAACACCTACTGAGGGACTGAACTACTGACTAGAAGAAAAAAAAGAAGTCAATTACCTACCACACAACACTTTCTGTGGGTCTGAACTACTAACTAGAAGAAAAAAAGAAGGAAATCACCTACCACACAACACCCGCTGAGGGACTGAACTACTGACTAGAAGGAAAAAAAAGTAAATCACCTACCACACAACACCTGCTGAGGGACTGAACTACTGACTAGAAGAAAAAAAAGAAGGAAATCACCTACCACACAACACCGGCTGAGGGACTGATCTAGTAACTGGAAGAAAAAATGAAGTAAATTACCTACCACACAACACCTACTGAGGGACTGTACTACTGACTAGAAGAAAAAAAAGAAGTCAATTACCTACCACACAACACTTGCTGTGGGTCTGAACTACTAACTAGAAGAAAAAAAGAAGGAAATCACCTACCACACAACACCCGCTGAGGGACTGAACTACTAACTAGATGAAAAAAAAGAAGTAATTCACCTATCACACAACACCTGCTGAGGGACTGAACTACTGACTAGAAGAAAAAAAAGTAGGAAATCACGTACCACACAACACCTTCTGAGGAACTGAACTACTGACTAGAAGAAAAAAAAGAAGGAAATCACCTACCACACAACACCCGCTGAGGGACTGAACCACTAACTGGAAGAAAAAACTAGGAAATCACCTACTACACAACACCCGCTGAGGAACTGATCTACTAACTAGAAGAAAAAACTAGGAAATCATCTTCCACACAACACCCGCTGAGGGACTGTCATTTTTATAGCGCATCCAAAGCTTAAAATGCGGATTGGAGATTTGTTTGTCATCTTTAAAATTCAACTACTAACAAACCACCAACATTATCTATATAGTGACGAGTTTTATTATGAAATTGTATTTATTAACTTGACCTATAAGCAATTAATTAAAATAATCGTATAAAACCAATACCCATTTTACTCATCTAGGAATTTTTGGAATTATTCGTTTAATAATGTTAAAAACGTAAATTGACGTTAAGTTAAACACCTTATCGGGTGTTCAGGACCTTGTTGCTGAGTTTCGTAGTAAATCACTTCCGATTGTAAGATTCGTTGTGGTCTGGGAATGCTCCCCCACCCCCAGTGGCACAGCAGAATATGTGCGGACTCACACTGCTAGAAACCGCGTTTCGATACCTGTGGTGAACAGAGCACAGATAACCTATTGTGTAGCTTTAGGCTTAATTTAAAACAAACAAAATGCTCTAGTAATATAATTATACAGTATATTATGGAACATATTACAACTAATGTTTTGATCCTAGATGATTTTTACCACGAAGTTTTTGTACACAATCAGTTCAAACGTTATTAATTTTGTTTGAAAACAAACTTGTCACTTTAATTGGTGTTCTCGAACCTTAAGAAAATGAATCCTAATTCTTTACATTGGTAAGTGAAATCAACACAGTTAGAACTGTTTTCACGAGTAACCTTACCTTCTAAGAGTAAGTCAATCGCGTGTCTGTACTGACTTCCAGCTAGTCTTCGAGTAGAATGAAGAGAATATGGGTTCTGACGATACATCTTTGACGCTTCATAGTAAGCTATCAATTCTGTGTTTGCTGCAACATTACGGATAACCTCATAAATAGGTTCACCTTCGACTAAAGATCCGATAAGGTTGACTTCGGGGCAAAAGGTCGGGGAAATCCGAAGAAATCTAACCCAGTTGCAGTGGCGCACGCGGCGGGCGTCAATCTGTTGAACATCGTCAAAGCAACCAAAGTTATGGCGTACCTGCAGTGTGGAAAGAACAAAAACACACGTGAAACACATAGATATACTTTCTTTCACATCACTTGACGCGTAGAAGGGTATTAGGAACTACAAAATGTGCTCTAGTTACTCATTGAGTTGCCTAAGAGAACTCCGTGGGTGAGTGAGTGAAGTGGTAACGCTTCTAAAGGATCCCCCCTGATGGTTTGGGTTAAATCACCGAGATGCCAGAGGGTCATTGTTCTTGGAAGAGACAGCTTATCTGGCGACTGTTCGGGTGACCACTGGTAGTGGCCGTGAGTTGTGAACCATTGTGATGACTGTTGTATTTTGTAAAGTCGTTAACTGTTCATGCCAAGGGCCTTGTTTAAGACGTAAAGGAATGTCCTTGTCCAAGCAAGTCAAGATTGAGTAACTTTTAAACTACCCTGCTGTTACTTTTACGACCTATAATATTCTTCACTCATGGTCAGCTTTCTCAAGGACAGGGCTATGACCTCTCATTTAGAAATTCAGTCTTTTGCTTTGATAATACCACAAGAAAACTTTCTTTTGTTTTGCTCTGTTTTAATAACGTGCTTGTTCAAAAGTAAAACAATATATTAACAGTTGTGATTCATTGTATTCACCAATATTCTAACATATCAACTATTGTTTTATTGTAATAAATTTATTGTTCAAAGTAAAACAATATATTAACAGTTGTGATTCACTATATTCACCAACATATCAACTATCGTCTTATTGTAATAAACTTATTGTTCAAAGTAAAACAATATATTAAGAATTATGATTTACCGTATTCACCAATATTCTAACATATCAACTGTTGTCTTATTGTAATAAACTTATTGTTCAAAGTGAAACAAAAAACAATAATTACAATAGTCAATATCCTAACAGAAACCTTTCTTGATTCCACTTTAGTAAAACGTGCTGTTCAAAGTGGAATAATATTAATAATACTAATAATATTACATATATATGAAATATATATGTCAGTTACCTCTTTATTTCTTTGTGAACCTGACGATGACCGATACATATATGTTTACACATATATATATTTCTCTTCAAGTGGGTTTTCTCGACATCACTGATTAATAATATTACATAATTTATGAGCGATTATATTTGCTAATACTAATTTTCTTATTCTGGTTTAATAACCCGTCCAATGTATCATAATAATAATAATACGAATTATTATATCCGCTATTTTCACACTTCAAATTACATGTTCTGGCTTAATATTTTTGTTTTACAGCATATATTAACTCACACAAGGCTATCTGGTGTGTTCACTATAGAAAATCGAAACCCGAACATTAGCGTTATCCATACATTTATGCTGTTCCATTGGGAAGCTGTGGTTTAATAACCCATATTGTTTAAAGCGTGATAATGTTATATAGGATATGAATTATTATGTTGTCCACTATCTAGTGGACAAACATTTCTTTTTATTTTATCAAAACCCAAATTATTCAAAAGTACAGTTTAATGCTTTTTTGTTTTTGAATTTCGCGCAAAGCTACACGAGGGCTATCTGCGCTAACCGTCCCTAATTTAGCAGAGTAAGATTAGAGGGAAAGCAGCTAGTCATCACTACCCACCGCCAACCCTTGGGCTACTCTTTTGCCAACAAATAGTGGCATTGAGCGTCAAATTATAACGCCCCACAGCGGAAAGAGCGAGCATTTGTTTTGTGCAACGGGGATTCGAACCCGCGACCATCATATTACGAGTCGAACGCCTTAACCCACCTGGCCATGCCGGGCGTACAGCTTAAGACAACCAGTGGCGAAACACCAACCCAAATTTAGGGAAAAAAAACAAAAATGTTAAACCCTAAAAACAGTTTGAAGGCGCCAGAACACGTAACGTAATCCGATAATACAATCTAAAAAAATTCTTCGTCTGATTGAAAAAAATATGTCCACAAGTGAAATCTGCAATATCTCTTGTCAGAAACCTGAACTTAGTAAGACTGTGGTGTTTGTAGATGCTACTTATCTTTGTATTAATGTTGAATAAAACGAATCATATTAACTGGAAGTGAAGAAATTATGCTGAAAGTGGAGAGAAAAGAGTGACCTGAGAGATCAAAATCGAATAAGATTAGAATAAAGCAAGATGTATGATATTGATTCTGGGGAATATGAGAACGCTGAAACCTCTAAAACCATTACTGTTACAAAAAAACTGTATATTTTTCATACCTCGTTGATTTGAAATCTGAAAAAAAAAAAAAATTTTGAGCAGTAAAGTCAAATAGTTTATTTCTACCAATCAGCGTCATCCGGGACATAATATTTCAAATTTTGGCCTCACGCCTATAGAGGGCAGTTTTTCGTGTCTGGAGGTCTTAATAAACTTTCGTAATTCATTATTTTCAATAAAGAGAACCAGTTATTTTGTACAGCAAACGGTATGTTTTATGGAATTGTTAAGAAATCCATATGGAGTCCCGCTCTTTTCACAGGTTTCTTATTATAACGATTTCAGAAAATACGGGTGAATTCAGTTGTTTGTTTAGTGCAAATATATCCAATAGGTTATCTGTGGTCTACCTACACAGACATCGAAACCCGGTCTTTATCTGATCCACTGGGGGATATTAGGGTAAGAAAAGGTTTTTCTTTTAATCATCTAATTATGGCGTGTTTTAAAACCCGGTCTTTATCTGATCCACTGGGGGATATTAGGGTAAGAAAAGGTTTTTCTTTTAATCATCTAATTATGGCGTGTTTTAAAACCAGGATACCTTTATACAGGGTGTTTGGAAAGCCACTGTACACTTATATATTTATGATATTTATGAACAGACATGTTTCAATATAGAATACAGGAGTTAAATATGAATGACAATTATAAACAATGTTGAAAGTGATCCCCGTTGGCATTAATACAGGCCTGTATCCTTCTTATTTTGTTTCTAAACGCCGCTATCAGTTGCAGGCTTGAAATAGACTGAATAAAATATAATTACAAAACTGCACAGTGACTTTCCGAACACCCTGTAGAATATAGAAGGATGTTGGGGGGGGGGAGGTAGTTAGTACTGTGAAAGAAGGGTGCGTCTTGGTGGAAGGGGGCTCAGAGGAAAAATCGAACATCCTTAAAGGTAAGTCTACATGGAAAAGGGCTAGAATGATACGCCTTTGTGGGAGGAAGGTGATGAATGGGGAATCTATTGGACATCTTTAAGGGTTCCTCTATTCAAAAGGACTTTAGAAGGAAGTAGAGAGTTATATAAAGATACGCCTTCTCAAGCCATCCTTTTGCTGAATTGTTACAACTGGAATGTATATTGATAATAATAATAAAAATTTATAATTTAAGTTCTCAAAACATTTGGGAACAGGCCCGGCATGGCCACGTGCGTTAAGGCGTTCGACTCGTAATATGAAAATCGCGGGTTCGAATCCCCGTCGTACCAAACATGCTCGCCCTTTCAGTCGTGGGGGCATTATAATTTGACGGTCAATCCCACTATTAGTTGGTAAAAGGATAGTCCAATAGTTGTCGGTAGATGGTGATGACTAGCTGCTTTCCCTCTAGTCTTACCCTGCTAAATTAGGGACGGCTAGCGCAGATAGCCCTCGTGTGGCTTTGCGAGAAATTCAAAAACAAACAAACATTTGGGAACCAACGAAAAAGGCGGTACTATATTCAACGTATTTATTGTAAGTAGATTTGAATAAGAATAAAATATTTACCTTTGTCCTTTGATTGTGTCAATGTAGAATATTCACTATTACTTAATCACAGCTAACCCTACCATCACAAACTATGAGGCTTAGCTAACCAGAGCAAAAAAAAAATCAGTACCTTATTAGTAAGTTGTTAAATATTTCTTTCAACAGAAGTTGTAACAGAATTATTTGTTTTGGAATTTCGCACAAAGCTACTCGAGGGCTATCTGTGCTAGCCGTCCCTAATTTAGCAGTGTAAGACTAGAGGGAAGGCAGCTAGTCATCACCACCCACCGCCAACTCTTGGGCTACTCTTTTACCAACGAATAGTGGGATTGATCGTGACATTATAACGCCCTCACGGCTGATAGGGCGAACATGTTTGGCGCGACCGGGAGTTGTAACAGAAAAGAACAAAAGCCATTGACGGGTTTATATACGAAATAAATTATAAGACAGAGAGAGAAATATTGTACATATATTAGCATGGTAGACTAGGAAAACAAAACACGTTCGTTTCATTTATTCTGTTCAGAACCCGAGTCACTCTGTGTTATCGTTTAAACATTTCGTTCATGCGTACAACTCTCGTCAAAAGAAGCTCTTGTGATGTAGTGGAAGAAGATGGAAGACGTAACATGGAGAGAAGTGTTTCACTGTCTCTTTTCCCACACTGGCAACATGTATGTGATTTTCGTGCCATATTTTGTGACTGTTGTCTGATTCTAAAGTACAGCGACGTTTGTGACGAAAGAGGGCGACACTGTAGTCTCTAAAAGATCTTCTTTATGCTTTCTCGTGGTCCTTGGAGGTCATTTGAAGGTCAGACACTACAGTAGGAGTCGTAAACAGTCATTAACCTGGTTTAACTTCCCATGCAGTTTTTCATTTTCTGTATGAAGTTTTCCTTTTCAATTTTTCTGATCGTCAGTGTTTGTAGAAATGCATCCAACGAGAAACCATTTTATTTTTGAATCAGGCCACTAGTATCCTCTTATATTACTAAACTGTTCACTTCAACATGCCATCTAACTTCTGTGCCTTCAGCTCCTCTACTGAGAACCACTTCGCATCTGCTGTGATAAGACAGCATTTTGGAGCCAATACGGTCATCAGCGTGACGCTACAGTTTTGACACCGTTTATAATAAATAAAGCGTCCAAGATGGCCTAGAGCAATCGCAACCGCGTTTCAATATAACCTGTGTTATAATGGGACACATTATAGGCTTAACGTTACCATTTCTTAAGTTAATTTGAGAAAAACGCTGTTTGGTGAATTGTCGTTTTCAAAGCGTTCACGAAACAATAAGATAAATCAATGAAGTCTGTTCTCAAATGTAGAAGTCAACAAGTAGAGAGCGCCAATGAAACATTATATTCTGCTTTATAAAAACATCTATTTTTACATATTTTAAGGTCCACCCGCTGGGACAATGGTAAGTCTTCAGATTCCCCTCTGTGAACAGATAGTCCAATGAAATCTACCAGAAATAAGATCTACCAATGGTGATGGCATAGAAAAACAGATGTCACAACTAATAACACACATATTTATACCAACAGCGAGGGTATGCTGAAAATGAATTTTGAAAGACTAACAGAAAACAAAATGCTGTTGGAAACTCCACTGTAAACATGTTTACATGTTTCTTGATTCTAATATGGTCAGTTGTTCCCACCTCATCCAAGGTTATAATTTACTCAGTCCCCATCTTTGTCGCTGTAAAGTTCATCTTGAAGTCGCAGAGGTGTCCGGTTTCAACTGACCAACAACGTCTCAGTGTCCGTATTCAGAGTAACCCTACCAATCGTTACAGAATGAAGATTTTGATTTGTCGAACAAATATTCCGCTTTAGAAAACAAAACGGGCTCGGCACGGCCAAGTGTGTTAAGGCGTTTGACTCGCAATCCGAGGGTCACAGGTTCGAATCCTAGTTGTACCAAACATCCTCGCCCTTTCAGTCGTGGGGGCGTTATAAAGTGACGGTCAATCCCACTATTCGTTGGTAAAATAGTCCAAAAGTTGGCGGTGGGTGGTGATGACTAGCTGCCTTCCCTCTCGTCTTACACTGCTAAATTAGGGACGGCTAGCGCAGATAGCTCTCGACTAGCTTTGCGCGAAATTCAAGAAACAAGAAAACGAAACAAATGAAAAACGATCGTTAGATATAAAAATATTGTTAATTTTAGGTGATTGTTTTTGGATAATCTCAGGAAGTCATGAAAATAATAGTTCGTTACAGGATTTATTAAAATCACCATATTTTAGGATTAGTGAAACAAATTTTAAGTTTCAAATCGGGTGTTACTGAAACCTTAACTTTTAGGTTTTAAATCAGGTATTATTAACAACAATAATTCTTATATTTCAAATCACGTTTTATTGAAAAATTAAAACTGAGGTTCGAAATCAGGTGTTGTTGTATTCGGGTTTCAAATCAGGAGCTGATGAAATCATTCTATTTTAGATTTTAAATCAGGTATTATTAACAATAGTAATATTTGTAACACAAAGTGTTTCTTTTCAAACTTAGAAACAGATTGTATCTAGTGTTATGAACGTTTAAAAATGTTTAACACTTTTGAAAGACCAGTTTTCTAATACCAAACATGTTTCGTTTTCTTACACACCGGTTTAATGAGCAACATTAATTTATCTTTGATCCACGTGTGTATCTTACTTATTCAGCAGTGATAGTTAGCAAAGGAATCGGAAATTATGAAAAACGATTACTCAAATAACAGAAGAGAGTGGAAAGGATGGGTATCTTACGTCACTGTCTTGCAAGTAGCTATAGACTTCTAGGTTGTCTAATCTAAAGGTTCCTTGGAAAGGTGAGAACTTCCGTCCATGAGGTATTTTCTGATTACTCCACACACACACTCCCGTCTCACACGAGTGACTGATCTTACTCTCTGAAAACGATATTAATACCAAACTAAATTCAGACGGAATCAGAACACATGTTTCCATGGCGTTTATCTTCGTCACATATAAAAGTTCATAACTGGAACTTTCGCTGATGGGAGCTGAGCTAGACTCAAAGTGTCACCGCTACGTAAGGAGGGACAAATAGCGCGTGGTACCTCTTCCCTCTTCCCAGAAAAATCTGTCGATATGCTTTCGTTCATCCGAGAAAGCAACAGGTAGCATTACCTGGCCGATAGAGGGCGTACTCTTCCACAGGGTCTTCTCATATCTTCCCAGGTGGGTGTGGCCGTGAACCTGTTAAATCAATTGACAGCACCAGGCGCTGTTCTAGAGAAAACGACTGGCCGGAGGGCACATTGCTGTGTCGCAGCCTTGACAAACTGGGGCAGCGTTGGTCTGTCTCACTATTACTTGGGAAGTTAGTAAGCGTGTGGTTCATGCTACACACGTCTCAGCCAGAGAGACATCTTACCTTAGGAAGTAAAACATTACTGCTATGAAAAAAGGAAGGAAGTAAAAAGGAAGCTGGAGCACGAGTTCCGAATTTCCCACGATTATTAAGAACGCAGGTGTTGGAAGACAAAAATCCAATAATTCCTCAAAAAAAACCAAAAACAAATAACTTCGATCGCAATCTTGAAAGATGTTGAGTTCTATAACACATGACTTTAATATTCAAGAAAGATGTTTTATCAAAACATAAACAAAAAACGATTTAAATTTAAATTTAGTTAGAGAAATTGATCAGATGTTGTCCAGGGAGAATTAGAAGTCTTTTTTTTCTTTTGAGATTGGAGAACTGTCTGGAGAGCTCCAGGACAAAGAGAAGATAAAGGCTGGTGACGTCGTTAAATAGAAGAGAAAGAGAAACTTTGTTAAAATAAGAAAACAGTTACTTTAATATTCATTCTCATCTGGTGCGTGAATTTAAAGCGCGCGCCTCTGAGAGCGTGATGAAACACTAAGCACGCGTGTCAACAGCGGAAGACGTGCAACTAGAATTTCGCTGCTCAGGCGCAGAGAAGAATTATGTGTCAAAGTATATAACGTTTGCACGGTATTAAATATTTCAAATCCTGGCTTGTTGATAACAAAAAGTATAAGACAACGGACTGAGAGAGGGACATTGCTCAACGATAGGTGACACGAGATGTTTCTACACGTGACTGGGCGTGGCATAATATTTGAATGTGCTCTAATTCTGAGCCTGATTGGCGTCTTGTTGCGGGAAAACCTTTGAGGTTGTGTGTGACTTTAAGAATGAAGGCTATATGCTAGTATTCGATTGGACAGAAGCGGACCAACGGCTGGGATGGATGTTGTTGCCGTCCTTCTAGTCTGGAAGTTGAAAATCAGAATATAGTCAGGTAGTACCATTGTACTACATTGTTACTGATTGATATAGTACCACTTTACAATGTTATTTGTCGATAAATTACTATTCGACAATATTATCTATCGATAGAGTACCATTATTGGTCTATTTAGTTAAGGCGTGCGACTCGTAATCTGAGGGTCGCGGGTTCGCATCCCTGTCGCGCTAAACATGCTCGCCCTCCTAGCCGTGGGGGCGTTATAAAGTTACGGTCAATCTCACTATTCGTTGGTAAAAGAGTAGCCCAAGAGTTGGCGGTGGGTGGTGACGACTAGCTGCTTTCTATCTAGTCTTACACTGCTAAATTAGGGACGGCTAGCACAGATTGCCCTCGAGTAGCTTTGTGCGAAATTCAAAAAAACAAACAAAACAAATGGTCTATTTAGTACCATTTTACAATGTTATCGGTCAATAAAGTACCATTTTATAATATTATTCGACTATATAGTATAATTTTACAATGATACTAGTTGGTATAGTTATCCGCGAGACAAATGAAGTTAGTAAATAGGAAAGAAGAAAGAACAATGGAAAGCTTTCCAGATTTCCTAATCGGCTCAGGATGAAAGAGCATAAGTGGTTTACAGTGAAACTATAACTAAATCAGGCGATTTACGTTGTGGAAAATAAAAAATAAAAATCGGCTTTCTGGTTTGACTTTTCTGTATTACTATTTAGTATTAAACAACCGTGGAATTTCGGAGCAGGGACTCGAACCCGAGAATTCTGGCTAAAAATAAATGGACTTACAATTGGTAAGGGTTTCTGATTTCTAATATCTTTTCTCTTTTAATCTGAGAAGGAAAATAGAGCAGGACTTTGTCCAGATGAGTCCAATACTTCATCAGCGACAAGGTTAACATAGTGAGTTTCATCCTACACTTACAGCGTGTGTTATTTATTTACTTGATGCACTAAGCCGTCTGAAAAACGGCCATGTTTCTATCTAATCAACACAACATTTGAAACGAAATATGGATTCGTTCCCAGCTTTCAGAAACAGAAAAAACAACAACATGCGATTTCTAGCGAATTGTAAGAAAGGTTTAGGTTTCATGGCTATTAAAGAAAACGTATACAAACCGTTTTATAAGCCCTCTGGTGATTCCCATTTGGGAATCAAGTTAAACCTAATTAATATTGAAACACGTATTTTCTGTTGCTAAAACAAACATCGGAATCGTGTTCAAAGCTATACAATGGGTTATGTGTGTCGTGCACATCGAGGGTATCCAAAGCTGGTTTCTGGCGTTATATGTTATTAGTTACAACTGAGCCACCATGGAGCAAAAGATTTTACAAAGTGAATATATATATATATGTGTCTGTGTGTGTGACGGGACAACGTTAAAACTTTGTTTAAAAACAAAGACATTTTTATTAATTCAGAATATAAACATTGCTGAAAGTACTCCAGTAGGACAGTGGTAAGTCTACGGACTTACAACGCTAAAATTCGGAGTTAGATCCCACCTCGGTAAACACAACAGATGCTCTGAAAACATACACAATTTTGCGACAGACGAACATTTTTTTTACTTCAAATTCGGATGATCCGACTTTTCATCAGATTATGACAAAAGACATTTAGAATTGCTGTGGTCAGAATCACTTTTAAGTAAACACTGAGAAATAAAACCCTTTTCGTGAAAAGAACTCATCTTCTATATTAACAGCAAAAGTAAATCTCTGGTATAAATATTTCGATAAGGTGTATTTTAAAAAATATGGAATAAAAATTTATTATTATTATTATTTCTTTGGAAACCTGGCTGACCAACGCAAACCTAAATTGGACTGAAAGTAATTATGAACTGATCGCTACAGCACTGAAAATAATTATGAACTTACTTTATCAAGGCTGAAAATAATTATTAACTTACGTTATCAGGGCTGAAAATGATTATTAACTAAGGTTATTAGGGCTGAATATAATTATGAATTTACGTTATTAGGGCTGAAAATGATGATTAACTAACGTTATTAGGGCTGAAAATAATTATGAACTTACTTTATCAGGGCTGAAAATAATTATGAATTTACGCTATTAGGGCTGAAAATTATGATTAACTAACGTTATTAGGGCTGAAAATAATTATGAACTTACTTTATGAAGGCTGAAAATAATTATGAACTTACGTTATCAGGGCTGAAAACGATTATTAAGTAACGTTATTAGTGCTGAAAATAATCATGAACTTATTTTATCAGGGCTGAAAATGATGATTAACTAACGTTATAAGGGCTGAAAATAATTATGAACATACTCTATCAGGACTGAAAATGATTATTAACTAATGTTATTAGGGCTGAAAATAATTATGAACTTAAGCTATCATGGCGAAAAGTAATTGTGAACAGGCTTGGAAAACAAGAAGCATCAATATTTAAAAAAAAAACAACAGTACATTTAATTCGATCTAAACTAACCGGTAAAATGCCAAATACGTTTATTTTAATATAACAGGACAAGAGAAATATAACCAGTCAGACTATGGTGATAAATAAATTAGTTTTGAGTCCATAACGGTTTCATCTCTTAATGTTCCGTTTCATCCCCAGTTCTCCAAACGACATGTAGCTGGTCTTTCCCTACATGACTTTAAACTTGGGCAGGTAACGACAGAACGAGGCCAATCTTTTTTTTTTTGGGTGGAATAAGAAAATTAATAGGCCCACCATAAACATTTTGTCTTGTGTTCACGTGCTCACGGGAGATTTATACTCAACGTAACCTACTGTTAACCTACTTCTATCACATCAAACAAATTCCTTTTGTCGTTTTTGAAAGGGTTCACTTTTTCTTTTCTTTTTGCATGACGTTTTGTCTCTTAACAGAATAGTTTTAAAATCTCCAGCTCTCTTTTCTTCTTTTGTTTTCTCTCTCGTCTTTTCAATTTTGTTGTAATTTATGACAAAACTGGATAACAAAATCCTGGAATGGAAATACAGATGTGTTAGTTTTCATCCTTTGGTGTTATAACCACAACTGGTATGTGTGAGATATGATTAGGTTTGATCCTTTGGTGTTATAACCTCAACTGGTATGTGTGAGATATGATTAGGTTTGAACCATTGGTGTTATAACCTCAACTGGTGTGTGTGAGATATGATTAGGTTTGATCCTTTGGTGTTATAACCTCAACTGGTATGTGTGAGATATGATTAGGTTTGATCCTTTGGTGTTATAACCTCAACTGGTGTGTGTGAGATATGATTAGGTTTGATCCTTTGGTGTTATAACCTCAACTGGTATGTGTGAGATATGATTAGGTTTGATCCTTTGGTGTTATAACATCAACTGGTGTGTGTGAGCTATGATTAGGTTTGATCCTTTGGTGTTATAACCTCAACTGGTATGTGTGAGATATGATTAGGTTTGATCCTTTGGTGTTATAACCTCAACTGGTATGTGTGAGATATGATTAGGTTTGATCCTTTGGTGTTATAACCTGAACTGGTATGTGTGAGAAATGATTAGGTTTGATACTTTGGTGTTATAACATCAACTGGTGTTTGTGAGATATGATTAGGTTTGATCCTTTGGTGTTATAACCTCAACTGGTATGTGTGAGATATGATTAGGTTTGATCCTTTGGTGTCATAACATCAACTGGTATGTGTGAAATATGATTAGATTTGATCCTTTGGTGTTATAACATCACCTGGTATGTGTGTGAGATATGATTAGGTTTGATCCTTTGGAGTTATAACCTCAACTGGTATATGTGAGATATGATTAGGTTTGATCCTTTGGTGCTATAACCTCAACTGGTGTGTGTGAGATATGATTAGGTTTGATCCTTTGGTGTTATAACCTCAACTGGTATGTGTGAGATATGATTAGGTTTGATCCTTTGGTGTTATAACCTCAACTGGTATGTGTGAGAAATGATTAGGTTTGATCCTTTGGTGTTATAACCTCAACTGGTATGTGTGTGAGATATGATTAGGTTTGATCCTTTGGTGTTATAACCTCAACTGGTATGTGTGAGATATGATTAGGTTTGATCCTTTGGTGTTATAACCTCAACTGGTATGTGTGTGAGATATGATTAGGTTTGATCCTTTGGTGATATAACCTCAAATGGTATGTGTGAGATATGATTAGGTTTGATCCTTTGGTGTTATAACCTCAACTGGTATGTGTGAGATATGATTAGGTTTGATCCTTTGGTGTTATAACATCAACTGGTATGTGTGTGAGATATGATTAGGTTTGATCCTTTGGTGTTATAACATCAACTGGTATGTGTGAGATATGATTAGGTTTGATCCTTTGGTGTTATAACCTCAACTGGTGTGTGTGAGATATGATTAGGTTTGATCCTTTGGTGTTATAACCTCAACTGGTATGTGTGAGATATGATTAGGTTTGATCCTTTGGTGTTATAACCTCAACTGGTATGTGTGAGATATGATTAGGTTTGATCCTTTGGTGTTATAACATCAACTGGTATGTGTGAGATATGATTAGGTTTGATCCTTTGGTGTTATAACCTCAACTGGTATGTGTGAGATATGATTAGGTTTGATCCTTTGGTGTTATAACCTCAACTGGTATGTGTGAGATATGATTAGGTTTGATCCTTTGGTGTTATAACCTCAACTGGTATGTGTGAGATATGATTAGGTTTGATCCTTTGGTGTTATAACATCAACTGGTGTTTGTGAGATATGATTAGGTTTGATCCTTTGGTGTTATAACCTCAACTGGTATGTGTGAGATATGATTAGGTTTGATCCTTTGGTGTTATAACCTGAACTGGTATGTGTGAGATATGATTAGGTTTGATCCTTTGGTGTTATAACCTCAACTGGTTTGTGTGAGATATGATTAGGTTTGATCCTTTGGTGTTATAACCTCAACTGGTATGTGTGAGATATGATTAGGTTTGATCCTTTGGTGTTATAACATCAACTGGTATGTGTGAAATATGATTAGATTTGATCCTTTGGTGTTATAACATCACCTGGTATGTGTGTGAGATATGATTAGGTTTGATCCTTTGGAGTTATAACCTCAACTGGTATGTGTGAGATATGATTAGGTTTGATCCTTTGGTGCTATAACCTCAACTGGTGTGTGTGAGATATGATTAGGTTTGATCCTTTGGTGTTATAACCTCAACTGGTATGTGTGAGATATGATTAGGTTTGATCCTTTGGTGTTATAACCTCAACTGGTGTGTGTGAGATATCATTAGGTTTGATTCTTTGATGTTATAACCTCAACTGGTATGTGTGTGAGATATGATTAGGTTTGATCCTTTGGTGTTATAACCTCAACTGGTATGTGTGAGATATGATTAGGTTTGATCCTTTGGTGTTATAACATCAACTGGTATGTGTGAGATATGATTAGGTTTGATCCTTTGGTGTTATAACCTCAACTGGTATGTGTGAGATATGATTAGGTTTGATCCTTTGGTGTTATAACATCAACTGGTGTGTGTGAGATATGATTAGGTTTGATCCTTTGGTGTTATAACCTCAACTGGTGTGTGTGAGATATGATTAGGTTTGATCCTTTGGTGTTATAACATCAACTGGGTGTGTGAGATATGATTAGGTTTGATCCTTTGGTGTTATAACCTCAACTGGTGTGTGTGAGATATCATTAGGTTTGATCCTTTGGTGTTATAATCTCAACTGGTATGTGTGAGATATGATTAGGTTTGATCCTTTGGTGTTATAACCTCAACTGGTATGTGTGAGATATGATTAGGTTTGATCCTTTGGTGTTATAACCTCAACTGGTGTGTGTGAGATATGATTAGGTTTGATCCTTTGGTGTTATAACCTCAACTGGTATGTGTGAGATATGATTAGGTTTGATCCTTTGGTGTTATAACCTCAACTGGTGTGTGTGAGATATGATTAGGTTTGATCCTTTGGTGTTATAACATCAACTGGTATGTGTGAGATATGATTAGGTTTGATCCTTTGCTGTTATAACCTCAACTGGTATGTGTGAGATATGATTAGGTTTGATCCTTTGGTGTTATAACCTCAACTGGTATGTGTGAGATATGATTAGGTTTGATCCTTTGGTGTTATAACCTGAACTGGTATGTGTGAGAAATGATTAGGTTTGATACTTTGGTGTTATAACATCAACTGGTGTTTGTGAGATATGATTAGGTTTGATCCTTTGGTGTTATAACCTCAACTGGTATGTGTGAGATATGATTAGGTTTGATCCTTTGGTGTCATAACATCAACTGGTATGTGTGAAATATGATTAGGTTTGATCCTTTGGTGTTATAACATCACCTGGTATGTGTGTGAGATATGATTAGGTTTGATCCTTTGGAGTTATAACCTCAACTGGTATATGTGAGATATGATTAGGTTTGATCCTTTGGTGTTATAACCTCAACTGGTGTGTGTGAGATATGATTAGGTTTGATCCTTTGGTGTTATAACCTCAACTGGTATGTGTGAGATATGATTAGGTTTGATCCTTTGGTGTTATAACCTCAACTGGTATGTGTGAGAAATGATTAGGTTTGATCCTTTGGTGTTATAACCTCAACTGGTATGTGTGTGAGATATGATTAGGTTTGATCCTTTGGTGTTATAACCTCAACTGGTATGTGTGAGATATGATTAGGTTTGATCCTTTGGTGTTATAACCTCAACTGGTATGTGTGAGATATGATTAGGTTTGATCCTTTGGTGATATAACCTCAACTGGTATGTGTGAGATATGATTAGGTTTGATCCTTTGGTGTTATAACCTCAACTGGTATGTGTGAGATATGATTAGGTTTGATCCTTTGGTGTTATAACATCAACTGGTATGTGTGAGATATGATTAGGTTTGATCCTTTGGTGTTATAACATCAACTGGTATGTGTGAGATATGATTAGGTTTGATCCTTTGGTGTTATAACCTCAACTGGTGTGTGTGAGATATGATTAGGTTTGATCCTTTGGTGTTATAACCTCAACTGGTATGTGTGAGATATGATTAGGTTTGATCCTTTGGTGTTATAACCTCAACTGGTATGTGTGAGATATGATTAGGTTTGATCCTTTGGTGTTATAACATCAACTGGTATGTGTGAGATATGATTAGGTTTGATCCTTTGGTGTTATAACCTCAACTGGTATGTGTGAGATATGATTAGGTTTGATCCTTTGGTGTTATAACCTCAACTGGTATGTGTGAGATATGATTAGGTTTGATCCTTTGGTGTTATAACCTCAACTGGTATGTGTGAGATATGATTAGGTTTGATCCTTTGGTGTTATAACATCAACTGGTGTTTGTGAGATATGATTAGGTTTGATCCTTTGGTGTTATAACCTCAACTGGTATGTGTGAGATATGATTAGGTTTGATCCTTTGGTGTTATAACCTCAACTGGTATGTGTGAGATATGATTAGGTTTGATCCTTTGGTGTTATAACCTCAACTGGTTTGTGTGAGATATGATTAGGTTTGATCCTTTGGTGTTATAACCTCAACTGGTATGTGTGAGATATGATTAGGTTTGATCCTTTGGTGTCATAACATCAACTGGTATGTGTGAAATATGATTAGTTTGATCCTTTGGTGTTATAACATCAACTGGTATGTGTGTGAGATATGATTAGGTTTGATCCTTTGGTGTTATAACCTCAACTGGTATATGTGAGATATGATTAGGTTTGATCCTTTGGTGCTATAACCTCAACTGGTGTGTGTGAGATATGATTAGGTTTGATCCTTTGGTGTTATAACCTCAACTGGTATGTGTGAGATATGATTAGGTTTGATCCTTTGGTGTTATAACCTCAACTGGTGTGTGTGAGATATGATTAGGTTTGATTCTTTGATGTTATAACCTCAACTGGTATGTGTGTGAGATATGATTAGGTTTGATCCTTTGGTGTTATAACCTCAACTGGTATGTGTGAGATATGATTAGGTTTGATCCTTTGGTGTTATAACATCAACTGGTATGTGTGAGATATGATTAGGTTTGATCCTTTGGTGTTATAACCTCAACTGGTATGTGTGAGATATGATTAGGTTTGATCCTTTGGTGTTATAACATCAACTGGTGTGTGTGAGATATGATTAGGTTTGATCCTTTGGTGTTATAACCTCAACTGGGTGTGTGAGATATGATTAGGTTTGATCCTTTGGTGTTATAACATCAACTGGTATGTGTGAGATATGATTAGGTTTGATCCTTTGGTGTTATAACCTCAACTGGTATGTGTGAGATATGATTAGGTTTGATCCTTTGGTGTTATAACCTCAACTGGTATGTGTGAGATATGATTAGGTTTGATCCTTTGGTGTTATAACATCAACTGGTGTGTGTGAGATATGATTAGGTTTGATCCTTTGGTGTTATAACCTCAACTGGTGTGTGTGAGATATGATTAGGTTTGATCCTTTGGTGTTATAACCTCAACTGGTATGTGTGAGATATGATTAGGTTTGATCCTTTGGTGTTATAACCTCAACTGGTATGTGTGAGATATGATTAGGTTTGATCCTTTGGTGTTATAACCTCAACTGGTGTGTGTGAGATATGATTAGGTTTGATCCTTTGGTGTTATAACCTCAACTGGTATGTGTGAGATATGATTAGGTTTGATCCTTTGGTGTTATAACCTCAACTGGTGTGTGTGAGATATGATTAGGTTTGATCCTTTGGTGTTATAACATCAACTGGTATGTGTGAGATATGATTAGGTTTGATCCTTTGCTGTTATAACCTCAACTGGTATGTGTGAGATATGATTAGGTTTGATCCTTTGGTGTTATAACCTCAACTGGTATGTGTGAGATATGATTAGGTTTGATCCTTTGGTGTTATAACCTGAACTGGTATGTGTGAGAAATGATTAGGTTTGATCCTTTGGTGTTATAACCTCAACTGGTATGTGTGTGAGATATGATTAGGTTTGATCCTTTTGTGTTATAACCTCAACTGGTATGTGTGAAATATGATTAGGTTTGATCCTTTGGTGTTATAACCTGAACTGGTATGTGTGAGATATGATTAGGTTTGATCCTTTGGTGTTATTACCTCAACTGGTGTGTGTGAGATATGATTAGGTTTGATCCTTTGGTGTTATAACATCAACTGGTATGTGTGAGATATGATTAGGTTTGATCCTTTGGTGGTATAACCTCAACTGGTGTGTGTGAGATATGATTAGGTTTGATTCTTTGGTGTTATAACCTCAACTGGTATGTGTGTGAGATATGATTAGGTTTGATCCTTTGGTGTTATAACATGAACTGGGATGTGTAAGATATGATTAGGTTTGATCCTTTGGTGTTATAACCTCAACTGGTATGTGTGAGATATGATTAGGTTTGATCCTTTGGTGTTATAACATCAACTGGTATGTGTGAGATATGATTAGGTTTGATCCTTTGGTGTTATAACCTCAACTGGTATGTGTGAGATATGATTAGGTTTGATCCTTTGGTGTTATAACCTCAACTGGTGTGTGTGAGATATGATTAGGTTTGATCCTTTGGTGTTATAACATCAACTGGTATGTGTGAGATATGATTAGGTTTGATCCTTTGCTGTTATAACCTCAACTGGTATGTGTGAGATATGATTAGGTTTGATCCTTTGGTGTTATAACCTCAACTGGTATGTGTGAGATATGATTAGGTTTGATCCTTTGGTGTTATAACCTCAACTGGTATGTGTGAGATATGATTAGGTTTGATCCTTTGGTGTTATAACATCAACTGGTGTTTGTGAGATATGATTAGGTTTGATCCTTTTGTGTTATAACCTCAACTGGTATGTGTGAGATATGATTAGGTTTGATCCTTTGGTGTTATAACCTCAACTGGTGTGTGTGAGATATGATTAGGTTTGATCCTTTGGTGTTATAACCTCAACTGGTATGTGTGAGATATGATTAGGTTTGATCCTTTGGTGTTATAACCTCAACTGGTGTGTGTGAGATATGATTAGGTTTGATCCTTTGGTGTTATAACCTCAACTGGTATGTGTGAGATATGATTAGGTTTGATCCTTTGGTGTTATAACATCAACTGGTATGTGTGAGATATGATTAGGTTTGATCCTTTGGTGTTATAACATCAACTGGTGTGTGTGAGATATGATTAGGTTTGATCCTTTGGTGTTATAACCTCAACTGGTATGTGTGAGATATGATTAGGTTTGATCCTTTGGTGTTATAACCTCAACTGGTGTGTGTGAGATATGATTAGGTTTGATCCTTTGGTGTTATAACCTCAACTGGTGTGTGAGATATGATTAGGTTTGATCCTTTGGTGTTATAACCTCAACTGGTATGTGTGAGATATGATTAGGTTTGATCCTTTGGTGTTATAACATCAACTGGTATGTGTGTGAGATATGATTAGGTTTGATCCTTTGGTGTTATAACCTCAACTGGTATGTGTGAGATATGATTAGGTTTGATCCTTTGGTGTTATAACCTCAACTGGTGTGTGTGAGATATGATTAGGTTTGATCCTTTGGTGTTATAACCTCAACTGGTGTGTGTGAGATATGATTAGGTTTGATCCTTTGGTGTTATAACCTCAACTGGTATGTGTGAGATATGATTAGGTTTGATCCTTTGGTGTTATAACCTCAACTGGTATGTGTGAGATATGATTAGGTTTGATCCTTTGGTGTTATAACCTCAACTGGTGTGTGTGAGATATGATTAGGTTTGATCCTTTGGTGTTATAACCTCAACTGGTATGTGTGAGATATGATTAGGTTTGATCCTTTGGTGTTATAACCTCAACTGGTGTGTGTGAGATATGATTAGGTTTGATCCTTTGGTGTTATAACATCAACTGGTATGTGTGAGATATGATTAGGTTTGATCCTTTGGTGTTATAACCTCAACTGGTATGTGTGAGATATGATTAGGTTTGATCCTTTGGTGTTATAACCTCAACTGGTATGTGTGAGATATGATTAGGTTTGATCCTTTGGTGTTATAACATCAACTGGTATGTGTGAGATATGATTAGGTTTGATCCTTTGGTGTTATAACCTCAACTGGTATGTGTGAGATATGATTAGGTTTGATCCTTTGGTGTTATAACCTCAACTGGTATGTGTGAGATATGATTAGGTTTGATCCTTTGGTGTTATAACCTCAACTGGTATGTGTGAGATTAGGTTTGATTAGGTTTGATCAACTTTGGTGTTATAACCTCAACTGGTATGTGTGAGATATGATTAGGTTTGATCCTTTGGTGTTATAACCTCAACTGGTATGTGTGAGATATGATTAGGTTTGATCCTTTGGTGTTATAACCTCAACTGGTATGTGTGAGATATGATTAGGTTTGATCCTTTGGTGTTATAACCTCAACTGGTGTGTGTGAGATATGATTAGGTTTGATCCTTTGGTGTTATAACCTCAACTGGTATGTGTGAGATATGATTAGGTTTGATCCTTTGGTGTTATAACCTCAACTGATATGTAGGTGTGTGAGATATGATTAGGTTTGATCCTTTGGTGTTATAACCTCAACTGGTGTGTGTGAGATATGATTAGGTTTGATCCTTTGGTGTTATAACCTCAACTGGTATGTGTGAGATATGATTAGGTTTGTTTGTTATAATCAACTGGTATGGTGAGATATGATTAGGTTTGATCCTTTGGTGTTATAACCTCAACTGGTATGTGTGAGATATGATTAGGTTTGATCCTTTGGTGTTATAACCTCAACTGGTATGTGTGAGATATGATTAGGTTTGATCCTTTGGTGTTATAACCTCAACTGGTATGTGTGAGATATGATTAGGTTTGATCCTTTGGTGTTATAACCTCAACTGGTATGTGTGAGATATGATTAGGTTTGATCCTTTGGTGTTATAACCTCAACTGGTATGTGTGAGATATGATTAGGTTTGATCCTTTGGTGTTATAACCTCAACTGGTATGTGTGAGATATGATTAGGTTTGATCCTTTGGTGTTATAACCTCAACTGGTATGTGTGAGATATGATTAGGTTTGATCCTTTGGTGTTATAACCTCAACTGGTATGTGTGAGATATGATTAGGTTTGATCCTTTGTGTGTATGATTAACCTTTGGTGTTCAACTGGTGTGTGTGAGATATGATTAGGTTTGATCCTTTGGTGTTATAACCTCAACTGGTATGTGTGAGATATGATTAGGTTTGATCCTTTGGTGTTATAACCTCAACTGGTATGTGTGAGATATGATTAGGTTTGATCCTTTGGTGTTATAACCTCAACTGGTATGTGTGAGATATGATTAGGTTTGATCCTTTGGTGTTATAACCTCAACTGGTATGTGTGAGATATGATTAGGTTTGATCCTTTGGTGTTATAACCTCAACTGGTATGTGTGAGATATGATTAGGTTTGATCCTTTGGTGTTATAACCTCAACTGGTATGTGTGAGATATGATTAGGTTTGATCCTTTGGTGTTATAACCTCAACTGGTATGTGTGAGATATGATTAGGTTTGATCCTTTGGTGTTATAACCTCAACTGGTATGTGTGAGATATGATTAGGTTTGATCCTTTGGTGTTATAACCTCAACTGGTATGTGTGAGATATGATTAGGTTTGATCCTTTGGTGTTATAACTGGTATGTGTGAGATATCAACTGGTACTGGTATGTGTGAGATATGATTAGGTTTGATCCTTTGGTGTTATAACCTCAACTGGTATGTGTGAGATATGATTAGGTTTGATCCTTTGGTGTTATAACCTCAACTGGTGGTATGTGTGTGAGATATGATTAGGTTTGATCCTTTGGTGTTATAACCTCAACTGGTATGTGTGAGATATGATTAGGTTTGATCCTTTGGTGTTATAACCTCAACTGGTATGTGTGAGATATGATTAGGTTTGATCCTTTGGTGTTATAACCTCAACTGGTGTGTGTGAGATATGATTAGGTTTGATCCTTTGGTGTTATAACCTCAACTGGTATGTGTGAGATATGATTAGGTTTGATCCTTTGGTGTTATAACCTCAACTGGTATGTGTGAGATATGATTAGGTTTGATCCTTTGGTGTTATAACCTCAACTGGTATGTGTGAGATATGATTAGGTTTGATCCTTTGGTGTTATAACCTCAACTGGTATGTGTGAGATATGATTAGGTTTGATCCTTTGGTGTTATAACCTCAACTGGTATGTGTGAGATATGATTAGGTTTGATCCTTTGGTGTTATAACCTCAACTGGTATGTGTGAGATATGATTAGGTTTGATCCTTTGGTGTTATAACATCAACTGGTATGTGTGAGATATGATTAGGTTTGATCCTTTGGTGTTATAACCTCAACTGGTATGTGTGAGATATGATTAGGTTTGATCCTTTGGTGTTATAACCTCAACTGGTATGTGTGAGATATGATTAGGTTTGATCCTTTGGTGTTATAACCTCAACTGGTATGTGTGAGATATGATTAGGTTTGATCCTTTGGTGTTATAACCTCAACTGGTATGTGTGAGATATGATTAGGTTTGATCCTTTGGTGTTATAACCTCAACTGGTATGTGTGAGATATGATTAGGTTTGATCCTTTGGTGTTATAACCTCAACTGGTGTGTGTGAGATATGATTAGGTTTGATCCTTTGGTGTTATAACCTCAACTGGTATGTGTGAGATATGATTAGGTTTGATCCTTTGGTGTTATAACCTCAACTGGTATGTGTGAGATATGATTAGGTTTGATCCTTTGGTGTTATAACCTCAACTGGTATGTGTGAGATATGATTAGGTTTGATCCTTTGGTGTTATAACCTCAACTGGTATGTGTGAGATATGATTAGGTTTGATCCTTTGGTGTTATAACCTCAACTGGTATGTGTGAGATATGATTAGGTTTGATCCTTTGGTGTTATAACCTCAACTGGTGTGTGTGAGATATGATTAGGTTTGATCCTTTGGTGTTATAACCTCAACTGGTATGTGTGAGATATGATTAGGTTTGATCCTTTGGTGTTATAACCTCAACTGGTATGTGTGAGATATGATTAGGTTTGATCCTTTGGTGTTATAACCTCAACTGGTATGTGTGAGATATGATTAGGTTTGATCCTTTGGTGTTATAACCTCAACTGGTATGTGTGAGATATGATTAGGTTTGATCCTTTGGTGTTATAACCTCAACTGGTATGTGTGAGATATGATTAGGTTTGATCCTTTGGTGTTATAACCTCAACTGGTATGTGTGAGATATGATTAGGTTTGATCCTTTGGTGTTATAACCTCAACTGGTATGTGTGAGATATGATTAGGTTTGATCCTTTGGTGTTATAACCTCAACTGGTATGTGTGAGATATGATTAGGTTTGATCCTTTGGTGTTATAACCTCAACTGGTATGTGTGAGATATGATTAGGTTTGATCCTTTGGTGTTATAACCTCAACTGGTATGTGTGAGATATGATTAGGTTTGATCCTTTGGTGTTATAACCTCAACTGGTATGTGTGAGATATGATTAGGTTTGATCCTTTGGTGTTATAACCTCAACTGGTATGTGTGAGATATGATTAGGTTTGATCCTTTGGTGTTATAACCTCAACTGGTATGTGTGAGATATGATTAGGTTTGATCCTTTGGTGTTATAACCTCAACTGGTATGTGTGAGATATGATTAGGTTTGATCCTTTGGTGTTATAACCTCAACTGGTATGATCCTTTGGTGTGAGATATGATTAGGTTTGATCCTTTGGTGTTATAACCTCAACTGGTATGTGTGAGATATGATTAGGTTTGATCCTTTGGTGTTATAACCTCAACTGGTATGTGTGAGATATGATTAGGTTTGATCCTTTGGTGTTATAACCTCAACTGGTATGTGTGAGATATGATTAGGTTTGATCCTTTGGTGTTATAACCTCAACTGGTATGTGTGAGATATGATTAGGTTTGATCCTTTGGTGTTATAACATCAACTGGTATGTGTGAGATATGATTAGGTTTGATCCTTTGGTGTTATAACCTCAACTGGTATGTGTGAGATATGATTAGGTTTGATCCTTTGGTGTTATAACCTCAACTGGTATGTGTGAGATATGATTAGGTTTGATCCTTTGGTGTTATAACCTCAACTGGTATGTGTGAGATATGATTAGGTTTGATCCTTTGGTGTTATAACCTCAACTGGTATGTGTGAGATATGATTAGGTTTGATCCTTTGGTGTTATAACCTCAACTGGTATGTGTGAGATATGATTAGGTTTGATCCTTTGGTGTTATAACCTCAACTGGTATGTGTGAGATATGATTAGGTTTGATCCTTTGGTGTTATAACCTCAACTGGTGTGTGTGAGATATGATTAGGTTTGATCCTTTGGTGTTATAACCTCAACTGGTATGTGTGAGATATGATTAGGTTTGATCCTTTGGTGTTATAACCTCAACTGGTATGTGTGAGATATGATTAGGTTTGATCCTTTGGTGTTATAACCTCAACTGGTATGTGTGAGATATGATTAGGTTTGATCCTTTGGTGTTATAACCTCAACTGGTATGTGTGAGATATGATTAGGTTTGATCCTTTGGTGTTATAACCTCAACTGGTATGTGTGAGATATGATTAGGTTTGATCCTTTGGTGTTATAACCTCAACTGGTATGTGTGAGATATGATTAGGTTTGATCCTTTGGTGTTATAACCTCAACTGGTATGTGTGAGATATGATTAGGTTTGATCCTTTGGTGTTATAACATCAACTGGTATGTGTGAGATATGATTAGGTTTGATCCTTTGGTGTTATAACCTCAACTGGTATGTGTGAGATATGATTAGGTTTGATCCTTTGGTGTTATAACCTCAACTGGTATGTGTGAGATATGATTAGGTTTGATCCTTTGGTGTTATAACCTCAACTGGTGTGTGTGAGATATGATTAGGTTTGATCCTTTGGTGTTATAACCTCAACTGGTGTGTGTGAGATATGATTAGGTTTGATCCTTTGGTGTTATAACCTCAACTGGTATGTGTGAGATATGATTAGGTTTGATCCTTTGGTGTTATAACCTCAACTGGTATGTGTGAGATATGATTAGGTTTGATCCTTTGGTGTTATAACCTCAACTGGTATGTGTGAGATATGATTAGGTTTGATCCTTTGGTGTTATAACCTCAACTGGTATGTGTGAGATATGATTAGGTTTGATCCTTTGGTGTTATAACCTCAACTGGTATGTGTGAGATATGATTAGGTTTGATCCTTTGGTGTTATAACCTCAACTGGTATGATTGTGAGTTATAATATGGATTAGGTTTGATCCTTTGGTGTTATAACCTCAACTGGTATGTGTGAGATATGATTAGGTTTGATCCTTTGGTGTTATAACCTCAACTGGTATGTGTGAGATATGATTAGGTTTGATCCTTTGGTGTTATAACCTCAACTGGTATGTGTGAGATATGATTAGGTTTGATCCTTTGGTGTTATAACCTCAACTGGTATGTGTGAGATATGATTAGGTTTGATCCTTTGGTGTTATAACCTCAACTGGTATGTGTGAGATATGATTAGGTTTGATCCTTTGGTGTTATAACCTCAACTGGTATGTGTGAGATATGATTAGGTTTGATCCTTTGGTGTTATAACCTCAACTGGTATGTGTGTGAGATATGATTAGGTTTGATCCTTTGGTGTTATAACCTCAACTGGTATGTGTGAGATATGATTAGGTTTGATCCTTTGGTGTTATAACCTCAACTGGTATGTGTGAGATATGATTAGGTTTGATCCTTTGGTGTTATAACCTCAACTGGTATGTGTGAGATATGATTAGGTTTGATCCTTTGGTGTTATAACCTCAACTGGTATGTGTGAGATATGATTAGGTTTGATCCTTTGGTGTTATAACCTCAACTGGTATGTGTGAGATATGATTAGGTTTGATCCTTTGGTGTTATAACCTCAACTGGTATGTGTGAGATATGATTAGGTTTGATCCTTTGGTGTTATAACCATCAACTGGTATGTGTGAGATATGATTAGGTTTGATCCTTTGGTGTTATAACCTCAACTGGTATGTGTGAGATATGATTAGGTTTGATCCTTTGGTGTTATAACCTCAACTGGTATGTGTGAGATATGATTAGGTTTGATCCTTTGGTGTTATAACCTCAACTGGTATGTGTGAGATATGATTAGGTTTGATCCTTTGGTGTTATAACCTCAACTGGTATGTGTGAGATATGATTAGGTTTGATCCTTTGGTGTTATAACCTCAACTGGTGTGTGTGAGATATGATTAGGTTTGATCCTTTGGTGTTATAACCTCAACTGGTATGTGTGAGATATGATTAGGTTTGATCCTTTGGTGTTATAACCTCAACTGGTATGTGTGAGATATGATTAGGTTTGATCCTTTGGTGTTATAACCTCAACTGGTATGTGTGAGATATGATTAGGTTTGATCCTTTGGTGTTATAACCTCAACTGGTATGTGTGAGATATGATTAGGTTTGATCCTTTGGTGTTATAACCTCAACTGGTATGTGTGAGATATGATTAGGTTTGATCCTTTGGTGTTATAACCTCAACTGGTATGTGTGAGATATGATTAGGTTTGATCCTTTGGTGTTATAACCTCAACTGGTATGTGTGAGATATGATTAGGTTTGATCCTTTGGTGTTATAACCTCAACTGGTATGTGTGAGATATGATTAGGTTTGATCCTTTGGTGTTATAACCTCAACTGGTATGTGTGAGATATGATTAGGTTTGATCCTTTGGTGTTATAACCTCAACTGGTATGTGTGAGATATGATTAGGTTTGATCCTTTGGTGTTATAACCTCAACTGGTATGTGTGAGATATGATTAGGTTTGATCCTTTGGTGTTATAACCTCAACTGGTATGTGTGAGATATGATTAGGTTTGATCCTTTGGTGTTATAACCTCAACTGGTATGTGTGAGATATGATTAGGTTTGATCCTTTGGTGTTATAACCTCAACTGGTATGTGTGAGATATGATTAGGTTTGATCCTTTGGTGTTATAACCTCAACTGGTATGTGTGAGATATGATTAGGTTTGATCCTTTGGTGTTATAACCTCAACTGGTATGTGTGAGATATGATTAGGTTTGATCCTTTGGTGTTATAACCTCAACTGGTATGTGTGAGATATGATTAGGTTTGATCCTTTGGTGTTATAACCTCAACTGGTATGTGTGAGATATGATTAGGTTTGATCCTTTGGTGTTATAACCTCAACTGGTATGTGTGAGATATGATTAGGTTTGATCCTTTGGTGTTATAACCTCAACTGGTATGTGTGAGATATGATTAGGTTTGATCCTTTGGTGTTATAACCTCAACTGGTATGTGTGAGATATGATTAGGTTTGATCCTTTGGTGTTATAACCTCAACTGGTATGTGTGAGATATGATTAGGTTTGATCCTTTGGTGTTATAACTGGTGTGTGTGAGATATGATCAACTGGTATGGTGTGTGAGATATGATTAGGTTTGATCCTTTGGTGTTATAACCTCAACTGGTATGTGTGAGATATGATTAGGTTTGATCCTTTGGTGTTATAACCTCAACTGGTATGTGTGAGATATGATTAGGTTTGATCCTTTGGTGTTATAACCTCAACTGGTATGTGTGAGATATGATTAGGTTTGATCCTTTGGTGTTATAACCTCAACTGGTATGTGTGAGATATGATTAGGTTTGATCCTTTGGTGTTATAACCTCAACTGGTGTGTGTGAGATATGATTAGGTTTGATCCTTTGGTGTTATAACCTCAACTGGTATGTGTGAGATATGATTAGGTTTGATCCTTTGGTGTTATAACCTCAACTGGTATGTGTGAGATATGATTAGGTTTGATCCTTTGGTGTTATAACCTCAACTGGTATGTGTGAGATATGATTAGGTTTGATCCTTTGGTGTTATAACCTCAACTGGTATGTGTGAGATATGATTAGGTTTGATCCTTTGGTGTTATAACCTCAACTGGTATGTGTGAGATATGATTAGGTTTGATCCTTTGGTGTTATAACCTCAACTGGTATGTGTGAGATATGATTAGGTTTGATCCTTTGGTGTTATAACCTCAACTGGTATGTGTGAGATATGATTAGGTTTGATCCTTTGGTGTTATAACCTCAACTGGTATGTGTGAGATATGATTAGGTTTGATCCTTTGGTGTTATAACCTCAACTGGTATGTGTGAGATATGATTAGGTTTGATCCTTTGGTGTTATAACCTCAACTGGTATGTGTGAGATATGATTAGGTTTGATCCTTTGGTGTTATAACCTCAACTGGTATGTGTGAGATATGATTAGGTTTGATCCTTTGGTGTTATAACCTCAACTGGTATGTGTGAGATATGATTAGGTTTGATCCTTTGGTGTTATAACCTCAACTGGTATGTGTGAGATATGATTAGGTTTGATCCTTTGGTGTTATAACCTCAACTGGTATGTGTGAGATATGATTAGGTTTGATCCTTTGGTGTTATAACCTCAACTGGTATGTGTGTGAGATATGATTAGGTTTGATCCTTTGGTGTTATAACCTCAACTGGTATGTGTGAGATATGATTAGGTTTGATCCTTTGGTGTTATAACCTCAACTGGTATGTGTGAGATATGATTAGGTTTGATCCTTTGGTGTTATAACCTCAACTGGTATGTGTGAGATATGATTAGGTTTGATCCTTTGGTGTTATAACCTCAACTGGTATGTGTGAGATATGATTAGGTTTGATCCTTTGGTGTTATAACCTCAACTGGTATGTGTGAGATATGATTAGGTTTGATCCTTTGGTGTTATAACCTCAACTGGTATGTGTGAGATATGATTAGGTTTGATCCTTTGGTGTTATAACCTCAACTGGTATGTGTGAGATATGATTAGGTTTGATCCTTTGGTGTTATAACCTCAACTGGTATGTGTGAGATATGATTAGGTTTGATCCTTTGGTGTTATAACCTCAACTGGTATGTGTGAGATATGATTAGGTTTGATCCTTTGGTGTTATAACCTCAACTGGTATGTGTGAGATATGATTAGGTTTGATCCTTTGGTGTTATAACCTCAACTGGTATGTGTGAGATATGATTAGGTTTGATCCTTTGGTGTTATAACCTCAACTGGTATGTGTGAGATATGATTAGGTTTGATCCTTTGGTGTTATAACCTCAACTGGTATGTGTGAGATATGATTAGGTTTGATCCTTTGGTGTTATAACCTCAACTGGTATGTGTGAGATATGATTAGGTTTGATCCTTTGGTGTTATAACCTCAACTGGTATGTGTGAGATATGATTAGGTTTGATCCTTTGGTGTTATAACCTCAACTGGTATGTGTGAGATATGATTAGGTTTGATCCTTTGGTGTTATAACCTCAACTGGTATGTGTGAGATATGATTAGGTTTGATCCTTTGGTGTTATAACCTCAACTGGTATGTGTGAGATATGATTAGGTTTGATCCTTTGGTGTTATAACCTCAACTGGTATGTGTGAGATATGATTAGGTTTGATCCTTTGGTGTTATAACCTCAACTGGTATGTGTGAGATATGATTAGGTTTGATCCTTTGGTGTTATAACCTCAACTGGTATGTGTGAGATATGATTAGGTTTGATCCTTTGGTGTTATAACCTCAACTGGTATGTGTGAGATATGATTAGGTTTGATCCTTTGGTGTTATAACCTCAACTGGTATGTGTGAGATATGATTAGGTTTGATCCTTTGGTGTTATAACCTCAACTGGTATGTGTGAGATATGATTAGGTTTGATCCTTTGGTGTTATAACCTCAACTGGTATGTGTGAGATATGATTAGGTTTGATCCTTTGGTGTTATAACCTCAACTGGTATGTGTGAGATATGATTAGGTTTGATCCTTTGGTGTTATAACCTCAACTGGTATGTGTGAGATATGATTAGGTTTGATCCTTTGGTGTTATAACCTCAACTGGTATGTGTGAGATATGATTAGGTTTGATCCTTTGGTGTTATAACCTCAACTGGTGTGTGTGAGATATGATTAGGTTTGATCCTTTGGTGTTATAACCTCAACTGGTATGTGTGAGATATGATTAGGTTTGATCCTTTGGTGTTATAACCTCAACTGGTATGTGTGAGATATGATTAGGTTTGATCCTTTGGTGTTATAACCTCAACTGGTCAACTGGTGTGTGTGAGATATGATTAGGTTTGATCCTTTGGTGTTATAACCTCAACTGGTATGTGTGAGATATGATTAGGTTTGATCCTTTGGTGTTATAACCTCAACTGGTATGTGTGAGATATGATTAGGTTTGATCCTTTGGTGTTATAACCTCAACTGGTATGTGTGAGATATGATTAGGTTTGATCCTTTGGTGTTATAACCTCAACTGGTATGTGTGAGATATGATTAGGTTTGATCCTTTGGTGTTATAACCTCAACTGGTATGTGTGAGATATGATTAGGTTTGATCCTTTGGTGTTATAACCTCAACTGGTATGTGTGAGATATGATTAGGTTTGATCCTTTGGTGTTATAACCTCAACTGGTATGTGTGAGATATGATTAGGTTTGATCCTTTGGTGTTATAACCTCAACTGGTATGTGTGAGATATGATTAGGTTTGATCCTTTGGTGTTATAACCTCAACTGGTATGTGTGAGATATGATTAGGTTTGATCCTTTGGTGTTATAACCTCAACTGGTATGTGTGAGATATGATTAGGTTTGATCCTTTGGTGTTATAACCTCAACTGGTATGTGTGAGATATGATTAGGTTTGATCCTTTGGTGTTATAACCTCAACTGGTATGTGTGAGATATGATTAGGTTTGATCCTTTGGTGTTATAACCTCAACTGGTATGTGTGAGATATGATTAGGTTTGATCCTTTGGTGTTATAACCTCAACTGGTATGTGTGAGATATGATTAGGTTTGATCCTTTGGTGTTATAACCTCAACTGGTATGTGTGAGATATGATTAGGTTTGATCCTTTGGTGTTATAACCTCAACTGGTATGTGTGAGATATGATTAGGTTTGATCCTTTGGTGTTATAACCTCAACTGGTATGTGTGAGATATGATTAGGTTTGATCCTTTGGTGTTATAACCTCAACTGGTATGTGTGAGATATGATTAGGTTTGATCCTTTGGTGTTATAACCTCAACTGGTGTTATAACCTCAACTATGTGTGAGATATGATTAGGTTTGATCCTTTGGTGTTATAACCTCAACTGGGTGTGTGAGATATGATTAGGTTTGATCCTTTGGTGTTATAACCTCAACTGGTATGTGTGAGATATGATTAGGTTTGATCCTTTGGTGTTATAACCTCAACTGGTATGTGTGAGATATGATTAGGTTTGATCCTTTGGTGTTATAACCTCAACTGGTATGTGTGAGATATGATTAGGTTTGATCCTTTGGTGTTATAACCTCAACTGGTATGTGTGAGATATGATTAGGTTTGATCCTTTGGTGTTATAACCTCAACTGGTGATTAGGTTTGTGTGAGATATGATTAGGTTTGATCCTTTGGTGTTATAACCTCAACTGGTATGTGTGAGATATGATTAGGTTTGATCCTTTGGTGTTATAACCTCAACTGGTGTGTGTGAGATATGATTAGGTTTGATCCTTTGGTGTTATAACCTCAACTGGTATGTGTGAGATATGATTAGGTTTGATCCTTTGGTGTTATAACCTCAACTGGTATGTGTGAGATATGATTAGGTTTGATCCTTTGGTGTTATAACCTCAACTGGTATGTGTGAGATATGATTAGGTTTGATCCTTTGGTGTTATAACCTCAACTGGTATGTGTGTGAGATATGATTAGGTTTGATCCTTTGGTGTTATAACCTCAACTGGTATGTGTGAGATATGATTAGGTTTGATCCTTTGGTGTTATAACCTCAACTGGTATGTGTGAGATATGATTAGGTTTGATCCTTTGGTGTTATAACCTCAACTGGTATGTGTGAGATATGATTAGGTTTGATCCTTTGGTGTTATAACCTCAACTGGTATGTGTGAGATATGATTAGGTTTGATCCTTTGGTGTTATAACCTCAACTGGTATGTGTGAGATATGATTAGGTTTGATCCTTTGGTGTTATAACCTCAACTGGTATGTGTGTGAGATATGATTAGGTTTGATCCTTTGGTGTTATAACCTCAACTGGTATGTGTGAGATATGATTAGGTTTGATCCTTTGGTGTTATAACCTCAACTGGTGTGTGTGAGATATGATTAGGTTTGATCCTTTGGTGTTATAACCTCAACTGGTATGTGTGAGATATGATTAGGTTTGATCCTTTGGTGTTATAACCTCAACTGGTATGTGTGAGATATGATTAGGTTTGATCCTTTGGTGTTATAACCTCAACTGGTATGTGTGAGATATGATTAGGTTTGATCCTTTGGTGTTATAACCTCAACTGGTATGTGTGAGATATGATTAGGTTTGATCCTTTGGTGTTATAACCTCAACTGGTATGTGTGAGATATGATTAGGTTTGATCCTTTGGTGTTATAACCTCAACTGGTATGTGTGAGATATGATTAGGTTTGATCCTTTGGTGTTATAACCTCAACTGGTATGTGTGAGATATGATTAGGTTTGATCCTTTGGTGTTATAACCTCAACTGGTATGTGTGAGATATGATTAGGTTTGATCCTTTGGTGTTATAACCTCAACTGGTATGTGTGAGATATGATTAGGTTTGTTTGTTATAACCTCAACTTTGTGTGAGATATGATTAGGTTTGATCCTTTGGTGTTATAACTCAACTGGTGTGTGTGAGATATGATTAGGTTTGATCCTTTGGTGTTATAACCTCAACTGGTATGTGTGAGATATGATTAGGTTTGATCCTTTGGTGTTATAACCTCAACTGGTATGTGTGAGATATGATTAGGTTTGATCCTTTGGTGTTATAACCTCAACTGGTATGTGTGAGATATGATTAGGTTTGATCCTTTGGTGTTATAACCTCAACTGGTATGTGTGAGATATGATTAGGTTTGATCCTTTGGTGTTATAACCTCAACTGGTATGTGTGAGATATGATTAGGTTTGATCCTTTGGTGTTATAACCTCAACTGGTATGTGTGAGATATGATTAGGTTTGATCCTTTGGTGTTATAACCTCAACTGGTATGTGTGAGATATGATTAGGTTTGATCCTTTGGTGTTATAACCTCAACTGGTGTGTGTGAGATATGATTAGGTTTGATCCTTTGGTGTTATAACCTCAACTGGTATGTGTGAGATATGATTAGGTTTGATCCTTTGGTGTTATAACCTCAACTGGTATGTGTGAGATATGATTAGGTTTGATCCTTTGGTGTTATAACCTCAACTGGTATGTGTGAGATATGATTAGGTTTGATCCTTTGGTGTTATAACCTCAACTGGTATGTGTGAGATATGATTAGGTTTGATCCTTTGGTGTTATAACCTCAACTGGTGTGTGTGAGATATGATTAGGTTTGATCCTTTGGTGTTATAACCTCAACTGGTATGTGTGAGATATGATTAGGTTTGATCCTTTGGTGTTATAACCTCAACTGGTATGTGTGAGATATGATTAGGTTTGATCCTTTGGTGTTATAACCTCAACTGGTATGTGTGAGATATGATTAGGTTTGATCCTTTGGTGTTATAACCTCAACTGGTATGTGTGAGATATGATTAGGTTTGATCCTTTGGTGTTATAACCTCAACTGGTATGTGTGAGATATGATTAGGTTTGATCCTTTGGTGTTATAACCTCAACTGGTATGTGTGAGATATGATTAGGTTTGATCCTTTGGTGTTATAACCTCAACTGGTATGTGTGAGATATGATTAGGTTTGATCCTTTGGTGTTATAACCTCAACTGGTATGTGTGAGATATGATTAGGTTTGATCCTTTGGTGTTATAACCTCAACTGGTATGTGTGAGATATGATTAGGTTTGATCCTTTGGTGTTATAACCTCAACTGGTATGTGTGAGATATGATTAGGTTTGATCCTTTGGTGATCAACTGGTATGTGTGAGATATGATTAGGTTTGATCCTTTGGTGTTATAACCTCAACTGGTATGTGTGAGATATGATTAGGTTTGATCCTTTGGTGTTATAACCTCAACTGGTATGTGTGTGAGATATGATTAGGTTTGATCCTTTGGTGTTATAACCTCAACTGGTATGTGTGAGATATGATTAGGTTTGATCCTTTGGTGTTATAACCTCAACTGGTATGTGTGAGATATGATTAGGTTTGATCCTTTGGTGTTATAACCTCAACTGGTATGTGTGAGATATGATTAGGTTTGATCCTTTGGTGTTATAACCTCAACTGGTATGTGTGAGATATGATTAGGTTTGATCCTTTGGTGTTATAACCTCAACTGGTATGTGTGAGATATGATTAGGTTTGATCCTTTGGTGTTATAACCTCAACTGGTATGTGTGAGATATGATTAGGTTTGATCCTTTGGTGTTATAACCTCAACTGGTATGTGTGAGATATGATTAGGTTTGATCCTTTGGTGTTATAACCTCAACTGGTATGTGTGAGATATGATTAGGTTTGATCCTTTGGTGTTATAACCTCAACTGGTATGTGTGAGATATGATTAGGTTTGATCCTTTGGTGTTATAACCTCAACTGGTATGTGTGAGATATGATTAGGTTTGATCCTTTGGTGTTATAACCTCAACTGGTATGTGTGAGATATGATTAGGTTTGATCCTTTGGTGTTATAACCTCAACTGGTATGTGTGAGATATGATTAGGTTTGATCCTTTGGTGTTATAACCTCAACTGGTATGTGTGAGATATGATTAGGTTTGATCCTTTGGTGTTATAACCTCAACTGGTATGTGTGAGATATGATTAGGTTTGATCCTTTGGTGTTATAACCTCAACTGGTATGTGTGAGATATGATTAGGTTTGATCCTTTGGTGTTATAACCTCAACTGGTATGTGTGAGATATGATTAGGTTTGATCCTTTGGTGTTATAACCTCAACTGGTATGTGTGAGATATGATTAGGTTTGATCCTTTGGTGTTATAACCTCAACTGGTATGTGTGAGATATGATTAGGTTTGATCCTTTGGTGTTATAACCTCAACTGGTATGTGTGAGATATGATTAGGTTTGATCCTTTGGTGTTATAACCTCAACTGGTATGTGTGAGATATGATTAGGTTTGATCCTTTGGTGTTATAACCTCAACTGGTATGTGTGAGATATGATTAGGTTTGATCCTTTGGTGTTATAACCTCAACTGGTATGTGTGAGATATGATTAGGTTTGATCCTTTGGTGTTATTCAACTGGTTTGATATGATTAGGTTTGATCCTTTGGTGTTATAACCTCAACTGGTATGTGTGAGATATGATTAGGTTTGATCCTTTGGTGTTATAACCTCAACTGGTATGTGTGAGATATGATTAGGTTTGATCCTTTGGTGTTATAACCTCAACTGGTATGTGTGAGATATGATTAGGTTTGATCCTTTGGTGTTATAACCTCAACTGGTATGTGTGAGATATGATTAGGTTTGATCCTTTGGTGTTATAACCTCAACTGGTATGTGTGAGATATGATTAGGTTTGATCCTTTGGTGTTATAACCTCAACTGGTGTGTGTGAGATATGATTAGGTTTGATCCTTTGGTGTTATAACCTCAACTGGTGTGTGTGAGATATGATTAGGTTTGATCCTTTGGTGTTATAACCTCAACTGGTATGTGTGAGATATGATTAGGTTTGATCCTTTGGTGTTATAACCTCAACTGGTATGTGTGAGATATGATTAGGTTTGATCCTTTGGTGTTATAACCTCAACTGGTATGTGTGAGATATGATTAGGTTTGATCCTTTGGTGTTATAACCTCAACTGGTATGTGTGAGATATGATTAGGTTTGATCCTTTGGTGTTATAACCTCAACTGGTATGTGTGAGATATGATTAGGTTTGATCCTTTGGTGTTATAACCTCAACTGGTATGTGTGAGATATGATTAGGTTTGATCCTTTGGTGTTATAACCTCAACTGGTATGTGTGAGATATGATTAGGTTTGATCCTTTGGTGTTATAACCTCAACTGGTGTGTGTGAGATATGATTAGGTTTGATCCTTTGGTGTTATAACCTCAACTGGTATGTGTGAGATATGATTAGGTTTGATCCTTTGGTGTTATAACCTCAACTGGTATGTGTGAGATATGATTAGGTTTGATCCTTTGGTGTTATAACCTCAACTGGTATGTGTGAGATATGATTAGGTTTGATCCTTTGGTGTTATAACCTCAACTGGTATGTGTGAGATATGATTAGGTTTGATCCTTTGGTGTTATAACCTCAACTGGTATGTGTGAGATATGATTAGGTTTGATCCTTTGGTGTTATAACCTCAACTGGTATGTGTGAGATATGATTAGGTTTGATCCTTTGGTGTTATAACCTCAACTGGTGTGTGTGAGATATGATTAGGTTTGATCCTTTGGTGTTATAACCTCAACTGGTATGTGTGAGATATGATTAGGTTTGATCCTTTGGTGTTATAACCTCAACTGGTATGTGTGAGATATGATTAGGTTTGATCCTTTGGTGTTATAACCTCAACTGGTATGTGTGAGATATGATTAGGTTTGATCCTTTGGTGTTATAACCTCAACTGGTATGTGTGAGATATGATTAGGTTTGATCCTTTGGTGTTATAACCTCAACTGGTATGTGTGAGATATGATTAGGTTTGATCCTTTGGTGTTATAACCTCAACTGGTATGTGTGAGATATGATTAGGTTTGATCCTTTGGTGTTATAACCTCAACTGGTATGTGTGAGATATGATTAGGTTTGATCCTTTGGTGTTATAACCTCAACTGGTATGTGTGAGATATGATTAGGTTTGATCCTTTGGTGTTATAACCTCAACTGGTATGTGTGAGATATGATTAGGTTTGATCCTTTGGTGTTATAACCTCAACTGGTATGTGTGAGATATGATTAGGTTTGATCCTTTGGTGTTATAACCTCAACTGGTATGTGTGAGATATGATTAGGTTTGATCCTTTGGTGTTATAACCTCAACTGGTATGTGTGAGATATGATTAGGTTTGATCCTTTGGTGTTATAACCTCAACTGGTATGTGTGAGATATGATTAGGTTTGATCCTTTGGTGTTATAACCTCAACTGGTATGTGTGAGATATGATTAGGTTTGATCCTTTGGTGTTATAACCTCAACTGGTATGTGTGAGATATGATTAGGTTTGATCCTTTGGTGTTATAACCTCAACTGGTATGTGTGAGATATGATTAGGTTTGATCCTTTGGTGTTATAACCTCAACTGGTATGTGTGAGATATGATTAGGTTTGATCCTTTGGTGTTATAACCTCAACTGGTATGTGTGAGATATGATTAGGTTTGATCCTTTGGTGTTATAACCTCAACTGGTATGTGTGAGATATGATTAGGTTTGATCCTTTGGTGTTATAACCTCAACTGGTATGTGTGAGATATGATTAGGTTTGATCCTTTGGTGTTATAACCTCAACTGGTATGTGTGAGATATGATTAGGTTTGATCCTTTGGTGTTATAACCTCAACTGGTATGTGTGAGATATGATTAGGTTTGATCCTTTGGTGTTATAACCTCAACTGGTATGTGTGAGATATGATTAGGTTTGATCCTTTGGTGTTATAACCTCAACTGGTATGTGTGAGATATGATTAGGTTTGATCCTTTGGTGTTATAACCTCAACTGGTATGTGTGAGATATGATTAGGTTTGATCCTTTGGTGTTATAACCTCAACTGGTATGTGTGAGATATGATTAGGTTTGATCCTTTGGTGTTATAACCTCAACTCAACTGTGTGTGAGATATGATTAGGTTTGATCCTTTGGTGTTATAACCTCAACTGGTATGTGTGAGATATGATTAGGTTTGATCCTTTGGTGTTATAACCTCAACTGGTATGTGTGAGATATGATTAGGTTTGATCCTTTGGTGTTATAACCTCAACTGGTATGTGTGAGATATGATTAGGTTTGATCCTTTGGTGTTATAACCTCAACTGGTGTGTGTGAGATATGATTAGGTTTGATCCTTTGGTGTTATAACCTCAACTGGTATGTGTGAGATATGATTAGGTTTGATCCTTTGGTGTTATAACCTCAACTGGTGTGTGTGAGATATGATTAGGTTTGATCCTTTGGTGTTATAACCTCAACTGGTATGTGTGAGATATGATTAGGTTTGATCCTTTGGTGTTATAACCTCAACTGGTATGTGTGAGATATGATTAGGTTTGATCCTTTGGTGTTATAACCTCAACTGGTATGTGTGAGATATGATTAGGTTTGATCCTTTGGTGTTATAACCTCAACTGGTATGTGTGAGATATGATTAGGTTTGATCCTTTGGTGTTATAACCTCAACTGGTGTGTGTGAGATATGATTAGGTTTGATCCTTTGGTGTTATAATCAACTGGTTGGTGTTATAAGGTTTCATCCTTTGGTGTCAACTGGTATGTGTGAGATATGATTAGGTTTGATCCTTTGGTGTTATAACCTCAACTGGTGTGTGTGAGATATGATTAGGTTTGATCCTTTGGTGTTATAACCTCAACTGGTATGTGTGAGATATGATTAGGTTTGATCCTTTGGTGTTATAACCTCAACTGGTATGTGTGAGATATGATTAGGTTTGATCCTTTGGTGTTATAACCTCAACTGGTATGTGTGAGATATGATTAGGTTTGATCCTTTGGTGTTATAACCTCAACTGGTATGTGTGAGATATGATTAGGTTTGATCCTTTGGTGTTATAACCTCAACTGGTATGTGTGAGATATGATTAGGTTTGATCCTTTGGTGTTATAACCTCAACTGGTATGTGTGAGATATGATTAGGTTTGATCCTTTGGTGTTATAACCTCAACTGGTATGTGTGAGATATGATTAGGTTTGATCCTTTGGTGTTATAACCTCAACTGGTATGTGTGAGATATGATTAGGTTTGATCCTTTGGTGTTATAACCTCAACTGGTATGTGTGAGATATGATTAGGTTTGATCCTTTGGTGTTATAACCTCAACTGGTATGTGTGAGATATGATTAGGTTTGATCCTTTGGTGTTATAACCTCAACTGGTATGTGTGAGATATGATTAGGTTTGATCCTTTGGTGTTATAACCTCAACTGGTATGTGTGAGATATGATTAGGTTTGATCCTTTGGTGTTATAACCTCAACTGGTATGTGTGAGATATGATTAGGTTTGATCCTTTGGTGTTATAACCTCAACTGGTATGTGTGAGATATGATTAGGTTTGATCCTTTGGTGTTATAACCTCAACTGGTATGTGTGAGATATGATTAGGTTTGATCCTTTGGTGTTATAACCTCAACTGGTATGTGTGAGATATGATTAGGTTTGATCCTTTGGTGTTATAACCTCAACTGGTATGTGTGAGATATGATTAGGTTTGATCCTTTGGTGTTATAACCTCAACTGGGTGTGTGAGATATGATTAGGTTTGATCCTTTGGTGTTATAACCTCAACTGGTATGTGTGAGATATGATTAGGTTTGATCCTTTGGTGTTATAACCTCAACTGGTATGTGTGAGATATGATTAGGTTTGATCCTTTGGTGTTATAACCTCAACTGGTGTGTGTGAGATATGATTAGGTTTGTTTGATCAACTGGTGTGTGTGAGATATGATTAGGTTTGATGGTGTTATAACCTCAACTGGTATGTGTGAGATATGATTAGGTTTGATCCTTTGGTGTTATAACCTCAACTGGTGTGTGTGAGATATGATTAGGTTTGATCCTTTGGTGTTATAACCTCAACTGGTATGTGTGAGATATGATTAGGTTTGATCCTTTGGTGTTATAACCTCAACTGGTATGTGTGAGATATGATTAGGTTTGATCCTTTGGTGTTATAACCTCAACTGGTATGTGTGAGATATGATTAGGTTTGATCCTTTGGTGTTATAACCTCAACTGGTATGTGTGAGATATGATTAGGTTTGATCCTTTGGTGTTATAACCTCAACTGGTATGTGTGAGATATGATTAGGTTTGATCCTTTGGTGTTATAACCTCAACTGGTATGTGTGAGATATGATTAGGTTTGATCCTTTGGTGTTATAACCTCAACTGGTATGTGTGAGATATGATTAGGTTTGTTTGATCCTTTGGTGTTATAACCTCAACTGGTATGTGTGAGATATGATTAGGTTTGATCCTTTGGTGTTATAACCTCAACTGGTATGTGTGAGATATGATTAGGTTTGATCCTTTGGTGTTATAACCTCAACTGGTATGTGTGAGATATGATTAGGTTTGATCCTTTGGTGTTATAACCTCAACTGGTATGTGTGAGATATGATTAGGTTTGATCCTTTGGTGTTATAACCTCAACTGGTATGTGTGAGATATGATTAGGTTTGATCCTTTGGTGTTATAACCTCAACTGGTATGTGTGAGATATGATTAGGTTTGATCCTTTGGTGTTATAACCTCAACTGGTATGTGTGAGATATGATTAGGTTTGATCCTTTGGTGTTATAACCTCAACTGGTATGTGTGAGATATGATTAGGTTTGATCCTTTGGTGTTATAACATCAACTGGTAGGTTTGTGTGAGATATGATTAGGTTTGATCCTTTGGTGTTATAACCTCAACTGGTATGTGTGAGATATGATTAGGTTTGATCCTTTGGTGTTATAACCTCAACTGGTATGTGTGAGATATGATTAGGTTTGATCCTTTGGTGTTATAACTCAACTGGTATGTGTGAGATATGATTAACTGGTGTCAACTGGTATGTGTGAGATATGATTAGGTTTGATCCTTTGGTGTTATAACCTCAACTGGTATGTGTGTGAGATATGATTAGGTTTGATCCTTTGGTGTTATAACCTCAACTGGTATGTGTGAGATATGATTAGGTTTGATCCTTTGGTGTTATAACCTCAACTGGTATGTGTGAGATATGATTAGGTTTGATCCTTTGGTGTTATAACCTCAACTGGTATGTGTGAGATATGATTAGGTTTGATCCTTTGGTGTTATAACCTCAACTGGTATGTGTGAGATATGATTAGGTTTGATCCTTTGGTGTTATAACCTCAACTGGTATGTGTGAGATATGATTAGGTTTGATCCTTTGGTGTTATAACCTCAACTGGTATGTGTGAGATATGATTAGGTTTGATCCTTTGGTGTTATAACCTCAACTGGTATGTGTGAGATATGATTAGGTTTGATCCTTTGGTGTTATAACCTCAACTGGTATGTGTGAGATATGATTAGGTTTGATCCTTTGGTGTTATAACCTCAACTGGTATGTGTGAGATATGATTAGGTTTGATCCTTTGGTGTTATAACCTCAACTGGTATGTGTGAGATATGATTAGGTTTGATCCTTTGGTGTTATAACCTCAACTGGTATGTGTGAGATATGATTAGGTTTGATCCTTTGGTGTTATAACATCAACTGGTATGTGTGAGATATGATTAGGTTTGATCCTTTGGTGTTATAACCTCAACTGGTATGTGTGAGATATGATTAGGTTTGATCCTTTGGTGTTATAACCTCAACTGGTGTGTGTGAGATATGATTAGGTTTGATCCTTTGGTGTTATAACCTCAACTGGTATGTGTGAGATATGATTAGGTTTGATCCTTTGGTGTTATAACATCAACTGGTATGTGTGAGATATGATTAGGTTTGATTTTGGTGTTATAACATCAACTGGTATGTGTGAGATATGATTAGGTTTGATCCTTTGGTGTTATAACCTCAACTGGTATGTGTGAGATATGATTAGGTTTGATCCTTTGGTGTTATAACCTCAACTGGTGTGTGTGAGATATGATTAGGTTTGATCCTTTGGTGTTATAACCTCAACTGGTATGTGTGAGATATGATTAGGTTTGATCCTTTGGTGTTATAACATCAACTGGTATGTGTGTGAGATATGATTAGGTTTGATCCTTTGGTGTGATAACCTCAACTGGTATGTGTGAGATATGATTAGGTTTGATCCTTTGGTGTTATAACCTCAACTGGTGTGTGTGAGATATGATTAGGTTTGATTCTTTGGTGTTAAAACCTCAACTGGTATGTGTGTGAGATATGATTAGGTTTGATCCTTTGGTGTTATAACATCAACTGGTATGTGTGAGATATGATTAGGTTTGATCCTTTGGTGTTATAACATCAACTGGTGTGTGTGAGATATGATTAGGTTTGATCCTTTGGAGTTATAACATCAACTGGTATGTGTGAGATATGATTAGGTTTGATCCTTTGGTGTTATAACCTCAACTGGTGTGTGTGAGATATGATTAGGTTTGATCCTTTGGTGTTATAACATCAACTGGTATGTGTGAGATATGATTAGGTTTGATCCTTTGGTGTTATAACATCAACTGGTGTGTGTGAGATATGATTAGGTTTGATCCTTTGGAGTTATAACATCAACTGGTATGTGTGAGATATGATTAGGTTTGATCCTTTGGTGTTATAACCTCAACTGGTGTGTGTGAGATATGATTAGGTTTGATCCTTTGGTGTTATAACCTCAACTGATATGTGTGTGAGATATGATTAGGTTTGATCCTTTGGTGTTATAACCTCAACTGATATGTGTGTGAGAGAATTAGGTTTGACACTTCGGTGTTATAACTTCAACGGTATTCGAACCCGCGACCCAAAGATTGCGCGTGTAGTGATCTAACTACCAAGTTACACATGTGAATAGTAGATGAAACATTAGAATGCTTTCATGATAATAAACACGTTAAACATGAGCTGTGCCACAGCCAACATTTCTACAAGACTTGAAAAACAAATGAACTTGTTAAATTAGAAGGAAAACTTGGAGTGAAATATATTTAACATGTTTTAATTCAGGATTCCTTCATCTTGTAAACGGTCCAGCGGGATATCTGCAGACTTGCACTGCAAAAAACACTGGGTTTCGATGTCCGTGATGGGCATAGCACACATAGCCCATTGTGTAGTTTTGTGTTTAATTCTAAACAAACAAACAAAATCTTGGTAAAGGTGCCGCGTTTCGATGCCAGTGGTGGGCAGAGCACACATAGCCCATTGTGTAGTTTTGGTTAAGGTGCCATAATTGACAGAGATGATCTTTCTTCTCGACAATTGGCCAGAAGAGAATGTGAAAAGCATGCAACCCCACATTAAAAGTAAAATTAAGAGAAAAGAACTGTATTTTGGGATAAGGTGCAGCTTTCTCAGTGCGTGTTACTTTAATTGCGTTTGAAGTTATCCTTTGTAAGTTTTTATTTTATGTTTTATGACGTAATTCAGGACATTGCAAAGTTCCTCTTTCGACATTTCTCCACAAATGTCTCGTTCTACTGATAGATGGCACTAGCTACTCCGATGTGTGAACGTTATGAAGTTTCACGTCTTTAATGAAAATTCATTGTTTTTTTTCTTTTGTAATTTTTAAAATGTTCTTGTTGCAGGATTTAATTAACTGAGTATTTTCACCTTAATTTATTTTATTTTATCTTGCGTTTGGACTTAATCATTATATTTTAACCGAAGTCTGTTACGGTTTCGATCGTTTCATATGTTGGTTGATTTGCTGGAGGCGAACGTCCCATGAGCTGTGTGTGTGTGAAATTACTGCTGTGATTTAGTAATAAAAATGAAAATTGCGTATTGAAATATGAAACATATAACTTAAGAAACAGTACTGTTGTTTACTCTATTCGTCTTTCTACCTATGGTGCGATAATAGTTACACTATATAGAAGTCATATTATACTAACAGTGTATTGTTTTACAAACTTTGAGACTCGATTTCCAGATGTACAGACAAAATAATGAATAACTTAGAGACCTATAGAATGTGGCATTACTATTAACAGTTTCCAAAACAACTTTTGACCTTTGTCTGATTATATAAGTTCAAACGGGCAAGCATGGCCAGTTGATTGATGCACTCGACTCGTAATCCGAAGGCCGCTGGTTCGAATCCCCGTCACACCAAACATGCTCGCCCTTTCAGCCGTGGGAGCGTTATAATGTGACGGTCAATCCCACTATTCGTTGGTAAAAGAGTAGCCCAAGAGTTGGCGGTGGGTGCTGATGACTAGCTGCCTTCCCTCTAGTCTTACACTACTAAATTAGGGACGGCTAGCACAAATAGCCCTCGAGTAGCTTTGTGCGTAATTCAAAAACGAAAAACGAAACAAATGACAGTGATAAAGTTAGTAATTCAATAATTATTTGTGTTTCGTTCATTTCTAAACAGTAATTAAAGACGGATCAACTAGATGGATGCCTCTGAAGAACGAAAACGAATAGCCATTATTGAACACGTAAGGCCATACACTCCCTCAAATTGAAAACCGATCAAACAAATGATAAAGTTGAGAAAAGTACATTTTGCTTTCCTCGTATCAAATATTGTGTTAACTGATGACTGAATTTCACATTCCTGCAGTGGAAGCTGTGTTGAGTTAATTCATTAAAAAGGTTGGCTAAACTTTGTATTGTTTTTAAATAAAAGTCTCTCCCTGTTGACAGAAAAAATAAACAACTCTTTATGCTTTTTTTGAGATTCAGCAGTGATGCCAGAAGAATATTTCATTGTGTCTTTTCAATTGTTGTCGTTGGATTCTCAGTTCAAAGACACGTCCAGTCTTGCCATCTAGCGACAAGCTGTTCAATACTCGCTGCGTATTTTAAAATTTAGAAAAAAAAATCACCCATTTTACTGTTTTAAGCTTAAATATGTAAAAAGATAAAATTACGACAACTGATTTAGGAGTAATTAATTAAATACTTTTAAACTTAAAAGTTGTTTCGAATTCTGAACATAAATGTGAAATCACACCTACTAAATATATAACGGCAATACGACCTTTCAGCTGCCACTGAGTCATTTTCTGAGGTGTGATATATTGTGGAAACTACGTGATTCTGTAACATCTGTTGTTTGTCCTAAAGAAATACAGACTTTTTTTCTTGATAGAGGAAACCGATAATAGTACGTAAAACAAACAATTAATTTATATGTTATTTGTAAGGAAAGATTTATTACAATTGTTTTCTTTGAGATTAATTCTATTAACATCATTAGTTAAGTTTACCAATATATCAAACACAGATATCCATGTATATATATATATATCGATAACAGTAAAGCTATCCAGTTGACGAAGTTAATTCTAGGACAATTTTTCATAACCTTGGTGAGCGTTTTATATTCGCAACCTTCAACAATGCAAATATAAAACGTGGCTTTCAACAATGCACACGTAAAAACGTAACCTTCTACAATAAAAATATAAAACATGATTTTCAACAATGTGCACATAAAAACGTAACCTTCTACAATAAAAATATAAAACATGATTTTCAACAATGTGCACATAAAAACGTAACCTTCTACAATAAAAATATAAAACATGATTTTCAACAATGTGCACATAAAAACGTATCCTTCTACAATGAAAATATAAAACATGATTTTCAACAATGTGCACATAAAAACGTAACCTTCAACAATTAAAATAAGTATAAAACATGATTTTCAACAATGTGCACATAAAAACGTAACCTTCTACAATAAAAATATAAAACATGATTTTCAACAAAGCGCACATAAAAAACGTAACCTTCAACAATTAAAATAAGTATAAAACATGATTTTCAACAATGTGCACATAACCTTCAACAATTAAAATAAGTATAAAACATGATTTTCAACAATGGGCACATAAAAACGTAACCTTCAACAATAAAAATATAAAACATGGCTTTCAATAATGCAGATACAAGACGTGATTTAAAATAATACAAAAAGTTCACCACGAATGTGAAAGTAAAGTGAACTAGAAGTTGCTACAACGTTTCATAATAATAATAATAAAAACAGCGGTTTCTTAAATCAAACACAAAATACAGACCGTTTCAAAAGTATTGTTGGATGGTTTAACTTGAGAAAACGAGCTCGTACTCACCATTTGATAACACACCGATGCTCAGAGAGGTCGTAAAGATATCTTCCTATACAGCTGTCACACTGTTCTGAGGATGGAACATGGGTTCAATTCTCAGTAGACCCATCTTATGTGCTCCTCTTTACTATTGTTTATTTGTTTTAAATTTCTTGCAAAGCAACACGAAAGCTGTCTGCTGTCTCTAATTTAGCAGTGTAAGACAAGCGGGAAGGCAGCTAGTCATCACCACCCATCGCCAACTCTTGGGCTATATTTTTTACAACGAATAGTGAAATTGATCGTCACATTATAACGCCCCCAAGGCTGTAAGGATGTGACAGGGATTCGAACTCACGACCCTTGGATTATGAGTCAAACGCTCTAACCATCTGATTATGTCGAGCCCTTAAATTTGTTGATGGACCAATACTCTTCTCAAAGTTCCTTGAGATATTATTTGGATTATGGACGAAAACATAATTCATATTGAAGACTCAAAATTCGATATATTCCAGATATTTTGTTTCAAAGGACTGGCTTTTTTTTTAATAAGCTAACGTTTGGCCCTGATACATGTAGTTAGCTGACAGAGGTTGTAGATAATGAACTGACCACTTTCCAGTTTCTCCTTATTTAAACAAAGTTGGATAAGGTTAAGTGCCCCTAGAAAAGGTTGTGCTAGACTCATCTTATTAATAATATATAGATTAATCGACAGCATGACTGAGATTCGTTTTCATCTATTTTTATATCTTTATTAACATCGAGAGTGGGTACAAACATTCGTGGTTTCTTTTTGTTTCGTTTACTTGTTATTAAGCAGAAACACAATGAGCTAACTGTGCCCTGCCTACAGGGGCTGTCAAAATCCAAATTCCTGAGTTGTAAGCTGCGATATTTACTCGGACTTACGTATGTGAAACTATTTGATTTCACGAAGAAAATTCTTGTTTGTTTTGTTTTGTTTGTTTTTGAATTTTGCGCAAAGCTACACGAGGGCTATCTGCGCTAGCCGTCCCTAATTTAGGGGTGTAAGACTAGAGTGAAGGCAGCTAGTAATCACCACCCACCGCCAACTCTTGTGCTACTCTTTTACCAACGAATAGTTGGATTGACTCTGACATTATAACGCACCCACGGCTGAAAGGGCGAGCATGTTTGGTGCGACCGGGATTCGAACCCACGACCCTCAGATTACGATTCGAACGCCTTAACCACCTGGCCATGGAGTAGGAAATAAGAATAATAAGTTGGTCTAAACGGTTTATTATTATATTAACTGAAGGAATCGCAAACATTCACTTCAATTCTCTCTGTGGTCGGATAAAACAAAATGTCTACTTTTCTTTTCAAGAGAATGTAGTGACACGTGATATTACCAACCAGTAAGACTTTCGTATACTGTTTTTATTTTCTGCTTACTGTAACCAACTTTTATTGACCTCACGTGGGATCCAGTGGTAAGCGTTTCGAACTGAGGATCCTTGGATCTCGGTTTCGAGACGTGGTGCTTACAAATCAGCAATTTCGGTTGAGTGTGTACGTTAATCAAGGGCACGTTCAATCCTGGTATTCGATTAAGCGTGGCTGCTCGAGGCGGTGTGTGTGTGTGCTACCTAACTGATTGTCTTCCCTCTGGGAAGTAAGGCTGTCTAACCTGACCGTTCCGTACATTTTGTGTTTAAGGTGTTGTTCAAGACATGAAAATAAACTTATTAATCGATACGTGGCGGGCGTGGCCCATTGTTATCAGGTGAAAAATAGTGACACCTCATGTCAATCACATTTTGATAGAGAAGAAGGTAAAATAACACCGGAAGTGACGTAACAGATATTTTTATAAATAATTTTCTACCCAACGTTTTGCGAAGGGAAAAAATTCACAAAGCTAGAATTCGGGTTTCGATCCCCACAGCTAACTTACAGCTGGTAGCCCATTTCGGATCCTCACTCGTCCTTCAGTGTCTTAACCATAGGTGTGAACATCAGGTTTCGATTCCCCCTTAATTCAGAAAGCCCACTGTGTAACTTTCGCAACAATAAGCAAATATGTAATCAATAAACCAATAGGATGCTTAGGTTCAAATTTCTGGGGTTACGAATGTTACCATATTACTCTCGACCAATTGGCCGGTTTCGTATTAATTAGGATGCTCGAAGAAAAAAAAATGATAGCAAACAACCGAACTCACTCCAATGTTCCACTGGATTAGAGGTCTGAAGTTTGGAACTACTGGTTCAAAACTCTCAGGTGGCTCAACTTAAAACAGCTGAAGGATCCCTCTTTATACGAAACCATTTATACGTATTGTTCGTTAAGAAACAGTACATGTTTAAACCACCCATCCCGTATTGATTCGTCAAGAAACGTGCATGTTGGAACTGAACAAACATTATGAATCCTAATTCGATGTTGATGTAGCTAACAGTTGCAAAGACAATTAGAGTAACCAAACATAGTGTACTCTCATCCTGTGACTCCAGCGTGCGTTTATATTGGATAAGGTCAAATTCCACCTTCGCTAGCTCATAGGATCCTTCTAGGATCCAGAATGATCAACGATCCGAGTCATGTTTTGTAGTGTGATGAAAGGCCTGGATCTTAAAGTGCCCAGTAAATCTGATATAGATGACACTTTATAGAGTTATTAACTCAAAACTGCGAAAGTGTCCCAATCTTTCCATTATAAAAAAAAAATTGCTTCAAAGTCATCTAGAATCCGGATTTGGCCACTTCGGACTCCGGACCAAAATCGGGGTGCTGTATTGCATTCTGACTTTCAACTCTGTGCAACATTTTCGTATATATGTTTTCGAGATACGCAAGCAGAAACACAAACGGACGCACACATGGACACCAGGGTTAAAAACAAACAAAAACATATTAAAGGTTAAAATAATCTTCTATTAACTAATTCTGATTTTTTACGGTCACGTCATACTCGGTTATCAGCTATATCAATCGCAGGGAATCAAACCATGAATTGTAGGACTTCAAGTCTTTAAACAAACCGCTGTTCCACTAGAAAAGAAAAGAAATACAAAGCAAGAATCATCTTTGCACAAAGCTACACAATAAGCTATCGGAGCTCGACCTCTGAAGAATCGAACCTTGGATTTTAGAGTTGCAAGTCTATAACCTTATCGCTTATTTACTGTGAGATACAGCAAAGTAAAGCCTGTTTAACAAATTGCTGTGTAGTTTTAGAAACTAAAATTTTCTAGTTATTTTCGGTAGTTATTTAATTTATCCCATAGAAATAAACACGATTACTGAGGTAAAGTGTTCCAGGCGTGGATTATCTATTTGTGATTATCCGGAGTAAAAAGTAAGAAAACTTGAAAGACACCTGGTTATATTGTTTGTTTGTTTTTAAGAGCCACATTAAGCTACTTGCTGTGTTTACCGCTAGGAATCGAACCCCAATTGCAACGTTCTAAATCAGTAAGCTTACAGGGGGACCACCAACTATAAGAATAAGCTGGTTTCGATTTTGTAAATTACTGAAACCGGGCAGATGGAAAAAATTGATTTCAACGCTACTTATAAGTGAAACCGGATATAACGAGGTACTTTATTTCAATGTTACGTATCAGTGAAACCAGTTTAGAAGATATCTGATTTCAATTTTATGCATCAGTGACACAGGACTAAGAAATACCTGGTTTCAATGTTATTTACCAGCGATTGTACAAAAGCCAGAAATGGCTCCTGGTGCACGACAATAAACAGAAACCAAAAACTCACAAACTTCTAGCAACTCACTTCCCCACATCCAAGGAAAAAAAAAACGGTTGAAGAAACTGCAGCCACATGACTGTGCAAATACCAGATGGAACTTGAGGGGCTCCGGCATGGACAGGTGGTTAAGACACTCAACTCGTAATCTGAGGGTCGCAGGTTCGAATCTCCGTAACACTAAACATTCTTGCCCTTTCAGCCGTGGGAGCGTTATAATGTGACGGTCAATCGCACTATTCGTTGGTAAAGAGTAGCCCAAGAGTTGGCGGTGGGTGGTGATGACTAGCTGCCTTCCCTCCAGTCTTACGCTACTAAATTAGGGACGGCTAGCTCAGATAGCCCTCGAGTAGCTTTGCGCGAAATTAAAAAACTAACAAACAAACTTTAGGGGATTTTACTTTGTTTGCTTAAACGCCACATTGGAAAAAGTAAGTCAGTATACAGTGAAGGTTCTGTGAAATGTTTAGCAAAATGTTTAGTATGTTTGTTTTGAACTAGAGGGAAGGCAGCTAGTCACCACCACCCACCGCCAACTTTTGGGCTACTCTTTTACCAACGAATAGTGCGATTGACCGTAACATTATAACGTTCCCACGGCTGAAAGGGCGAGAGTGTTTGGTGCGACAGGATTCGAACCTGCGGCCCTCGGATTACGAGTGTAACGCGTTAACACGCTTCGCCATGTCGGGCCCTAGTATAAAGTAAACCTTACCTTAGGAAACCTTATTACAGTTGTGATTGGTCTAATAGGCTTGCATAATGATGGTCATCGTGCCGAGCACATTCAACAATGGAGGATGGGTAGCACGTGCTATGAATAACGCTGCGGGCGAGCTGTGATGGTGTTGATTCATTTAAACAAATCCTAAAATAACAATAAAAGTGTTTTATTATCAATACGATGCAGTTTGCTTGTCCTTTGAGAAAAATTAATGACACATAAAGAATCACCGGACGACTCTAATTGTCCACTTTTTTAGGGCTAACTGTTATCGTATCCAATAAAATGTCAGCATGCTTTGATGGCTTTTCCACGAGGAGGCGTAAGTTCCGTTTCTGTGGCTGTTGTTTTTTTCTTCTTCTAAACACTTGTTACGTGGAAATTCGTCTGACGAAGGAACTGAGGTACTGATAACTGAGGTACTGATAATTTCGGTCACTCTTTGCACTTATTATCAAATGTCCACTGAAAACATGCGATAAGGTTTTATTGAGTCCACATGACACTTCAATATTACTAACACAGTCCTTAAGGAGTTGAGAGAATTTTAACTGGCACTCTAAAGGAGTAGTGAATCGATGATCTCGATTTCAATCAGCTTCGAGAAATGTTATCTTCTGGTGTTAAGTGCCTCCTCACCCCGGTAGGGCAGCGATATGTCTTATATGTGTTTCAATCCCTGCAATGAGCATAGTATATGTTATAAAAGTGTATAGGTTTATTATTTTTAACGAAACAAACTAACACATTTTGTCATCAGCTGTTAATTTTTCCCCCGTTTATAACACATCTTTGACATAAATATGTCCCCTAAGGGGGCCAACGATAAGTCTGGGTTTATAATGCTAAAACCTGGGGGTTCGATTCCTCGGTGAGACAGTTTTATTTATTTGCTGCTAAGCATAAAACTACACAGCCAATCTTTGTTGTGTACCTGCAACGGGCATCGAAACCCGGTTTTTAGGGTTATCAGACTTCAGATTTACCGATGAGTTAATGGAGGGACTCGGAGGTATCCCAATGTGTAGACTTACGTTAATTAATAATTAATAATTTTAATATATTGCCCATGCATACATAGTTTCACAGCCTGAAAGCATTGTCCGTATAAAAATAATAACTCATTAATAACGTCAGTGTATAGTTATAAATGTTTACTGAGAAGCATGAAAAAGACCAACTAATAGTGATACTAGTTTGACTCGGATGTTCGCACAAAGCTAAGAAAATAAAGGGAAAGAAAACCAATCAAGAATACACCGACTTTAAAATGTGAATCACGATTTTGTATCAAAGGGACACGAGCCATGGACCCACGGATTAGCAACTTGCTAGGCCTAAAATATCAATGACATTCAGGAGAAGTGGTTCACCAATAGTGTTATAACTAGAAGGTGAAACTTAAGGCATCGAATAAATTATTTTCAGTCAATTTTAAATGAAATAAAAAAAGCAGAAGTAGTAAAATTAATCCACATAATTGGAACGGTGTTTGGCGTAATTATTTCAGCTATGAAGCTATTACATTTTTGGAAGTCTTTATTATTATTATTAAAATGGAAACTATTAAGCTGCCTTAGAAATGAACCAATTTAACAACTTGCTTTTACAAAAAATAAAATATCTGAAGAAATATAAATAATTGATGACGTTTCTAAAGAGGTATTATAATATCTCGTTCGCTGAAATTATTTTTCCAAACTTAGTAGCAAGCGGTTGAACAAAATATTATTACATAAATATGTTTCAAGAAGTTCACCCTCCCAGAGCCCAGTGGCTCAACGGTAAGCCTTAAGGCTTAGGACACCAAATAAATCAGGTTTCGATATTCGTGGCGGGCAAAGCACAGAAAGCCCATTGCGTGCTTTTGCGTTTTAAAAGGACCAAAGCAAAAAAAGTTATTCTAACGCAAACACTAGTCTTATAAGACCAAGCCTTTCAGATACTATAAGAATGTAATAAAAAATAAGACCTTCTAACGGAATATTCTTTGTGTGCAGACGATAATCGCAATCCCTAGAGAGTTTGTTCTGTTCCAGCAGAAGTTGCTTGCTGTTTGAAGAAGATTTTGAAAAAATACCTTGGAAAAAATATTTTGTATATAAAATGATCCAGATTAAATTAAATAGAAAGGTAACGAATCTCCATGAACAAAAATTATCCCTTATTATTTTCATTTTTAAAGTAGCTGGATAATTCATTATATCATTCCTAATAACTTGCACGATTAAATACTTCGTTAGGCCTAATCAGCTCTAAGCCATTACATGAGTTATTTAGGAATTTTTTAGTATAATCTTTGCACAAACTTTAGTTTGCAAACATACTTTATTTAGTGTTTTGCTCTTTCAATAATATATTAAAACCAAAATATCACCTCGATTAAGTTTTCAAACAAAATATAAAAAAAGTATTCTTTAAGCGCTACCTGTTGGATGTCAGTGCAAAGATCTACTCGACTGAAATCTCCAGAGTGGTGACTGATTGATCGATATTTTGTGTTCTTGCAAGAAATATAACGTCTCGAACTAAGATATTTTTATGTATGCTACTTTGAAACTGTAAAATGGATACATAAGTCCATTTTAGTTAATACCAGCTGAGAACTGTAGTTTTCAGTATCGTGAACTCTCATTGGTCGATGATAAAATACGTTATTCAGTAGATACGTTTGAAATGAGGAGAATATATTAGCAACTCCCATTGGTCGGTGGCAAAACATCGTTATCCTATGGAGCTTTATTTTTCTGTAGGCATCAAGAATGGATAATCTTAAATTTTGGGCACAAACTGTTTCATTCTGAAAGCCAAAGTTCAAGGCGCCATTTTCTTAAGAGTTGAATTTAGGTTTCCTTTACAACTCGGGGTCAGAAGAAAATTTATATGAAAATGGTATTAAAATATCAATCGATCGATTGTTTAGGTTTTGGAATATCTTTTTTGCTGAGCGCCAATAATTCGATAAACGAACGAAAGACGGACGAAACTAGTTAATCTGTTAAATTATTATTTTAAAATAAATCACCATTAGAAGACGAGTAGAAACCTGATTAACATTCAAAAACCGTTCAGTTTTGCGTTGTTGCTAACGTATTTACGTGGGTTAAGCGATCAGTTCAGAAATGCTAAGGGATGAAGTATAGCCATTCCTGGTTTTGAACTACTGACCACAGGAAAGACAGCTGGTCAGTAGTACCCGGCGTTTTCTTTACGACACTTAAAAGTGAATAACGGATTTGACTGTCACATTTATCACACACTTACACCTGAACGTGGCATTACGCCTCGAATCCTAAACCCTGGATAAAGCAGTCCAATAAGTTTAACACTGGCCACATCAAGCACTGCTTCAGCTGATTCTCCAAGTGTGGTATTGTAGATGCTTTGTAGGATTTTAAATCAGAAGATCAACTTTCGTGTCCCGTTGCCGTGAGCGTTTCATAAAGATCTCACAATCAATGTAGAAGAGCTCAAAAGTTGCGATGAGCGCTGTTAATAGTGCTACATTTCTCTAACTTAACAGTTCAACATTAGGGGCAACTCTGCGCAGTTAATCTTGGAGTCGGATTGCGCAAATATGAGAAACAACAACACAGTCGTCAGGCGGAACTCTTTCTTATTGCGTTAATTGTTCCTTTAACAGCTTCTGCACTCAGATCGTCATAATACTTAAAATCTGTTCTAAAACTTTTCATTTTTTGTTTTACTTAACAAAATTATTTTAAAGACAACAAACAAACAAACTTTGTATTATAGAAGAAAGAAAATTCAGAGGAACAGTTTTTACTGAAAAAACAAAAGATCTCAAACACAGAGTTCAGCTTTTACGATTTATCCATAATATTTCAAATCTCCTTTCACGTGTAATAAACATTACGTGGAAAATGGAGACAGCTATCTGATACAAATGTCGGGTGTGTAATAAATATTACAACGCTTATGGAAAGAAAACAAACAAAACTTTAGGAAAGTAATATTTGTAAAGTGCGAAATGCTTCTGTTTCTCCTTTATTTTTCTTTCAAATAAATTATTTTTCAAAGGACTTTTATTTGTAACGTATTTTTAAAAAAGAATCACTTGTGGTAAGAACAAAAACTGAACTCAATATACAAATAAAAACCCGTCTCTTTAACAAGAAGGATTCTATTGATTGTGTAAACACAAACCTTTAAAGTTGAAGTGGTATACGTTTTAAATATTGTGTACAACAGGGAATCCAAAACAAAACCTAAGAATACCACACTCTGCCAGTAGTTCAAAACACATCACAACAAAATGGACAGTAGTTAATAACAATACATACTTGACAGTGTTTAACAACAATAGTTTCCAGATGTAGTTTAACATTAGTAGATACCTGACTACGTTTAACAGCACGACAAAAATGACACTTATTAACAACAATAGATTCCTCAGAGTGTTTAAGAACACAACAAAAACTAACAGTGATTAACAACAATAGTTTAATAACCTAACATACCTTAAAGTGTTTAATAACACAACAAAAACTAACAGTGATTAACAACAATAGTTTAATAACCTAACATACCTTAAAGTGTTTAATAACACAAAATACAAAACTAGGAATAAAAACACAAGTACGATAAAGATAAATAATAAAACGTGTGACAGTGTTTAGTGGTACAGCAGCTACAACAGTTGGTCGTCATAGAAAGTTAACACATTAACGTCTGATTACCTGCATACAGTCAAGGTTAATGTCTTATAACTATGACTAACACTTAACTACAGTCATGGTTAATGTACTGTAACTATGACTAACACTTAGATACAGTCATGGTTAATGTACTGTAACTATGACTAACACTTTCCTACAGTCATGGTTAATGTACTGTAACTATGACTAACACTTAGATACAGTCATGGTTAATGTACTGTAACTATGACTAACACTTACCTACAGTAATGGTTAATGTACTGTAACTATGACTAACACTTACCTACAGTCATGGTTAATGTACTGTAACTATGACTAACACTTACCTACAGTCATGGTTAATGTACTGTAACTATGACTAACACTTACCTACAGTCATGGTTAATGTACTGTAACTATGACTAACACTTAGATACAGTCATGGTTAATGTACTGTAACTATGACTAACACTTACCTACAGTCATGGTTAATGTACTGTAACTATGACTAACACTTAGATACAGTCATGGTTAATGTACTGTAACTATGACTAACACTTTCCTACAGTCATGGTTAATGTACTGTAACTATGACTAACACTTACCTACAGTCATGGTTAATGTACTGTAACTATGACTAACACTTACCTACAGTCATGGTTAATGTACTGTAACTATGACTAACACTTACCTACAGTCATGGTTAATGTACTGTAACTATGACTAACACTTAGATACAGTCATGGTTAATGTACTGTAACTATGACTAACACTTAGATACAGTCATGGTTAATGTACTGTAACTATGACTAACACTTCCTACAGTCATGGTTAATGTACTGTAACTATGACTAACACTTAGATACAGTCATGGTTAATGTACTGTAACTATGACTAACACTTTCCTACAGTCATGGTTAATGTACTGTAACTATGACTAACACTTACCTACAGTCATGGTTAATGTACTGTAACTATGACTAACACTTTCCTACAGTCATGGTTAATGTACTGTAACTATGACTAACACTTACCTACAGTCATGGTTAATGTACTGTAACTATGACTAACACTTACCTACAGTCATGGTTAATGTACTGTAACTATGACTAACACTTACCTACAGTCATGGTTAATGTACTGTAACTATGACTAACACTTACCTACAGTCATGGTTAATGTACTGTAACTATGACTAACACTTACCTACAGTCATGGTTAATGTACTGTAACTATGACTAACACTTAGATACAGTCATGGTTAATGTACTGTAACTATGACTAACACTTACCTACAGTCATGGTTAATGTACTGTAACTATGACTAACACTTAGATACAGTCATGGTTAATGTACTGTAACTATGACTAACACTTTCCTACAGTCATGGTTAATGTACTGTAACTATGACTAACACTTACCTACAGTCATGGTTAATGTACTGTAACTATGACTAACACTTACCTACAGTCATGGTTAATGTACTGTAACTATGACTAACACTTACCTACAGTCATGGTTAATGTACTGTAACTATGACTAACACTTAGATACAGTCATGGTTAATGTACTGTAACTATGACTAACACTTAGATACAGTCATGGTTAATGTACTGTAACTATGACTAACACTTACCTACAGTAATGGTTAATGTACTGTAACTATGACTAACACTTACCTACAGTCATGGTTAATGTACTGTAACTATGACTAACACTTACCTACAGTCATGGTTAATGTACTGTAACTATGACTAACACTTAGATACAGTCATGGTTAATGTACTGTAACTATAACTAACATAGTTAACAGTCATGGTTAATGTTTTGTAACTATGATTAACTTTTACCTACAGTAATGGTTTATGTTTTTTAACAATGATTAACACTTACCTACAGTTATGGTTAATGTTTTATAAGAATGGTTAACAATCACGAATGACAATAATAGTACAGTTAAAATGACACCTCGCAGGTGTTGAATTTGTGATATTAATAAAGGTACATTTAAAGATATGTGCCAGTTTTAATATTACAGTGAAATGTAGATCCTACAATAACTGTTCAGGTGTTGGTAGTAATAAAGACCAGACTGTGGATCGTGTCCAGTTGAAAAACAATGGATCGTTTTTTGTTGTTAGGCCTAAAGCTACACAATGGACTGTGTGTGTTCTGTCTACCGCATGTTTGGAAATCTGTTTATTAGCCTTAAAAGCTGAGAAAGTAGAAAAGAACATTTTAACTGTTAACTAAAACTTTATTTCAAAACCAAGACTTTTAAATACACTGAACTATCGCTTAGAAATTTAATTTCATGTTCCATAAGGTCGTATAAAGTACTTTAAAATTCCTTCAGTGACTTAAGGCAAATATAGTTTTGTCTGTTGTCCTGTAATATGGTTTCTAGTAACAAGTGAATGGATGAGAAAGATTCCATTAGATGTCAGATTAAAACTTGATATCTCTATTAGGAAAGAGACTTGTTGTGCGGAAAATATTGAAGATAATGCGAGATGTAAGCGTCTTCATTATTGTGAACAGAAGATATTTGTAACATTATCTTTCGGGGGAGGGAGTAATTTTTCATTATTGTACCCTGATAGTTATTCAGGCTGGTGAGATATAACTTACGTTTTGATAATGTTAGTATCCATGGTGAGATATAACTTATGCTTTGATAATATTAGTATCTCTGGTGAGATATAACTTACATTTTCATAATGTTAGTATCCCTGATGAGATATAATTTACGTTTTAATAATGTTAGTATCTATGGTGAGATATAACTTACGTTTTGATAATATCAGTATCTCTGGTGAGACATAACTTACGTTTTGATAATGTTAGTATCTCTGGTGAGATATAACTTACGTTTTGATAATGTTAGTTTCTATGGTGAAAAACAAATACTGTTAACTCTTTTCAATAGAAGTGTAGGTCTGTTTCTTAATGTGTAGGTCAGTTTCTAAATGTATAGGCCAGTTTCTTAATGTGTAGGCCAGTTTCTTAATGTATAGGCCAGTTTCTTGATGTGTAGGTCAGTTTCTTAATGTTTTTTAGAAGTCCTACATATAGTAATTTTTTTATCTTGCTTAAGTTACGGTTAATAGAAGTATTATTTCTGAAGAGCTCTTATAACTCAGAAACAGGTGGACTTGACTCCAGGTCCGTCTCATCCTATTTATAACTGTCTTCTTTTTTCCACTTCCCAATCACATGAACAGTCTGACTAAAATTGAGAACCGTTCAACTCAAACACATTTGCTCTGACGTGGGCGAACGACAAACGTGCCCGGACTATATTTCACATGTGCACCGTTTATATGCCATTTTCTGCAGCCTGTATCAATGTTATTCACTTTATACAGAACAGCGACAGACGTAATTGTGAACTTCCTTGTTCAAAGGCCTAAAAGTAGAATTAATAACAATAACATCTTTATAACAAAATTTGTTTAAAGACTTTCAAGTTCAGTTCACGACATTTTACCTCGATTTTTGTCTATAATAATCATACGAAATCATCCGGTAGACGGAGTTGAAAAGCATTTCATTTATATTACGTTCAAATCAAATTCCACCCACATTTACTTCTTAGCACCTACTTTAATTCTGGAAGTAATCCGAGCAATTCATGGTTTGTGTCCGTTCTCACAAAAAAAAAAAAAAAAACACTCCGCCTATAAGAATGGTATTCAAGTTCCACAATTCTTCAATAAAGGTACCCCAACGGTAAATAGTGTGTGCTGTTGGTTAACATCTATCTCTCTGTTCTATCAGATGTAAAATTAGGGACAGCTATGAACAGATAACTCTTCTGTAGCTTTGCGCGTAAAAAAGAAGACATTAGCATTCTAGAAAACAGGAACAATATACTTTATTATTGAAAGTTAGCGATGAGTTATAATTATTGTGACTTGGACGACCTCTGGGTCTTCCTACCTTACACACACATATTACTGAGCGACCTTAACAGTGTTGTTTGTAACAATAATTATTGTGGGATACACATTTTGCTATATTGTCGTGATTTTCTATCCACATGTGCGTTATAAGAGTGGCAGTCAAATTACAGATTTTAGTTAAACAAAGTTATCTAAGGGCTAATTAGCTTCCTTCCAGTTTGTACATCAGTTGAAAATTAGGGACGGCTATAAAGAAGCGATTCAGTCAGGATTTGCTTCTAGACATTATCAGCCAGGAGTATGTTCCAAGGAATATCAGTCCAGGATTTAGTTCTAACAATTATAAGTCCAGGATTCTGTTTTATGGATTATAAGAATTCTGTTCCAGTAATTATCGGCCAAGATTATGTTCCATAGATTATGAACTCAGGATTCTATTTCTCGGGATTATCAGCCAGGATTCTGTTTCTAGGGATTATCAGCCAGGATTCTGTTAATAGGGGTTATCAACCAGGAATCTGTTTCTAGGGATTATCAGCCAGAATTCTGTTTCTAGGGTTTATCAGCCAGAATTCTGTTTCTAGGAATTATCAATCAGGATTCTGTTTCTAGGGATTATCAACCAGGAATCTGTTTCTAGGGATTATCAGCCAGAATTCTGTTTCTAGGGTTTATCAGCCAGAATTCTGTTTCTAGGAATTATCAATCAGGATTCTGTTTCTAGGGATTATCAGCCAGAATTCTGTTTCTTGGGATTATCAGCCAGAATTCTGTTTCTAGGGGTTATCAGCCACGATTCTGTTTCTAGAGATTATCAGCCAGGATTCTGTTTCTAGGGATTAAGAGACTTGGATTCTGTTTTAGATGAATTTCTCGAAAAAAACAACAGAATAACCCAAGCATTTCGATAAATGAAAGTTGACAACATTTTGTTGCAAGCACAAGTGGTTTTAAGAATATTGTCTTTTGTAACTGCCCTCCAATGGCTCAGCGGTATGTCTGCGGACTTACAACGCTAAAAACCGGGTTTCGATACCCATGGTGGGCAGAGCACAGATCGCCCATTGAGTAGCTTTATGCTTATTTCAAAACAACAACAAAATTTTGTCCTGGCATAGCCAAGCGTGTTAAGGCGTGCAACTCGTAATCTGAGGGTCGCGGGTTCGCATCCACGTCGCGTCAAATGTGCTCGCCCTTTTCAGCCGTGGGGGCGTTATAATGTGACGGTCAATCCCACCATTTGTTAGCAAAGGCGTAGCCCAAGAGTTGGCGGTGGGTGGTGATGACTAGCTGCCTTCCATATAGTATTAGGGACAGCTAACGCAGATAGCCCGCGTGTAGCTTTGTTCGAAATTCAAAATAAACCAAATATTATAATAAAATTAATTACTTTCGTAATAAACTTGCTAACAATTCATCCGAAAGCAGTGTACTCTTTGACCTTGAAATACGGTTTTAAAGAGGTTTGAATTTATTTTGAGAGATAGAGGTTGCACGGTATGCTTTTAATTATTTTTTGAAAACGAAACTGCAGCAGAAGTTATCCGTACTTTGCACACCACGGGTATCGAAACTCGATTTTTTAAATTTAGCAGTGTAAGACTAGAGGGAAGGCAGCTAGTCATCACCACCTAGCGCCATCTCTTGGGCTACTCTTTTACCAACGAAGAGTGGGATTGACTGACACATTATAACGCTCCCACGGCTGAACGGGCGAGTATGTTTGGTGCAACGGGGATTCGAACCCTCGATCCTCAGATTACGAGTCGAACGCCTTAACACGCTTGGCCATGCCGGGCCCTAGCATAAAGTATTTTTGATAAATAAAGTTACAATACGTCCTGTATTTTGTGTTATTAAATTCAACAACTTTCTTTTTTGTTTCAAAATCCCTGAAGTGGAAGTAATATAGAAAAATAAAGAAAAAACGTACGTTTTTTTTTTTTCCCTTATTACTTGTTTGCTTATTTTCAAGATTCGAGCAAAGCTACAAGGGCTATCCATCCCAGACATCACTCATTTTTAACTGACAGGCCAGAGGGAATGCAGCTGCCAACTCTAAAACAACTTTAATAGAATAGTGGGATTTGACTATAACTTTTGCAGCTCTCGGTTCCACACTTTGTCACATTAACCATTAAACCCGCCACCCCCCCCCGCTTCATAAATTGAGGAATTTATCACTGGTTTATTGCTATTAAAACAGGCGTATTCGTTTTTATTTTCTCTCGAACTGAGCGTCTCGAAGTGGTTCAGCGGTAAGTTTGAGAGCTTATAACAGTAAAATACTTAGTTCGATCCCTGCAATGGACACAGTGCAAATAGCCTGTGATCGGGCATTACCTTGAAATAACAAACAAGGTTGAGCGATAAGTCTGAGGGCTTATAAGAGCAAAATACTTAGTTCGATCCTTGCAATGGACACAGTGCAAAATAGCCTGTCATCGAGCATTACCTTGAAATGACAAACATGGTTGAGCAATAAGTCTGAGGGCTTATAACAGTTAAACTCTGTGATCTATCCCCACGGTGGACATAGCGGAGACAGCCTATTACTGAACGTTACGTCTTAAAACAAAAAAAAATTAAAGTGATAATTTTATGTTCGACCGCGTTACTCTACGAGATTGGTCAAAATTGAGACACTAATGAAATGTGGTAACAGAAAGATTTTTTTTGTGTTTTGAATTTTGCGTAAAACTACACGAGAGCTATCTGTGCTAGCCGTCCTTAATTTAACAGTGTAAGACTAGAGGGAAGGCAGCTTGTCATCACCACCCACCGCCAACTCTTGGGCTACTCTTTTACCAACGAATAGCGGGATTGACCGTCACATTATAACGCTCCCACGGCTGAAAGGGCGAGTATGTTTGGTGCAGCGGGATTCGAACCATCGACCCTCAGATTACGAGTCGAACGCCTTTACCCACTTGGCCATGTCGGGCCCAAAATAAAATAAATGCGCAGTAAAAAAAAATTGAATTATGCCACGAGCATAAATAACACGAAACTGAGAAATGTTGTTCTAATTTGTTTTTATCTTATTTCTCTCTTTGTATGTAAAAATTCTGAATTAATATGCCTGGTTTATCCTATCTGGATCTTCCTCATCTCCAGTTTGTTTTGTATAAGAAAAGAAGAAAATATTTAAACTCCTCATTTCTTTTTATCTGGTTTATCTTCGTGGATATAATATAATATAATATAATATAATATAATATAATATAATATAATATAATATAATATAATATAATATAATATAATATAATATAATATAATATAATATAATATAATATAATACAATACAAGTACAATACAATATAATATAATATAAATAATATAATACAATATAATATAATATAATATTTCTTCCACTGTTTATTTATGGCACGACTTAATCATTCTTTTTTCAAACACCAGAGGGATAGAGATACGTTGAAATCTCAAAGAGTATAGAACAAGCTAATAAAAGACAGAAAATTATATAAAATAATTAATGAATATTACTTAATAAAACAAAAACAAACAGGACAATGAATTAGTTAGCCACCTTTTCTAACTTTAACTTTGGAATATTTACTCAAGTTATTATGCAAACAAGGATTTTTTTTTTAAACGCATGTTTACTCGAACTTGATCTGTACAATTTCAATTGACGAAAGTCGTATCACACACTTTATTAAAGGAGTTACTATAATTTTAGAATTAAACTTGAAGTCTAAAATATTGAAATAAAGTGTAATTCATAACACATTTTAATACCACAACTGTGCCACGAGGAAGCGTGAATTTTATTATTATTCGCTGTCCACACTTTGCTCAATGAAGAACAAAGATTTCGACTTTTCGCCGAATATTTGAAGAACCGATTACATTTCAAGGCTACAGATGAACTGATGAGTTAGTGAACATTGGAGTAAATAAATGATTAGTAACATCACAATTAGAAATAAAAACAGGTCAACTTTTCGTTTTTATCACTGAAGTTTCAAAGTAAAACTGACCACTCGTACCAAAGATATTCTGTCGTTACGTGTTTTAAATAAGTAAGTCCTTTATATGGGTATGTATATATATATAGATATATATTGCAAATACAATAACAATTTTTATTTTTTTTTACATTAAAATGATTTTTCAATAATAATTTTATTTTTATTAATTAAGCTTAGCTCAAGTTAAAACGCCATATTTGTCATCGTCTACATCCAGTAACTCTGGTTTTCCTGATTGATTTCAGTGCTGTTGTACCCCTGGTGAGTGAAATGTTACTCAGCTTGTTCTGAGGTACGAGATATCCAATAACGTGAGACATTTCCTGGACAATTATTAGTTCTTGCAATACACTTACACATTTTCTTTGGGTTTCTCTCCTTGATTTCCAAACTATAAACAGAATGGGGTTATAAGAAATATGGTTCTAATACTTAGTGCCGAAAACAGAGTTTTACCATCAGACCGGTAATGGCGATTATAATTAGATAAACCACCAACCCAACTACATAAATAATTAGAACAACAATGGACAGTACAGTTAGACAACTACATAAGCTAGACCAAATTATTAGAACAGTAATGGAGAGTATAGTAAGATACATGACAAAATTAGCTAGACCAATAATCAGAAGGCAATGGACCGTCTAGTAAGATGAACAGACAAGCTACACCAATAATTAGAATACTGACGGAGCGTCTAATTCTATAGATGACGAGATAAACTAGATAAATAGTTAGATCAGTAATCGACAGTATAGTTAGATAAACGACCAGACCAACTACATCAATATTGAGACCAGCTAAATGAATTACTAAATAAATAATGATCTGTGCAGGTATATAGAGTACCAGACCAACTATATAGATGGTGAGACCAGCTAAATGAACAACTAGATAAATAATGATCTGTGTAGGTATATAGAGTACCAGAACAACAACATAGATATTAAGACCAGCTAAATGAACAACTAGATAAATCATGATTTGTGTAGGTATATAGAGTACCAGACCAACTACATAGATATTAAGACCAGCTAAATGAAAAACTAAATAAATAATGATCTGTGAGAAATATAGAGTACCAGACCAACTACATAGATATTGAGACCAGCTAAATAAACAACTAGATAAATAATGATGTGTGTAGGTATATAGAGTACCAGACCAACTACATAGATATTAAGACCAGCTAAATGAACGACTAGATAAATAATGATCTGTGTAGGTATATAGAGAACCAGACCAACTACATAGACATTAAGACCAGCTAAATGAACAACTAGATAAATAATGATTTGTGTAGGTATACAGAGTACCAAACCAACTATATACATATTGAGACCAGCTAGATAAATAATGATCTGTGTAGGTATATAGAGTACCAGACTAATTACATGAAAAACTAGATAAATAATGATCTGTGTGGTATATAGAGTACCAGACCAATTATATAGATATTGAGACCAGCTTAATGAACAACTAGATAAATACTGATGTGTGTTGGTATATAGTTTGTTTGTTTGTTTTGAATTTCGCACAAAGCTACTCGAGGGCTACCTGTGCTAACCGTCCCTAATTTAGCAGTGTAAGACTAGAGGAAAACAGCTAATCATCACCACCCACCTAAAACTCTTGGGCTACTTTTAACCAACGAATAGTGGGATTGACCGTTATCTTATAACGCCCCCGGCTAAAAGGGCGAGCATGATTGGCGCGACGGGGATGCAACCCGCGACCCTCAATTACGAGTCGCACGATTTAAAGCGCTTGGCCATGCCGGGCCTAGGTATATAGAGTACCAGACCAACTACACAGATATTAAAACCAGCTAAATGAATAACTAGATAAATAATGATTTGTATAGGTATACAGAGTACCAAACCAACTACACAGATATTGAGAACAGCTAAATGAATAACTAGATAAATAATGATCTGTGTAGGTATAGAGAGTACCAGACCAACTACATAGATATTGAGACCAGTTAAATAAACAACTAGATAAATAATGATCTGTGTAAGTATACAGAGTACCAGACAAACTATATAGATATTAAGACCAGCTAAATGAACAACTAGATAAATAATTATTTGAGTAGGTATATAGAGTTCCAGAACAACTTCATAGATATTGAGACCAGCTAAATGAACAACTGGATAAATAATGATCTGTGTAGGTATATAGAGTACCAGACCAAGTACATAGATATTCAGACCAGCTAAATAAACAACTAGATAAATAGTGATCTGTGTAGGTATATAGAGTACCAACCAGACCAACTATATAGATATTGAGACCAACTAAATGAACAACTAGATAAATAATGATCTGTGTAGGTATATAGGGTACCAGACCAATTATATAGATACTGAGACCAACTTAATGAACAACCAGAAAATCAATGATCTGTATATGTACATGGAGTACCAGACCAATTATATAGATATTGAGAGAAGCTAAATAAACAACTAGAGAAATAATGATGTGTGTTGGTATATAGAGTACCAGACCAACTATATAGATATTGAGACCAGCTAAATAAACAAATAGTTAAATAATGATCTGTCTAGGTATATAGAGTACCAGACCAACTACATAGATATTGGGACCAGCTAACTGAATTACTAGATAAATAATGATCAGTGTAGGTGTATAGAGAACCAGAACAACAACATAGATATTAAGACCAGCTAAATGAACAACTAGATAAATCATGATTTGTGTAGGTATAGAGTACCAGACCAACTATAAAGATATTGAGACCAGCTAAATGAACAACTGGATAAATAATGATCTGTGTAGGTATATAGAATACCAAACCAACTAAATAAACAGCAAGATAAATAATGATCTGTGTAGGTATATAGAGTACCAACCAGACCAACTATATAGATATTGAGACCAACTAAATGAACAACTAGATAAATAATGATCTGTGTAGGTATATAGGGTACCAGACCAATTATATAGATACTGAGACCAACTTAATGAACAACTAGAAAATCAATGATCTGTATATGTACATGGAGTACCAGACCAATTATATAGATATTGAGAGAAGCTAAATAAACAACTAGAGAAATAATGATGTGTGTTGGTATATAGAGTACCAGACCAACTATATAGATATTGAGACCAGCTAAATAAACAAATAGTTAAATAATGATCTGTCTAGGTATATAGAGTACCAGACCAACTACATAGATATTGGGACCAGCTAAATGAATTACTAGATAAATAATGATCTGTGTAGGTATATAGAGTACAAGACAAACTCTATAGATATTGAGACCAGCTAAATGAACAACTTGATAAATAATGATCTATGTAGTTACATAGAGTAACAGACCATCTACATAGATATTAGGACTAGCTAAATGAACAACAAGATAAATAATAATCTGTGTAGGTATATAGAGTACCAGACCAACTACATAGACATTAAGACCAGCTAAATGAACAACTAGATAAATAATGATTTTGTAGGTATATAGAGTACCAAATCATCTATATAGATATTGAGACCAGCTAAATGAATAACTAGATGTATAATGATCAGTGTATGTACATGGAGTACCAGACCAATTATATAGATATTAAGACCAGCTAAATAAACAACTAGATAAATAATGATCTGTGTAGGTATATAGAGATCCAGAACAACAACATAGATATTAAGACCAGCTAAATGAACAACTAGATAAATCATGATTTGTGTAGGTATATAGAGTACCAGACCAACTATAAAGATATTGAGACCAGCTAAATAAATAACTAGATAAATAATGATCTGTGTAGGTATATAGAGTGCAAGACCAACTACATAGATATTGAGACCAGCTAAATGAATAACTAGAAAATAATGATCTGTGTAGGTATATAGAATACCAGACCAACTATATAAAAATTGAGAGAACAACTATATAGATATTGAGACCAACTAAATCAACAGCTATATAAATAATGATCTCTGTAGGTATATAGAGTACCAACCAGACCAACTATATAGATATTGAGACCAACTAAATGAACAACTAGATAAACAATGATCTGTGTAGGTATATAGGGTACCAGACCAATTATATAGATACTGAGACCAACTTAATGAACAACTAGATAATCAATGATCTGTGTATGTACATGGAGTACCAGACCAATTATATAGATATTGAGACCAGCTAAATAAACAAATAGATAAATAATGATTTGTGTAGGTATATAGAGTACCAGAACAACAACATAGATATTAAGACCAGCTAAATGAACAACTAGATAAATCATGATTTGTGTAGGTATATAGAGTACCAGACC